>NC_061513.1:246817637-246994061 GCF_022539505.1 Lolium rigidum | reverse complement strand
AACAACGGCAGAAAGGTCATTTATGTGGAGGGGGGCCAGCGCCACCCTTGGCGGCCTCGGTTGGGCGCCCAATTAACAACACGAAAGCCAAGGCCGAGGGGAATGGTACCGCATCGCCGACCGCCATGGGAGCATCCATTGACATGCTCGTTGCCGAGGTGGTTTCAAATTGAAAGGATAGAGATGATGAGCGAGATGAGAAGAACGATTAAAGGTGGAAGGCCTTGCTGGACAAGGCCGGACACAAAATGAAGTTCGAGGAGGCCAAGGTAGAAGCCGCCAAAGTAGCCGGCCAAGCCATCATGATCCATGCCATGAACGAGCCGTCTCAGGCCGTGGTGACCAAGATGAAGAAAGCATTCAAGATCTTGATGGCCGACATTTCCACCATAGATGATGATGCCAAGGCGTGGTACAAGATGGTTCAGAATCGCATCACGAAGGAGATGATGGCAGCATCGATGATAGAGCAGACCACGCCGGCCATGCAACCGCCACCAGCGACGCACCTTCCACCTCCGACGCCTGAGCATGCATCGTCGGCTGTCATTGATTGCCCGCCGACCTCCTCCATTTGATTCTCTCTTCCTGGTTTGTAATATGATTTGCTAGACCTGGTGTCCTTTTGGTAGCCGGTGAATATAAATTTGAGAACTTGCATTTGAACTATGATTTGGGTTCTCAAAAAATAAATTATTTTAGTTAATCGGTGTCAAATTAGGAGACGTCGGTGAGATAAGATGCCCCCCAAAACGCTGCAGCTTTGCCATCGCTCCTCAAAGGTTTCATCGGAGGCTCTTGCCGATGTCTATTTAGGAGGCATAGGTGGGATGATTGATGGCGTGTATTTCACACGTTCGTTGGGCAACCCCAAGAGGAAGGTATGATGCGCACAGCAGCAAGTTTTCCCTCAGAAAGAAACCAAGGTTTATCGAACCAGGAGGAGCCAAGAAGCACGTTGAAGGTTGATGGCGGCGAGATGTAGTGCGGCGCAACACCAGGGATTCCGGCGCCAACGTGGAACCTGCACAACACAACCAAAGTACTTTGCCCCAACGAAACGGTGAGGTTGTCAATCTCACCGGCTTGCTGTAACAAAGGATTAACCGTATTGTGTGGAAGATGATTGTTTGCGAGAGAAAACAAGTAAAAACAAGTATTGCAATAGATTGTATTTCAAGTAAAGAGAATTGGACCGGGGTCCACAGTTCACTAGAGGTGTCTCTCCCATAAGACGAACAGCATGTTGGGTGAACAAATTACAGTTGGGAAATTGACAAATAAAGAGAGCATGACAATGCACATACATATCATGATGAGTATAGTGAGATTTAATTGGGCATTACGACAAAGTACATAGACCGCCATCCAACTGCATCTATGCCTAAAAAGTCCACCTTCGAGGTTATCATCCGAACCCCCTCCAGTATTAAGTTGCAAAGCAACAGACAATTGCATTAAGTATGGTGCGTAATGTAATCAACAACTACATCCTTAGACATAGCATCAATGTTTTATCCCTAGTGGCAACAAGCACAACACAACCTTAGAACTTTCGTCACTCGTCCCGGTGTCAATGCGAGCATGAACCCACTATCGAGCATAAGTACTCCCTCTTGGAGTTAAAAGCATCTACTTGGCCGGAGCATCTACTAATAACGGAGAGCATGCAAGATCTTAAACAACACATAAGCATAACTTTGATAATCAACATAACAAGTATTCTCTATTCATCGGATCCCAACAAACGCAACATATAGAATTACATATAGATGATCTTGATCATGATAGGCAGCTCACAAGATCCGACAATGATAGCACAATGGGGAGAAGACAACCATCTAGATACTGCTATGGACCCATAGTCCAGGGGTAGACTACTCACTCATCACTCCGGAGGCGACCATGGCGGTGTAGAGTCCTCCGGGAGATGATTCCCCTCTCCGGCAGGGTGCCGGAGGCGATCTCCAGGATCCCCCGAGATGGGATCGGCGGCGACGGCGTCTCAGTAAGGTTTTCCGTATCGTGGCTCTCGGTACTGGGGGTTTTGTCACGGAGGCTTTAAGTAGGCGGAAGGGTAGGTCAAGAGGCGGCACGAGGGCCCCACACCACAGGGCCGCGCGGCCAAGGGGGGGGCCGCGCCGCCCTAGGGTGTGGCCCCCTCGTGGCCCCTCTTCGTCTCGTCTTCGGTCTTCCGGAAGCTTCGTGAGAAAATAGGCCTCCGGGCTTTTATTTCGTCCAATTCCGAGAATATTTCTTTACTAGGATTTCGAAACCAAAAACAGCAGAAAACGACAGAATCGGCACTTCGGCATCTTGTTAATAGGTTAGTTCCGGAAAATGCACGAATATGACATAAAGTGTGCATAAAACATGTAGATAACATCAATAATGTGGCATGGAACACAAGAAATTATCGATACGTTGGAGACGTATCAGCATCCCCAAGCTTAGTTCCGCTCGTCCCGAGCAGGTAAAACGATAACAAAGATAATTTCTGGAGTGACATGCCATCATAATCTTGATCATACTATTTGTAAAGCATATGTAAAGAGTGCAGCGATCAAAACAATGTGTATGACATGAGTAAACAAGTGGATCATAAAGCAAAGACTTTTCATGAATAGCACTTCAAGACAAGCATCAATAAGTCTTGCATAAGAGTTAACTCATAAAGCAATAATTCAAAGTAAAGGTATTGAAGCAACACAAAAGAAGATTAAGTTTCAGCGGTTGCTTTCAACTTGTAACATGTATATCTCATGGATATTGTCAACATAGAGTAATATAATAAGTGCAATAAGCAAGTATGTAGGAATCAATGCACAGTTCACACAAGTGTTTGCTTCTTGAGGTGGATAGAAATAGGTGAACCGACTCAACATTGAAAGTAAAAGAATGGTCCTCATAGAGGAAAAGCATCGATTGCTATATTTGTGCTAGAGCTTTGATTTTGAAAACATGAAACAATTTTGTCAACGGTAGTAATAAAGCATATGCATCATGTAAATTATATCTTATAAGTTGCAAGCCTCATGCATAGTGTACTAATAGTGCCCGCACCTTGTCCTAATTAGCTTGGACTACCTGGATTATCACCGCAATACATATGCTTTAACCAAGTTTCACAAAGGGGTACCTCTATGCCGCCTTGTACAAAGGTCTAAGGAGAAAGCTCGCATTTGGATTTCTCGCTTTTGATTATTCTCAACTTAGACATCCATACCGGGACAACATAGACAACGAGATAATGGACTCCTCTTTTAATGCTTTAAGCATTTGACAACAATTAATTCTTTTCTCATTAGAGATTTGAGGATGTTTGTCCAAAACTGAAACTTCCACCATGGATCATGGCTTTAGTTAGCGGCCCAATGTTCTTCTCTCACAATATGCATGCTCAAACCATTCAACTCAGTGTAGATCGCCCTTACTTCGGACAAGACGAACATGCATAGCAACTCACATGAAATTCAACAATGAGTTGATGGCGTTCCCGATAAACATGGTTATCGCACAACAAGCAACTTAATAAGAGATAAAGTGCATAATTACATATTCAATACCACAATAGTTTTTAAGCTATTTGTCCCATGAGCTATATATTGCAAAGGTAAATGATGGAATTTTAAAGGTAGCACTCAAGCAATTTACTTTGGAATGGCGGGAAAATACCATGTAGTATAGGTAGGTATGGCGGACACAAATGGCATAGTGGTTGGCTCAAGTATTTTGGATGCATGAGAAGTATTCCCTCTCGATACAAGGTTTAGGCTAGCAAGGTTATTTGAAACAAACACAAGGATGAACCGGTACAGCAAAACTCACATAAAAGACATATTGAAAACATTATAAGACTCTACACCGTCTTCCTTGTTGTTCAAACTCAATACTAGAAATTATCTAGACCTTAGAGAAACCAAATATGCAAACCAAATTTTAGCATGCTCTATGTATTTCTTCATTAATGGGTGCAAAGCATATGATGCAAGAGCTTAAACATGAGCACAACAATTGCCAAGTATCACATTACCCAAGACATTTTTAGCAATTACTACATGTATCATTTTCCAATTCCAACCATATAACAATTTAACGAAGGAGAAACTTCGCCATGAATACTATGAGTAGAAACCAAGGACATATTTGTCCATATGCTACAGAGGAGTGTGTATCTCTCCCATAAAGTGAATGCTAGGATCCATTTTATTCAAACAAAACAAAAATAAAAACAAACCGACGCTCCAAGAAAAAGCACATAAGATGTGGCCGAATAAAAATGTAGTTTCAGGGGAGGAACCTGATAATTTGTTGATGAAGAAGGGGATGCCTTGGGCATCCCCAAGCTTAGACGCTTGAGTCTTCTTGATATATGCAGGGGTGAACCACCGGGTGCATCCCCAAGCTTAGAGCTTTCACTCTCCTTGATCATGTTGCATCATACTCCTCTCTTGACCCTTGAAAACATCCTCCACACCAAACTCGAAACAACTCATTAGAGGGTTAGTGCACAATATAAATTGACATATTCAGAGGTGACACAATCATTCTTAACACTTCTGGACATTGCATAATGCTACTGGACATTAGTGGATCAAAGAAATTCATCCAACATAGCGAAAGAGGCAATGCGAAATAAAAGGCAGAATCTGTCAAAACAGAACAGTTCGTATTGACGAATTTTAAAATGGCACCAGACTTGCTCAAACGAAAATGCTCAAATTGAATGAAAGTTGCGTACATATCTGAGGATCATGCTCGTAAATTGGCGTAATTTTCTGAGCTACCTACAGGGAGGTGGACCCAGATTCGTGACAGCAAAGAAATCTGGAACTGCGCAGTAATCCAAATCTAGTACTTACTTTTCTATCAACGGCTTAACTTGGCACAACAAAACTCAAAACTAAGATAAGGAGAGGTTGCTACAGTAGTAAACAACTTCCAAGACACAAAATAAAAACAAAGTACTGTAGGTAAAAACATGGGTTGTCTCCCATAAGCGCTTTTCTTTAACGCCTTTCAGCTAGGCGCAGAAAGTGTGTATCAAGTATTATCGAAGGGTGGTACTTCTACAGCGGGGTGCGGAGTTTTCTCAACTATGCATACTATCTTTTCTATGTAAGTTTCAGAGGCCCCCTTCTCATTAGTCTTGGGTTTGCTACTCTCATCAAACAAATCTTCAGGAACAATCCAATCAAAATTCTTTTCTAGTGCCTCACACATTCCCAAGAGCTTGCAAGGTATTGATGTTTTAATATCCCCCTCATAATTAACTTCATTAGTGTACTTTTGTCTATCCTTTTCCATCTTCTCAAGGGTACTAGCAAAGTTGGTATAAGAGCCTAGCATATTATATTTAGTGAAGACTTTTCTAGCTTCTCTCGCTATTCCTCCAAATTCTTTAAGAAGGGTTTCTAATACAAAATCTTTCTTTTCTCCTTCTTCCATATTACTGAGTGTAAGAAACATATGCTGAATCACAGGATTAAGATTAACAAATCTGGCTTCTAACGCGTGTACTAAAGAAGCAACAGCAATTTCATAAGTGGGGGCAAGTTCTACCAAGTGTCTATCTTCAAAATCTTCGACCGTACTAATATGAGTGAAAAAATCTTCTATATTGTCTTTCCCAAGGATAGACCCTCGGCCTACCGGTACATCTTTAAGAACAAACTTAGGAGGAAACATGATGAAATAAGTAAAGTAAATGCAAGTAAACTAATTTTTTTGTGTTTTTGATATAGCAAACAAGATAGCAAATAAAGTAAAACTAGCAACTAATTTTTTTGTATTTTGATTTAGTGCAGCAAACAAAGTAGTAAATAAAACTAAGCAAGACAAAAACAAAGTAAAGAGATTGAGAAGTGGAGACTCCCCTTGCAGCGTGTCTTGATCTCCCGGCAACGGCGCCGGAAAAAGAGCTTGATGGCGTGTATTTCACACGTTCGTTGGGCAACCCCAAGAGGAAGGTATGATGCGCACGAGCAGCAAGTTTTCCCTCGGAAAGAAACCAAGGTTTATCGAACCAGGAGGAGCCAAGAAGCACGTTGAAGGTTGATGGCGGCGAGATGTAGTGCGGCGCAACACCAGGGATTCCGGCGCCAACGTGGAACCCGCACAACACAACCAAAGTACTTTGCCCCAACGAAACGGTGAGGTTGTCAATCTCACCGGCTTGCTGTAACAAAGGATTAACCGTATTGTGTGGAAGATGATTGTTTGCGAGAGAAAACGAGTAAAAACAAGTATTGCAATAGATTGTATTTCAGTAAAGAGAATTGGACCGGGGTCCACAGTTCACTAGAGGTGTCTCTCCCATAAGACGAACAGCATGTTGGGTGAACAAATTACGGTTGGGCAATTGACAAATAAAGAGAGCATGACAATGCACATACATATCATGATGAGTATAGTGAGATTTAATTGGGCATTACGACAAAGTACATAGACCGCCATCCAACTGCATCTATGCCTAAAAAGTCCACCTTCGAGGTTATCATCCGAACCCCCTCCGGTATTAAGTTGCAAAGCAACGAGACAATTGCATTAAGTATGGTGCGTAATGTAATCAACAACTACATCCTTAGACATAGCATCAATGTTTTATCCCTAGTGGCAACAGCACAACACAACCTTAGAACTTTACGTCACTCGTCCCGGTGTCAATGCGGGCATGAACCCACTATCGAGCATAAGTACTCCCTCTTGGAGTTAAAAGCATCTACTTGGCCGGAGCATCTACTAATAACGGAGAGCATGCAAGATCTTAAACAACACATAAGCATAACTTTGATAATCAACATAACAAGTATTCTCTATTCATCGGATCCCAACAAACGCAACATATAGAATTACATATAGATGATCTTGATCATGATAGGCAGCTCACAAGATCCGACAATGATAGCACAATGGGGAGAAGACAACCATCTAGCTACTGCTATGGACCCATAGTCCAGGGGTAGACTACTCACTCATCACTCCGGAGGCGACCATGGCGGTGTAGAGTCCTCCGGGAGATGATTCCCCTCTCCGGCGGGGTGCCGGAGGCGATCTCCGAGGATCCCCCGAGATGGGATCGGCGGCGACGGCGTCTCGGTAAGGTTTTCCGTATCGTGGCTCTCGGTGCTGGGGGTTTCGTCACGGAGGCTTTAAGTAGGCGGAAGGGTAGGTCAAGAGGCGGCACGAGGGCCCCACACCACGAGGCCGCGCGGCCAAGGGGGGCCGCGCCGCCCTAGGGTGTGGCCCCCTCGTGGCCCCTCTTCGTCTCGTCTTCGGTCTTCTGGAAGCTTCGTGTAAAAATAGGCCTCTGGGCTTTTATTTCGTCCAATTCCGAGAATATTTCTTTACTAGGATTTCTGAAACCAAAAACAGCGTAGAACAACGAAGCTGGCACTTCGGCATCTTGTTAATAGGTTAGTTCCAGAAAATGCACGAATATGACATAAAGTGTGCATAAAACATGTAGATAACATCAATAATGTGGCATGGAACACAAGAAATTATCGATACGTTGGAGACGTATCAATGATCTAATTTAGTTGGATTAGAGAGCCAAGTTACTGGATCAGTCCACGCCATTTCCCACCTCTTGCCCCACCGCCGCTTCGGGTAATCGGCAAAACCCTCACCGACGAGATGCTGCTCCGGTCCGGCCGGCGCATCGCCACCGAGAAAAAAGAAGGAAGGGAAACCTTGCTGAGGAAAATACGCAGGGCAGGGCCGGATCGATTCTCCGCCCTATGAGAAGAGATCCTGCAGGATGTCCTGGTCTGCCTCCTGGCTAGGTCAGTGCTCTGCTGCCGCGCCATGTGCCCCTCCTGGCGCCGCCTCGCCTCCGACCCCGCGTTCATCCTTGACCACCACCGCCGCCAGCCGGAGCTCCCACTCATCAGCTCCTCCCCAACACCCGATGGCGCTGACGGCACGGCCTCCCGCCTCGCAGCCGTGCATCTCAGAGGAGCTAAGTTCCGGCGGTGGGTCTTCCTGTTGCCTGAACTTCTCGAACACGACTTCCGCGTCGACGCCTCCTGCGACGGCATGATCATCACGGGCCGCAGCACCTACAACCCGGCCACGCGACAGTTGATGCCCTTCGACTGGCCGCGCGGTAGGCTAGTTGGCCTCTTTGATGAGGCCTAAGGCCTAGGGTTTGGCCCGATCTCACGAAATTGACCACGTTGGTGAATAAGGGGGATGGGAAAAGGAAGAAGAACACAAAGAACCAAAAGAAAAACACACTCAAACCCAATACAAACCAAATTCACTCACTTGGTTACACCAAGCCAATAGAATCAAACCTTGGAGAGACCCATGGGGTAGAGACCAAGGAGTGAGAGATTGGTGAAGGAATCCACTCTAGAACTTGTATTGTATAAGAGAGTTCTTGCACTAGAGTCATACATGAAGAGAGAAAGATCCTCAAGAGTACCTTGATACAAAGAACTAGGGTTCTACGGAGACAAAGCTAAAGTCTAATCTCAAAATCTTGTCTAATCTGAGATCTGGCCATACCAAGAGTATATATAGTACCCAAGGGTAGAAGGGTAAAGTTACAAAGCAAATATATGGTGATAAGAAAGGATGGTGGAAAACCAAGCGATGAAATCCGAAATCAAGTTTATTGTTAAAGGTGGGTGAAATCCAAAAGTCAAGTCAAGGTCTCGATCACCAAAACACGGAAAGATATGGAACACACACACGAGATGAACGGGGTTAGTGCGACCAAGGAAAGAGCGGAAAAATAAGAAAAGGTCTACAAAGACGGCTCAGTGTCACACTAACACAAGGAGAGGCAAAGCTTTGGTTGCAAATTGAGAGACAACAAGATTCACACGTGACATCTCTTCTCTTTCTCTCATTTTCTTAAAAGCTTTTTGACTCTTTTGTATATGGTGGCACTCGTACTCTTTTGCTCTTTTTGTGTTTTTCCGGCTTTTTGTCACACTATGATGGGGTTAGCCTCGCTTTTGCTACGTTTCTGCATGAGTGTTTTCTTATAAGCTTTACTCCACACCACACACACAAACCCTCATGGTCGGGGCAACATGCAATGTCTCGCAACACTTGACAAGTAATGCTCGATAGGATAGGTCGCAAAAGGAAGAGGGGCTACAAGGCAATGCAATTTATACCTAAATGGTGCGTAGGCGGTGATGATCACACAACTTGCGAAGGTGGTGGTGGTGTCAAGTGTACGGTCGCAAATCCGGGGTGCCGGGGTCGTCTTCGCCTATGCGTCGTCGTTGCGGGTTAGTTTCACGAACAAGGCACTCAAACCAAAAAAGAAACCACAAAAGAAAATTTGGTCAGGAAATCGAGCAGTCAGAGAATTTCGGCGGTGGTTCCGGTTCGTTCCGGTGGGTTTTCCGGTGTGCCAGTTCTATCGCAGGTTTTTCCGGCGGGGGTTCCGGTTTGCTGTCCCTGGCGCCGATTTGTTCCGGTCTGCCGGTTTCACCACCAGATCTGAGTTCGTGATGAACTTGGCGAAAGTCAAACGTAGGATTTCGAAGGGAAATGACCAAATTGAGGATGTGGAGGGTTAGGGATGGGTAAATCAACACCAAAAACAAGTTTCTATTGAATCAACACCACCAAAAACTCAACCAAATCGCAGATCAATGCAAGGCAAATTTAGGGCTATTTTTTGGGGATTTTTTCGAAATTTTGTAGAGATGAAATTGGGGATGGTGGGGATCAAAATCGTGGCAACCAAGAGCTGCGGATATCATATGATGAGGCCTAAGGCCTAGGGTTTGGCCCGATCTCACAAAATTGATCACGGTGGTGAATAAGGGGGATGGGAAAAGGAAGAAGAACAATACAAACCAAATTCACTCTCTTGGTAGGTTACACCAAGCCAATAGAATCAAACCTTGGAGAGACCCATGGGGTAGAGACCAAGGAGTGACAGATTGGTGAAGGAATCCACTCTAGAACTTGTATGAGAGAGTGCTTGCACTAGAGTCATACATGAAGAGAGAAAGATCCTCAAGAGTACATTGATACAAAGAACTGGAGTTCTAGGGAGACAAAGCTAGGTGAGAAAACACTTGCATCTCAATACCCACAATTATATAACATAGGTCGTCGAAAGCATGATACTGTGGCAACTGTTATGAGTCCAACTCCGTTAAATATTGGTTTTTGGAAGCAGCTTGCGGGTAATAAATGGGATCAATGGATACACCTATATCAAAGACTAATGCAAATAAATCTTAATGAGGAGCGGGATAAATTCGTTTGGAGTCTTACATCTTCAGGACATTTCACAGTCAAGTCTATGTATGATGATATGTTAGATGGCCATACTAGATACTTACATAAATATCTGTGGAAACTTAAAATACCACAAAAAATTAAAATCTTCATGTGGTTCCTTAGCAAAAAAGAGTACTTCTGACTCGCGATAACCTTGCAAAATAGAATTGGAATGGAAATACAAAATGTTGTTTATGTGACTTCGAGAAATCAGTTGAACATTTGTTTATTTCATGCCCTTTTGCTAGACTTATATGGCGAGTAGTTTTTGCTGCATATAATATTCCACCTCCATCCAATATCACAAATATGTTTGGGAATTGGCTTAATGGAGCGGACAAATCAGATAAATCTAGGATTTGCATCGGCGTTTCGGCTTTATGTTGGTCGATATGGAATTGCAGGAATGATATTGTTTTTAACAAAAAGAATTTTACTAATTTTTTGCAGGTTATCCACACTATGGTCCATTGGATCCAGCTCTGGCGTTTCTTGCTCCCGGAGGACCAGCGGGAGTGCATGGTTTGTAGATGTAACCGCCTTCAAATGGTTGCCAGGATATTTTTTACCAGGCTACTTGGCGGCCTATTAAGAGATTAGAAGATGCTTAGACTACTTAGCATGCTTCTTATTTTTAGATGGTTGATTTTTGTATTGACCCTCGTTTGATCCATGATTTGTAACACTTGAATATTCATTTTTTTTTAATAAAAGGCTATGTTCATCAACCGATACAGAGGCCGGGGCTATACCCATTTCGAAAAAAAGGGAGACAAAGCTCAAGTCTAATCTCAAAATCTTGTCTAATCTGGGATCTGGCCGTACCAAGAATATATATAGTACCTAGGGGTAGAAGGATAAAGTTACAAGGAAAATAGTTGGAGATAACTTAGATTCAACGATTTTAGGCGGTAAAACCGGCGGTGCCGGCCCGTGCGCCGGAATGGCTCGGGCGTTCCGGCACCAGCGCCGGCTCGGGTTCCGGTTTATCGGAACAGGTTACTATAAGCCGTTCCGGCTATTCCAGTTTGGTTCCGGCGAGCCGGTTTGGTTCCGGCGTGGGGGCCGGTGCTGCCGGTCGTGGCACCGGTTTGCTCCAGCTTCCCGTTTCCTCGTTCTTCTCCTCCCTTGATGACTTGGCTTCCTTGTGGGTCCTCCTCGGCGATGTACCTGATGACACATAAACCATTTTGATGAAGTAGCAAGCCATTCACAGGGAGGTTAGGATCAAGCATGATGAGGAGTGAGTTCACCTCTTGTTGAAGTACTTTGGTGCGTGCTCGCGTCATAGGTCCACTTGGAAGATCACTTGATCTTTGTGTAGTGTCGTCCTTAGGCGGGGCTACATCACTCTTCCAGAACGAATCTTCAGGGGAGCACCGTGTGCTGTTCTGGAGACACCCAATCCGTAGTATGGTTGCGGCTGCGCCCTCTCCAATGGAATACTGCATCCTCACTGTGGGTTCTGATGAACCACCGAGGAAAATCAAGTATTCGTTAACACCGGTGGACGGTGTAGACTATGTGTTACCCAAGATGGGAGTATGGCTATTTGACGCGCCGGTCCTTCTCCATGGAAGCCTACACATGCGCTGGAAGCCAGTGTATGCACCATGGTGTTCGACACGGTTGCCGAGTCCTTCCGCCACCTAAGGTGTTGGACTATTGGCACGCCATCGCCAAGACTCCCACATCTTCTCCCAAAGGTTTACGGACAGCCATCATTCTTATCGCTTGGGAGATTTGGAAAGAAAGGAATGAAAGAGTCTTCAGCAATAAATCATCTTTGCCTTCGGTCATCATGGATAAGATTAGGAAGGAAGGAAAGGATTGGATTCTAGCCGGTGCTAAAAACCTGGCGGAGCTTGTAGGGTGATTTTTTTCTCTTTCTTGGGGTCTTTCCCCTTTCTTTTATTTTTTGGCTTCAGCCAATCCTATGTTTGCTCCTCCTATATCAATATAAGGCAAGCTCTTCTTGCCCCGTTTCAAAAAAAAAAAAAAAAAAAGAGTCCTTCCGTCACCTGCGCCCACCCTACACCATTGTGTTCGGCGCTGCTTGACATGGGTGGCACGCTCTCTGTGTCCACCAGCGAGGATGGCATGTCGGAGCTGAGCATCTTCATGCTGCAGGATCATCAGCATGGCGTCTGGGCCTTCCAATACCAGATCAAGCTGCCGGTGATGGATATAAGGAGGCGTTTCCAGGAGCAGGGGGATTGGTGCGCCAAGGTTGTCTCCAAGGAGGGACACGTGCTTGTCAGCTGCCGCGGCCAGCTGTTGCATTGTGACAGAAAGGGCAATTTGGTAGCCAACCCATACGATGATGACCGTCCGGTGGTCATTTCTTATAGGCTTAAAGAAAGTCTTATGCAGCCCACATTTTTCCAAAAGGAGAATAACTGATTCTGAATTGTGTTACTCTGCTGGAGATCTCATTTTGAGCCATGAAATAAAAGTAAATTCCCTTTGGTTACTTCTAAATTCTAGTTTCCCAGGAAAGAACTAGAAATGTAGAATATATAGATATAATGCAACAAGTAAGCCAGACTATTATGCATATTTTTCTGAGGTAGACAACATGGTTTTTGCCCAGGAGCGAAGCACACCAGATCTCATTAGCTCGAAGATAGTGTTGCTATTCAAAGAATAAAGTATTTGGTTATTTCTGTTGGTTACAGTTGGTACTGCAGCCTCAGTGAAGTATTTGAATAAAGCATTGACAATGAAGATACATGCTGGGTTAAGTGTTGCTATTCAAAGAATAAAGTATTTGGTTATTTCTGTTGGTTACAGTTGGTACTGCAGCCTCAGTTAAGTTTCCTTACCACTGTATGTAGCTTTAAGCTTAAACCCGGAACATAACTAAGCTTCCATTCCATGAATATCTATTTAACTTCACCAAGTTTCAGTTCGTTGTTCTGTTTGACTAACTGAATCTCTTACTCTCGCTCTCCGCTGATTTCAGGCTGTGGCGGAGTACTTCAGCTGGTGCCTATGTTTAGGAGTATCCTGCTACAGAAGATTGATTTTTATGATGTTTTTTTTGGAACAAGATTTTATGTTGTTAGCACGTTCTGTTTAACGACTGATATGTCCTTTCGTGCTTGTTCGCAAGGCAAAAGTGCATAATTGTGCAATGCCACCTGCTTTAAAAACAAAAATAATAAAGCACACATTATTTCGTGTATAGATTCAATCACAATGGTGAAAATTTGGAGTCAAGAAACTATACACACGTCGAAAAGCACACATTTTTGCCAAACCAGTAACCTTACAGAAGATTGGCAAATAACTCAGTGAACTCACTCACCGATTGGAAGGCTAACTACTACTAGTCTACTACACCAAAATACCCATCATTCTATCACGATTCCAAAAACTGAATCTACTTGTATACTTTCTCCTAAACTCGCCAGTCCTGGGAACCGAGGTTAGTTATGACCTGAGATTCAGAGACTCCAGTCAATGAATCCTTTTCTTGAACATTCCTTGGAATGTCAAGCCTACACTTCTCTCTTTTGCTTTTGATTTCACTGCAATATGTTCTGCACTTGAATCGTCACGGGTCATGCAAACGCCTTTCCCCTTCATGTCATATGTTCTTGCATTAGGCGCTCGTCTGCTGAAACTCTCATAGAGATCAGGAGAACGCCGCATCAGCTCACTCGCTGAAGAGTACCCCATCAACCGGTGAAGCTTAGACTCCTTGGCACTTCTTTCATCGATGGTGTTGAAAGACGAGTTCCTTGACACATGCAGGGGTTGTCCGTCCTCAGTAGAATAGCTTGCACCAGCTGAGATACCGTACTCTTCCGAATACGAGTATGGGTCAGCTTGATGGGCATCAGCGTTGTACTCATCATCTGCCTGCTGATTTCCGTAGTCATCTATGCTGGACTCATCCCCCCCAAATGGTGACTGAAGTTTCTTTCTGCTTGGGTCTCTGTAAGAGTAGGAGAGAACTTTTGAGCAGGAGCCACACTGCAGCCTGCGTGTTCCTCTGCTTGGAATGGCAAAACCGGTGGGCAGCTGGACGAGCCTGAGGCAGTTCGAGCAAAGGACGAATGGCGCACCCCTTAGGACTGGTCGACAGAGATTTTTCGGTGGAGGCCGCCGCTTCATCTTCTTGACTTGTGGCTTCTGTGGTGTAGTTTCTTGTTTCCAGGAGCTGCAACAAGGTGGCCCGCAGCTATGGTGGTAGCATTGGCGAGGGCACGGTCTCATCTCCATTTGCCCACTGTTACCATACGAATAAGCACTGTGCCGACGATACCGCGGTAAGGGTAGCCCATGGCCATGAGGAGCAACTTGGCCAGACCTACTCAGACGAGATGCAATGCCAGAATGCTTGGTAGCGGGATGATAAGCAGTAAGAGGTTGGCTGGATGTGATGGCAACATGAGGCCTGTAACCATCTTGTTTCAGAGGGCGTGGAGGGTGCGCCCTTGGCTTGCAGTCTGAAGATGGTTTACTGAAAATTTCGGAGAGGTCACCTTTCAATTCATCCACCGTCTTCATGATCTTTGATTCAAGGGGTTCACTTGCCCTGAAGCTCTTTGACTGGAATGAAGTCCGAGAGGAGTGGAAATCAAGCGAGTCAACCGACACTCTAGCCCCTTCTCGGAGATCAAAAGATCGAGATTGCACCCTTACGAGCTTACTTCTCGTGTTGGCTGCAGCTTCAGTTTTGCATGCTCCACTCTGCTCAGATTCTGGCAAATTGACAGGCGATCCTCTTCCATCAGACAAGGGCTGTGAGGCTTTCAGACTGCATTCCTCTTCATCCTCCTCTCCTACTGTGCAAGCCTCTGGACTCTCTACACTTCGCTCCACAGTGATGTTCTCTTCATTGTCAGAACCTATATGCGTGCCATGTATTAGGGCAGCAAGCTCTTCCAATTCTCCATCGGTGTCCCTTCCATCAGAACTGCCATCCTCATTGCACTCGTTATTTTCAACCTCCAACACATTCTTCTCAGCTGGCATGACATCACCATCCTCATTGCTTCCAAAGCCATTGCTCTCGTGCTCAGTCTCGGTGCATGGAGCATCTGGAGTGCAGGTATCATCCAGGGCAGCACCAATGGAATCCAGTTCCTTGCTTTGAGGAGACACCCCATTGCCAACCGAGGTAACAACAGAGTAGCTGCCTGAGTCTTGCCGAACTTGTTTTGTGGACGCACCATTGTTCACAGGTGTAACAGCAGAGTAATCAGCAGAGTCTTGCTGAACCTGTTTTGTGGCCACATTTTGCGCACTGCCAGGACGGACTTTAGCTGCATAAGCATAAACACACACAAAAAAGAAACTAATGAGCAAACCAGTTGATGTTAATAGGTCCATAAATTCTGGAGAAAAACTAGCCACTTCTTAATTTCTGATTATCCAGTATGCCCTTGATAGAATTTGTACCTCGAAGAGTTGTGTTGCATCCACCGCACTGGTAGACTGAAACATTTGCAGGCTCTGGTAGAATGTTGAGACACTTCGGGCACCTCACGAGGCGGAAGCCTCCCGTGTTTGCACTTGCCATCAAACAAGAAAGGCCAAGGACATCACCCGCAGCACAAGACCTCCAGGCTGCAGGTACCAATCACCACCAAACTGCTATGAATGCAAAGGCCGTTTCCTCCTATGTTATGCAATCCAGTGTTCCTGTATCTGCAAACGTTCAAGAGGAAAAATGATCAGTTCCACTAGCAGGTAAGCAACTCCCGGTTGGACTAGTAATCTGTAACACGAATACTAACGAGAACAATGATAAACGACTAGGTGCTGCAAGAAATACAAGCTGTAGGATGGGATACAGTGCCACATGCTAGCTGCAAGAAATACAGTGCCACATGCTAGCTGCTGAAGCATTGGGATCAGTACAGGGGTAGGCATCCATCTTGGCCTATGGGCGAACAGGAAGCAATTCATTGGGGGTTGTTGGTTGATTAGAAAACAACAAATCGATGAGATCATACAAAAAGGCACCGACTGTTCGGACCCCTTTGTCCTGTTCATGAGATCATCAGAGATCCCAGCTATCCAAATTCCCTGGTAGCTAAAAAGTACTGGAACAAAGACGTAACGGTGTTCAGCAGCTACAACTAATCTCGTCATGACGGTTGGTTGGTAGCACATAGCGGTTGCAAAAATCCAAAGTAGGATCACCATAAAGAACGCAAGAGAATCATTCGTGCCTCGTGCGTGCGTGTGGAGTAGCAACCTACTCTACTAGAGCGCGAAGAAGGCAGAGAAATGGATGCTTACTGAAGGTTGAGGGCTACGAACACCTTTGGCCAGATTGAGGTAGAGAGGCGGCAAGAGGGGGAGAGGATGGGAGAAGAAACTACACCCCCGATGTGCAGATTGGGTTGGAGTACAGTAAACCAATCCGACGGGGAAAGCAGGGAGCACACGGCGAGAGCAGGACCTCTTGTGTGGTGTGGGCAACAAAAATGGAAAAAGAGCAGAACCTGATCCGAAGGCTCAAGGAAGAAGAGAGGCAGAAGGAAACAAATTCCTTCAATCAAAGAGAAAAAAGAGGAGGAGGAAGAGGGCAAGAGGCCAAGAACTCACCTTTCCCCGTTCTTTCCACCACTCCTTCCAGTCCAGCCAGTCGCTCGCAAGTCGGAACAAATACAAGCTCGGAAGCTAGCTTGTGCAGTGCAGCCCGTGGTGGTGGTCGTCGTCGTCTTCCCCCACAAAGTTTCTTCGATCCCCCCGCAGGCCGCAACACCCGGTCCAGTTCTCGGAAGTTCCACGCCGCGTGCCGGCGTTCGCCGCCAAGCTAATTAAGCTAGTCAGGTCAAGCGGAACTGAGAGAATCAGAGAAGGTAGTATAAATAAAAACAGAGTCTCCTCTCCTTCGCATGGAGCGGGGAGTTGACCAGCAGGAAGCTTTAAGCCTAATCAATGCCCCCGGATCCCCGGTCTGAACGGGGCTGCGCAGCAGCGGAGACCGATGGCGAAGGGAGGGAGAAGAAGAGAGAACACGGGAAGTTCTGTGGTCAAACGTGCGCGCGGTATAAATAAACAGCGCCACGGAATGAACTGGCGAGAGGGAGAGAGGTTGACGGGATGGGCTGGTGTTGACTCCCCGCGGCTTTGGCTGCTCGCTCGCTGGTGCGTCCCGGTGCCGGTGGGTAGGCGCCGATCGCCGCCACGTCGAGAATAGCGGCCCCTCAACTCGTGGTTCTGGGTCCTGCAGAAACGTTGTGTGGGGCCCGCACCCCTTATCCACGCGTGCTTGCTTTGCAGCAGTAGCACCCATCCTTCTTCAGAGTTCATTTATTTTTCTGATTTTTTTGGATAAAAAATGGTGAGAGCCCCGGCCTCTAGGTGGAAAAGATATCTACAACTTCTATTTATGTTTTACTGTATTCAACGTGTCTAGCAAGATCACATATCGAAAAATCTGAAACTACCACACAACACCTACAAATCCCGACAACCGAAGGAAGATTATGCCACCATGCCTTATTATGCCCTAGAAACAGAAAAATGCACCAGCTATGTACCGCGAGCATCACCGAGCGTCCGAGCCAACCTATTGTGAAAAGGGAGCATGCATCCGGTCCAGCACACACTCAGCAAGAACATCATGCACACACTCTAGAAGTCATCACCGCCGTCAAACTGTTGGGTAGAGACCCACAATATCGTTGCCAGGTCTTTCATCGACGCCGCCAGACAACAGACCCTCCCCCCCCCCCCCGCGCCCGCCCGTCCTACGCGAGCCCATCATGTCATGTCTGACACCGAAACCCCGTTGCGCCATGCCATCGCCGTACGCGGCAGATGCAACACCACTCCACCTCCTCGAGCACCACCATCTGCCACTAGTCTCACAAGAGAGTCCACTATACCTACCAATGGGAACCCCGGCCTGGCCCGAATTTCCCAAGCTTGGGCCGCCCGAGCATGCCTACGCGTCGGTCGAAGATCCAACCCCGATGGTTGGGCATGTGCTTGGAAAATGTGTGAATAGGCAAGAGACCCAGCCAATGGCCTAATAGGCTTTTGCAGTGTTGGGCCAGGCTTAGGCCTAAAAGTTAGGCCCGACGTTCGGGTTAGGTCAGGCCTGGTTTTTTTGCGTCGACCTTTGTTAGGCATGGCCCAAAGCCCGGCCCACAGGGGTGTAAATGGATTGGATTTATCTTTGACCATTTTTTCTCGGATTTGTATTGAATTGGATTTTGATGGTTTTGAATTCGAATGTGGATACACCGGACTGCGAATTCGACTCGAAAATGGGACATACTCGGACTGAAAAGAAAAATAGTCTTGTGTAGATATTTAGAGTTTTTGCACATCTTGAGAGGAATTTAAACTTTCAGTCTTGTGTAGTTAAGAAAAAAAAAGATGTAATACGCTAAAACTCAAGCATTGGTAGAAATTTAGAGCTAAACATGCTCGCTAAATGATTTTTTTTTTGAACAAGGATAGGGTGCTGAGCACCCTAATTGCATTACTCAAAGGCATTGTACAGATACAAACATTGTTCATGTTGGTAGTAACCTGTTGATTGCTACAGAAACAGGACAAGAAGAAGATGCATGAGTAGGATTGTTGCAAGAGCAAAGAGGCGAGACTCTAGCTACAGTTTTTGCCTTATGTGCACACTTATGAGCCAGAACATTCAGAGTTCTTTTGATGTGAAATATGCTTGGCCGGAGCGTTTGCATAGTTTCCTGGAACTGGACCGCTTGTCTTCTGATTTCCCACAAGGCATTTGGATCATTGCCTCCATGCGCCTGCACTGCCTTTGCAAGTCCCAGATTATCTGTGAAGAAATAATAGTCCTGCAAAAGAAGTGAAGAAGCAATTTTTGCTGCAATAAGCAGTCCTTCCGCTTCAGCCTGGATCGGCGAATTAACTGGAGATGTCTTGGCTGAAATGAAAACATCAGTTATATGTTGTCCTTGCTTCCAGGTGATGTGTACTCCAACTCCTGCTTTGGTGGAATGTCCATTTGGATTCTTCTTCCAGGCTGCATCAACAAAGATCTTTGGGCCAGAGTATAAAAGCTCCGGAGGAGTTTCATGATTTATGTGAGGTATAGTTGGAGCATTATGAATTTGTAAGCTGTTGAGCAGAGCATTTGTTCTTATGATAACTTGACTAGGTTGCCCATCCAAATTGTTGAACAATTTTTCATTTCTCATTTTCCATATGCACCAGAGGAAAGTAAAGATGTTTTTTATGTTAACATAAGGGTGGTTCAAGGCTAGGAGCTGTAAGACTGTGGTATGGTAATTCTGAGAATTTTGAGTGATTACATCCATTCTAAGATACCATGGTGATTGAAACCAAGCAGCTCTAGCAAAAGTGCATGTAAAGAACAAGTGAATATCATTTTCTTGAAGACCACATCTGCAACAAATATTGGAAATATGCTTTGAGTACCTTGAAGCTCTTTGTCCCGTAGGAATTGCTTTTCTTATGATTCTCCAAGCAAAAGTCTTGATTCTTGGTAACAGCTCCTTGTTCTGCCATACTTTGATAAGCAGGTTAAGTGTTGCATCATCAGGCGGGATCGGCTTAGGAGAACCTGCATCAAAAATGGCCTGCAGACATGTTTTGTAAGAAGATTTTGTATTGCATTTTCCATTTGGGGTGAGTTTCCAATAAAGAATGTCAGGTTCATCAAAGGGAATTACTTTAACTTCTTTGATAGCATCTGCAGTAGGTCTTTGAAAGAGGGAATCTATAAGTTGAATATTCCAAGTTTTTGTTTGTGGGATCCAAAGGTCTTGAACTTTGGCCGGGTAAGTGAAATGGGGATCTTGGATGATGAGATCATCGTATATAGTTTCCCAGGAGCTGCACCAGGGAGTGCTCCAAATTGAAATATTTCCTTGAGAGATTTGGTAGAACGAATTTTTTTGCACAAGAGGAAGAATTTTTATGACTGAAGTCCAATAAGCTGATTTGGGAATATTTGGTTTAGCTCTCCAAATAGATGTGTCATTGAAATACTTGGATTGGAGAATTTGAAAAATTTGGCTCCGGGAGTTTTCTGCTATTCTCCAAATAGATGTGAGAATAAGAGCATGATTCACAGCATTAAGATTTCTGATTCCTAAGCCACCATCCTTGATAGGGGTACAAATGTTTTTCCAAGCAGCTAGGCATAAGGGTTTATGCTCAGGATCAGAGTTGATGCCTGTCCACCAGAAGTTTCTAATAATAGCCGTGATTTTTGCATGAAATTTCTTGGAGAATATGATGTTGGACATGTAATAAACAAGGATGGAAGAAAAAACAGATTTTATGAGTTCTAGCCTAGCAGCATGAGATAGAGATTTTGCCTTGTATGTTGAAAGTTTTGATTCGAATTTAGCTAGAACAAAATTGTAAGCCTCAGATCTGTTTTTAGCTGGAAGGATCAGAGGATGTCCTAAGTGTATAAAGCTAGCATCAATATGAGGGACAGAGAAAATTGCTTTTAACTGGTTTTGAGTGTTATTATCCACTGATTCACTAAAGATGATACCTGATTTTGTCCAATTTGGAATTTGGGCAGAATTTTGACAGAAGTTGTGGAGAATGTGTTTGATTGTAAGACCTTCATGCTCTTTTGCAGTGCCACAAATTAATAAGTCATCTACAAACAAACGAGAGTGGATGGGAGGACAATTTGGTCCAAGGGTTATACCATTTAAATTTGCTTGGGCAACGCTAAATGAATTTAGTAACTCAATAACTACTAACCTTGTGAGACTGGCCTTGCATTTGACTCAAAAATCGTATTATCCGGTTTAAAATCTTCGGATTATCCTTATTAAATTTTTAATAATCCATCCGCATGCTATTTGCTATACCATATCATATACCGTATCCAGAGCACCACTTCAGAATCAGATATTCTTATCCACCAGATTCTTTAAAATCAGATATAGATACCTTAAAATGGATTTGAGGCTGGTCCGGCGCAGAAATTATCCTATCCATTTACACCCCTACCGGCCCAGCTCGAAGAAATTATCCTATCCATTTACACAATTCCTCCAAGGACAAGAGCGGCGCCAAGCGCTGCCAATGCCTGACCTGGAACAGGTCTGGGGATCCTAGAGTGATTTGGGCACGAGCGCAAACTTTATCGCCGACGCCTTCATCAAGGTTATGACGCCCGTTATCTATCTTCTCATTTAGTTCGAAACATATACAACACCAGATTAAGTGAGGGGTGAGGAGTTAAAGTACGATTTGGGCAATTGAGAATCGACACGACCTGAAGGTTACCAACCCACATACTTCTTCCGTCCCGATTTATAGGGCCTACGCTCATCCTTAGATCGTCAATTTGATTAATATAATATAAATTTTACAACACAAAAATTACATCATTAAAAAGTAGAACATCTAAATTTTCTAATTATATATATTTTTTACTAATATATAACTTATATTAAGTTAGTTAAATTTACGATCTACCTATAAACCGGGATGAAGATATTATGGTGGATCACTTATTAGCAATCTCACTTCTCACCATTATAAATGTTAGTAACGTTCTTACCGATTCATTCAGATTTGAAACGACAGGTAACATAGCACAGCGCCACAGAGGTAGTAGCGTTGTTTCTTTCATCACACGGCTGGTTTGGCACTCAAGATTCAAGAAGCACTCTGCGATCTCAGCGGGCGGCTAATGGCCACCGCCCACAGGATGCAACTGGGAAAGGACCACTGTGACCGACCCTGCTACAACTGATAATATGGTTGGGGAGAAATCTGGAGGTAGGTGAGAAATCAGGGTGTAGGTGAGCTCTGATCATATGGACGGCTACTTCTAGAACAGAGAGCCCACATACCGGTTGTCCGATTGTCAATTCTCATCCATATCCACGATTCTTCTCGTCTTCCTCTGCCTCCCCTCGGTGACTCGATCGACTAAACCAAACACTGCCGTTGTCAAAAACATATGCGACTTTGATAAGAAAAGAACGCGACTTCGCCAAAGTTTTGAAGCCAGGAACATTACCGTCTCGATCGGTTAAGTAGCGAGAATGAGATGGCGCGAAACGCACCACGCATTTACCCGAGTAATTCCGTGGATCAGCGAAACCCCGTCCGGATCCAGTGAACCGTGAACGGCTCGAGCAGCGACACTGTTGAGCAGTGATGAGTTATTTTTTAATCTTTTCTGAGATGGTGATGACTGATGAGTGATTATTTGAACTTTTCTGATATGGTGATGAGTGATCCTTGATGCGCACCGTCGGGTTGAGCTGTTGCAGATGTCGGGTCATAAATAAGGCGAGCAGAGTTTGGTGCCGATGAGATAGCGTCAACGCTGTCATCCAATTCATCGATACAGTCCCCGGATTGAAACAAAACAAAAAAGCACAGTACTCCGTATATGTTTTAGTTTTTTTTTTTTTTTGAGAGCCGTATATGTTTTAGTTAGGGACACGCTGGTAAGAGCATCCCACTCGTTGACGCTCCCCACGCCCAAATCTGGCGAACTTTTCATCCGGATTGGACGAAAATTTGGCCTGAGGGGCAGTATATTTTCAGTCGTGTGCTCCCCAAGCGGCGTTTTTTGGGGAAAAAGAGGATGGCCCGGGGAGTCCGGACGAAAGAGGAGACACGTGGGCGTGGGCGATTGGTTTTGCTCCATCCGGAGTCCCCGAGCGCCCTCGGGGGCCGGGGATGGCGTGGGATCACCGGATGAATTTAGGCCCAAATCCGGATGAAAACGAGAACCTGGGGGCACGACTGGACCGTTTTTCGCCGTCCGGATGTAAAAAACGGCTCGTGGGGGTTTCTCGGGGAGACGAGTGGAGATGCTCTAAGAGACGTCCGTGAGCTGGGTAGGTCGTCCGACTAAATTGTAGGGTCCGGTTGAGGTCGGCCGTCAGTCGCTCCCCGGCATGCTACACGTGAGGGGTCAACCACAGCACATCAGGGTCCGGGTCACGCAACTATTGGAGATTTGGAAATGGACATTCACTAGTTTAAGAGGAACAGAAAACAGAAAAGAGCATAGTGGCAGTTGAAGTAGACTGAACCTCCCTTTCAGAAACCAAACTGTTTATTCCTCTTTTGAACAAAGAAAACCAGGAATCTTGACATTCTGGCTAGAGCTATACTAGTAGTAGTCCAGTCTCCACTGATAGTAAAATCACTACATGATTACACGCATATACACTCCAGTGTCAGTGGAAGTCAAAAGAGGCTTCATCATTACATGACAAAATGAACTCGCCAGGGCCCTCGCTCCCCACAAGCGAGTCATTTTTTGCCAGAACTAGTAGGACGTCGGAGGTGGGCAGACACACTCTCTTTTCACTAACCCACCGAGCCAGAGCATGCCAAAGATGGCCAAACAATTTCCTTTACTGTTCGATCGTGATCCTCCAATATGTACAGCCATGGCAATATCCTATTGCCGTGGTCTAAAAAGCGCTAGCATGAACAGCGGGCGCAGCAATGTTTCCAGAGGATGAGAGAGCTAGTGTTGTCTCTGTGTCAGTATTCCATTGGCAGCTCCCACTCATCTTCCAGATCCTTCGTTTTCCTAGGGAGATTTCGGCCCACGGACTTTCCCCGGCTACTTTGTTTCTTAACAGGCCTAGATCTCCGCCTTCCATATCTACTGTACTCGCCCATCTGATCTCCAGGCCCTTGAATATTTTTAGTGCCCCAGATGCCCTAACATTTAATTAGAGAGTATTTTCGCTCAGCAAGGTTGTCGCTTCAGTTATGATTTAACTGGTATCCAGGTGTTTTTATGTCCAATGCTTTATCAGAAACAATACCTGTGTCAACCGCTGAACACGAGAGACTGCATCTTCATGCACCACTACTGTATCAGAAACTATGTCAAGCACATCTTCGACAAATAAACAGTATGTGCTTACCTGCAAGGAAAATAAATGCTACACTGAGACAGAAGCAGAGGATCTAGATCGCTTATAAGATGACAAGTAGGTCTTCAGTCCAGTTACCAGACTAGCAGGGACAATAGTCAGCCCAAATGAATCAAGCTCAAGAGACTCCACAACACCTGAGTTAATGTTAAAGGTGAAGCCACGCACCTAAAGAAAAAAAAAAGGTTGCTTAGAACCATCTAGATTAAGTAAACTCTTGAAATGCAACTGAGAAATGAAATACACTCAGATAATCAGATTACCTCTCTCAAAGATCAGATAGACTCACCTTACCGACATTGCGCCGCCTGGAAGTTACAACATTATAGCCAACCTAAATATAATATCGCGGAATGGTAAATAACAAAGCAAGTAAATACTGCTATGTATTGATATTACCAAGATCTTGAGATCAATGATTTTTATTCTTTATTGAATATTGAGAAGACTGCACTAAGAGGGATTCCAAAGAATATGGAATGAAGATATTCCCTTTCAATGAATATTCTATATGGTTGTGTTGCGTAGAGTTTAGCTTCTACTCTACCAATGCTGGTCCACGCATTCAGATTACTTTAGCCATGGGCACCAGAATTAAGGATTAGTCTAAATTCCCTTGTGTTGCTCCTAGGTGCTCTAGTTGCTTTCTCAGATTCCGTGCTCACTCTCTAATGAGAAACACTTGGCAGTAGATTCACTGATCCATGAGATTAATGATAATGGAGCATAATGGGAAGAATACTTTGAAATGATCTAGACATTTGTGGAGAAAATGAGACAAAACAACCTATTTTTGCATGTAGAAAGCACTTGAAATTTTAAGGCTGATGTTCTAGCTAGTATGCAATAAAACCTGAAACACCAAAACTTGTTTGAATAGAAAGGTAACATACCAAGCCGTGCAGACCAGCTAGCTTAAATTCGTTCTCAACCACAGATTCATCCTCAACAAGCACAAAATCCCCAACCTACAAAATCAATTAGTACCTTGCATATCATTATAACTGAAGTATCTGCTGCACTATTGATAATAATATATACTTCATATGTCAAGGTGGATAACAAGAATAAAGGTACATAGAAAAACAAATCGAGCATTCTTGAATGTTCAACCTGATATATATCCTCAAAAAGGAATTTCTCAGCTTCTCCTGAAAGCAAGCTTGGCCTCACTTCAACCAGTGCAACAGCCCACTGGAGAAAATAAAATAGAACAAAATCAAGAAGAGGCATTGTTGGTCTTTGTATGTTAGAAGAAAACCATCAGAAGACGGGCAGTAGAGGCATGTAGCAAAGCTACATAGGCAAAAACAAAAAAGAAAACACAAGAAGCTGTACAAGGCAAGCATTTGTTTGCCTTCAGGGTCTAGTCAATTATGCATCAGGCGGTCTGGCATGTAGAGGCAATCAATGTAGAGCTTTGGCCCCAGCAGCCATTCACAACCTGGCTTCATCTAGGATTGAATGCACAAGATCCTGCCGATTAGGGCTGGTGCCTTTGAAGATGGTATCGTTGAGAATTTTCCAAAGTCTCCACAGGGTTAATAGGGTGACCGAATTAGCTCCTTTCTGAAGTGCAGGTTCCAGGTTGGCAATTGCAGCTTGAAACCAGATACTGAAGTCTTCGTCAGAGTTCGGGATGCATGTTTGAAGGTTCAACCTTGTGAGGACATCATGTCAAATCTGTTGGGAAGAGGAGCATTGCGTCAACAAGTGGGAGATTGATTCACTTTCCTGATCGCAGAGGGCACAAGTGTGATCGTCATCAGTCCAGCATCTATCAAGGGCTGCAACCTGCAAGCCAGGCGAAGATTTTGCACTTCAGAGGTGTCCATCAGTCCCATATGGAGTTGTGATGTGGGTATCTTGTGGTGCCTTCTGAAAGAGCTGTGTAGGCAGATTTGCAAAGTACTCCCTGGAAGTAGAAAGGCTCCAGGTTATCTCATCTTCAGAGTCAGGCACAACCTGCTGTTCTGCAAGGATGTTGACCACAACCAACTCCTTCGACAGAAAGAGTGCCCGAGATGTCTCTGATCTAGGCATTTTCAGGAAGGGCGTTGGCGACAGTCCGGCTCTTGACAATTCAATTGCTGACAGTAATGCTTTGTGGCTCTTGACATTTTCAGGAAGGGCATTTTGCAAAGGAGCTTTGTGGCTTGCTCGCTAGTTTGGAGGCGGCTAGCCCTGGTTATGGCAAGGAAATTGCCTGTGTCATGGCGGGTAATGCTTCGGACGACATGATCAAGAAGGTGGAGAAGTCTCTTAAGAAGGTATCTATTAGAAGGATAAGAAGGAAGAGAGCCGTAACAAGAGAAGTTTCATAAGCTGGTTAATTGTTGGACTCTTTTTGGGTTGTTGTGTTTTTTTAGTGGGTCTTCTTTGCAACGTTGTGCTCTTGGGTTGTCGGTTCTAGTGGTGTTGTTCTCTTGTAGGTGTGCTCTTGGCCCTGTTGTTGTAGGTTTTCGCTCGGTTTTCTCCTAAAAACTGAGGACTCTCTTCTTAATTAATAGATGAGGCAAACAGTGGCGGAGCCAGGATCCAAAAGCTGTGATGTCAAGCTTTAAGAGTACGTGTGAAGTTTTTTTTTATAACACACTTATTTTTTATTTTTTCCGATTAAAACATAACACACTTATGTAGACAAACTAAACAAGAGCACAAAAGAAAGAGAATCTTTGATTCGTACAATTAATAAGGCACTCTCTTTTTCATGTTTTTTCTTTGATCAAGAATTACTCCAAATATATATAATGATTTTTTGGTATAAATTACTCCCTCCGTCCCAGTTCGCAAGGCAAAGTTTTTAAATATCTTGGCCCAAGGTGAATTCTCATTGGCTCTAAATTTGCACGTTAAAACATGCAAAAACTTTGCCTTTCACATGCATGGAGTACTAGTGCGCGGTGGTTTCACATGCATGGAGTACTAGTGCATGGTGGGAGATGAAAAGAGAAGTGTTTGCATGCAAAAATGAATTAGTTTACTCCCACATTAAATGCAAAATGTGCCTAGGAGGTGAGGGATTTTGGGACAAATATTTTTTGGGAATTTGCCTTGCGAACTGGGACGGAGGAAGTAGCATCGTGAGACTGTGTTTTCAATACGAATCCAACGATACTAATTACGCATAATGTAATCAAAATTTTATTACAGTACTTAATTTTTCGGTTAAAGTTTATCTTAAAATACGCGTGCGCCGTATTCATCGAAACGGAGCTAGTAGAACCAGAGGCCTGCTCATTCCCATGGTGTCACGATCAATTAGGCTTGCAGATTGATTTGGGGATTTAAGGTCGGACGGATTAGAACTTTAGGAGCCAATAGATTGAGGATTTACAGGCTACACGGGGTTGCAGGAAGCTGCTGATACGGAAGAGAGAGATACGCTCCATTGAATCAGGGTAATTACTAGTGCCTCTTATGTTCGTTTTGCTAGCTCGGCTGAATAATACTCATCGCACATGATAAGTGGGCATGCGTGCATGGTCATTGCTAGAGGTTTTAGCGTTTAGCAGTGGGTATGCATAGCCAGGACTCTTGGACTTGGCAAAAACCTGTGTAGTCGCTTGACTACACAGCCAAAACGTGGCTCCGCCACTGGAGGCAAAGCTTTTGCCTCCGTTTCAAAAAAACAAAAAAAAATGCTGACAGTAGCGAAGATAGCAGGTGCAAGATCGGAGATGCTCTGTTCGGCTAACCATCTGTCAGTCCAGAATAGGAGCTTGGTGCCATCTACCAGTTTGGATTTGGTTGCAGCATGGATGAGGGCGCTAATGTCTCGATTTTCTTTGATTGGGAAGCTAGCCCAAGGTTTTGTAGGATCAGTGCGACCAAGCCACAACCATCGTGCACTGAGGGCCCAACCCATGCGCTTCAGGTCCAGAGCGCCCAGGCTGCCAGGTCATAAAAAAATATTATTACCAGGAAACTTAACACTATCTAAATAGCAATGTTAAGTCTCTATCTTATAAACAGGAGTTGGTGAGGCATAGTTCAGCCACGCTTCCCACGTCTATTACTCATGAGCGCTGCTATGAAACATCTATCAATAAATATAAAACAAAGTAACTGAAAACACTGAAACTTTTCCACAAACTAGCTCGACCACCTCCTAACAGAGCATGACGCAGAGCACAATGCAAACACGTTGGTCTGGGTGGAACTCAGATGGCCGCGGCCGCGTAGACGAAGTGTGGAGCAGACTGAGACGACAACAGTGGCTTAGCATGATCAGTAATATTTTTCATCTGTGGCAAAGCACATGTATTTAGCGCATATGATAATGACTTACTCGGAATAAAAGATCCTTAAACCACAGTGAGTGACTGCGGTCTTTCGCTACTAGGAAAATGCTTTTTAAAACATGTGAAGCCTAAAAGGAGGAAGGTTCATTTTACAAAAGGGGCTGCTTCAAAAAAATAAGATGAAGGTGGAATGTGGTCTATGATAGTCAACTACATCCTATACCAGATTGGACCTATGATTGTGAACTAGGATAGGACCCACAAGGTTCGGGATGTCCTCATCGCTGCTGCTGCTGCGTTATTACAGGTTTGCTTTACTTGGATAAATATTGTGATGTTCATTGATATGCATTAACACCAAATAATATACTTGTAAAGTTACTTCAGATACTTGTGGGCTCTTTCTGTAATGAAGGTGCAAATCATAAACTGAGGGCTATTGGAACTCAGCTCCAGGATGTGGCCAGAAAACACAGGTAATATTGATGATTGATACTGACAAGTGAGTAGGCTGAGCTTCGACAGCTGAGTTAAGTTGAAGAGTTGACATCAGGACACTCTTGGATCACTGGGCTTGTAAGTCATCAATGGCAAAAAAAAAAAAAAACAGTTGCTATGGTAAGCTGGGAAGTTTTCTTTAATAAAAAAAATGTATACTCACGAATCTCACACTAATTGGATTTAGCTGCGGTGTGAATTTTAATTAAAAAAATGTTCTACAGGAGAAGATGAATGGTGAAGCCTTGTTAGACACCCAACTACCCTAGGCTAAAATCTGAACAGAAAGCCCTTTTTTGTAGCCATGGTCCTAACTGGTGTGGTGTCCATTCCTTCCATCCTCCTTATCTAGCATATACGTTCAAGCACAACCTAACACTCTCCCTAGTGCTACCGCTGACCATAGGGAGATCTGAAGACCACCATTAGAACTTGTGCTAAGATAGACTCCTACATTAAATTAGTTTGCCAAAACATACTGCATTATGGAACATAGGATGTACATTATTAGCAAGATATCTTTATCCAGCCATGTATCTTATACTCATAGCAACATATCATCATATCCAATGCAGAATGCACTCACTTTCAGTTTGGGTTTTAAACCAACATGGCAAAAATCCATTATGTACTTCTCAGTTCAGTACACCTATGTCGTATAAAATTTTAAGAATAACAGAAATGAGAAAAATATCACATATTATAAATGAAACGAAGACAAATGATACAGTTCACACTGATTTGTTTTTCTTCCTTTCTTCTGACGCATTTATAATAAGAAGTTAAAATTTCAAAGGATACTGTCGAAAATTTCATGATGATTTGGTGCCCAAACCGAAAATTCGGTGAATGGGCATCATAACGAATGAATGCACATGTTTCCTGCCCAATTATTTTAGCGTTCGCTAGCCACAATACCAAACGGACCCTATTTATGTCACAGTTTACGCCATTATCGGCAAATATCCACCGGTAGCTGATATGGCATATGAGTGCAGAATTCAAACATAATGCAGGAAAGGTCCGCTTAGCAGCTATGAAATGTGTGCTAATCAAAGAAAAAAAATATACCCAAATCTTCAAATTATCCGGTTCATTATCCTTTAACACATTACACAAAACATATCACAGTTAAGACTTAAGATCAACCAAAACTGTATAAAATGTGTCCCGCGGGCGTGATGATATGTAACACAGTAAGGCATTGCATCGTGAAGGTAGATTGTGCTATCAATACAAAACGCGGAAACAAAACAGAAGGATGCGAACCGTAATTCGCAATCGACACTCGCGAACTAGCCAAAGAGACGGCATCACAGCGGATAGCATGGGCAAACGGACACAGGTGCAGGGTATGTTCAGTCTAAGAAAAACAAATGCAGGTGAGGAGGAGCGTCCCGTACCGACGCGGGGTCGACCCAGAGCTGCGACACGAAGCCGAGGCTCCGCGCCGAGCTGACGCTGATCACCTGCTTCGCGAGCAGCCCCGACCGCCTCGCCATTTGCCTCCTCGTCCTCCTCCCGCCGCTACCGATCCTCTTCGCCTCCCTCTCGCCGTCTTCGTCGTCAACAACCCCGTCTCCTCCTCTTGCCTTCGCATCCACGGCAACCACCGCCTCATCCTGCTCCTCGACGTCGAGCTCCCGCTTCAGCGCGAGGAAGTCGAAGCTGGACGGCGGCGCCGCCGGCGCGTCGTCCCGCGCGGCCGCGCGCGCCACGAGGGCGCGGCGGAGCGGCGTTGGCCCCTGCGCGGATGCGGCGGTGGGGTTTGGGTTTAGGCTTGGAGGGGCCGCGAGCGCGGGTTTGAAGGGTGGATGAGGAAGGGGCGCGCAGGAGCACATCCTTGGAAGTGGAACGATTGACTGGCCAAGGAGTTCGAACTCGGAGACGATGGGATTGCGTTGGTGGAGCCAAGAAGTAGCGTCTACTATGTGAGAAGCGGATAATTTGTGCATACGCTTTCTCACAAAAGAAAGCGGAAGACAGTAGAAGGAATGACAATGAAGCCGTCAGCGTAGAATGAAAGGCGTACCCAACAAATAGGTCAAATGAGGAATGTGTCGAGAGCTTTGGAACCATGTTCTTTTTTTAGATTAACAGAATCATGTAGTGTGACAATAATTGCATTGCTCTTGTGAGAGCTCTCATTCAGGTGCAGTCATAAACCATATTTCAGTATACATTAGTTACATCTTTTTGTTCAAAAATTTATCTCCGGTTCTAGTGGTTTGCGATCTAGTTGTGTGGCGTAATCCGCACATGATTATTGAGTGTGCCTTTTATTTGCGTGACTCTAAATATGAAAATATAGAATAGCAAAGTCATGCCATTATTAATCCTAAAACTTAAATTGGAAATTTCATTCGTTGGCAGTCAAAAGGTGCCACTAGAACTTGCACCATAGGTCGTTTAGTTATGCAGTAGATAAAATATAAAATTCTTTTCGAGTTTCCACTATATTTATTTACAAACTTCAATACAAAATAATTCGGGAGGGGTTGCGAGAAGGCCCGAAGGCCCAAGTAGCATCTACTCACCACATGAGTTGTAGTGGCATTATTACTGTAGTGACAAACACTAGTAGAAAAAGAGGCTTTGATTTTGGTTTCAAAGAGCATTAGCACCGGTTCTGCTACGAACCCAGACAAAAGGTTGCATTAGCACCGGTTCGAGAGGCCAGAATTTTAGCACTGGTTCATGTGGTACCTTTAGCACCGGTTCTGCTACGAACCCAGACCAAAGGTTGCATTAGCACCGGTTCGAGAGGCCAGAATTTTAGCACTGGTTCATGTGGTACCTTTAGCATCGGTTCGTGGCACGAACAGGTGCTAAAGCTTTTTCTGCTCCCCACGCACCTCCACCCCCCTAGATCACCTTTTTTAACTCTGTACCCACCCCCTAGATCATTCATAGAATAATATGGTGATGCGTCATGCTTTTGACGGTGAAGCACACGTCCGTTGGGAACCCCAAGAGGAAGGTATGATGAGTACAGCAGCGAGTTTTCCCTCAGTAAGAAACCAAGGTTATCGAACCAGTAGGAGATGAAGATCACGTGAAGGTTGTTGGTGAAGGAGTGTAGTGCGGTGCAACACCGGGGATTCCGGCGCCAACGTGGAACCCGCACAACACAATCAAACTACTTTGCCCGAACTTAACAAAGGAGGTTGTCAATCTCATCGGCTTGCTGAAAACAAAGGATTAAACGTATGGTGTGGAAAATTATGTTTGCTTGCAGAAAACAAAAGAGAACAATGATTGCAGTAGGTTGTATTTCATATGTACAAGAATGGATCGGGGTCCACAGTTCACTAGTGGTGTCTCTCCGATAAGATAAATAACATGTTGGGTAAACAAATTACAGTTGGGCAATTGACAAATAGAGAGGGCATAACAATGCACATACATATCACGATGACTACTATGAGATTTACTTAGGGCATTACGACAAAGAACATAGACCGCCATCCAGCATGCATCTATGCCTAAAAAGTCCACCTTCGGGTTAGCATCCGCACCCCTTCCAGTATTAAGTTGCAAGCAACAAACAATTGCATTAAGTATTGTGCGTAATGTAAACAATACAAATATCTTTAGACAAAGCATTGATGTTTTATCCCTAGTGGCAACAGCACATCCACAACCTTAGAACTTTCTGTCACTGTTCCAGATTCAATGGACACATGAACCCACTATCTAGCATAAATACCCCCTCATGGAGTTACAAGTATCAACTTGGCCAGAGCCTCTACTAGCAACGGAGAGCATGCAAGATCATAAACAACATATATGATAGATCAATAATCAACTTGACATAGTATTCCATATTCATCGGATCCCAACAAACACAACATGTAGCATTACAAATAGATGATCTTGATCATGATAGGCAGCTCACAAGATCTAAACATGATGGCACAATAGGAGAAGGCAACCATCTAGCTACTGCTATGGACCCATAGTCCAAGGATGAACTACTCACGCATCAGTCCGGAGGCGGGCATGGTGATGTAGAGCCCTCCGGTGATGATTCCCCTCTCCGGCAGGGTGCCGAAGGAGATCTTCCGAACCCCGAGATGGGGTTGACGGCGGCGGCGTCTCTGGAACTGTTCTCGTATTTTGGCTCTCGGTGCTAGGGTTTTCGGGGACGAAGGAATAAATAGGCGAAGGGGCAGCGTCGGGGGAGCCAGGGGGCTCCCTCCCCACATGTCGGCGCGGCAGTGAGGCCCCCGCGCCGCCCTATGGTGTGGGCCCCCTGCTGGCCTTCCTCGACTCTTCTTCGGTCTTCTGGAACACTCCGTGGAAAATAGGGCCGTGGGCTTTTGTTTCGTCCAATTCCGAGAATATTTGTAAACCAACTTTTCCGAAATCAAAAACAGCAGTAAAACAGAACCGGCACCGTGGCATCTTGTTAATAGGTTAGTCCCGAAAAATGCATTAAAACATTATAAAGTGTGAATAAAACATGTAGGTATTGTCATAAAACTAGCATGGAACATTAGAAATTATAGATACGTTGGAGACGTATCACGTCACCTTTAGTTTTGGGCTAGGCCCATGTCATTTTTGCAGGAATTAAGTCAGCCACTTTTTAGAGTCTGTATTGAAGGGGGAAAGGCCTTCTAGGATTTGGTTCGGCCACCATACGTATGGCTAGCCGAAACCCCACATTTTTCTCCTTTAAATACCCCCATAGCCATCACGTTTAGACTTAGATTTTGATTAGCTTAAAAGTTAGCCATTGCTGCAACTCTCGTGTACTTCTTTTAAGACCAACGCGCAGAACAAGACCGACTATTCAGAATCTCACCTTTTCAATAAAGCTTTCATCTATATCCGTAATATTCTGATTGCATCATTAGTTCTTACTTGTTCTCGATATTAGGTAGGAATTAAGACCCTCGCTGGTCAGGCTGATCGTGCATCCGCAAGATCAGTAACTCCCGGAGATTGTCCTAGCGATTGCATTGGCGCACGAGCTTTGCACGTGTAGTCGGATCGTCAAGCACGAACTCCACCAACAAATCGATTTATCCACATCTCATCGAAAGATCGACCACCTTTGCCCTATCACGCTCTAACACACATTTCAACAAACACCTCTAGTGCATACTAGTAAAAAAAGAAAAGCACAAAGCCACACTCCTCCACCAGCAAAAAAAACAAGAGAGTGGGGAGGGGGCTGCCATATATATAGGGCTCGCTGATTTGTCCCGGTTTGAGATAAAAACCGGGACTAAAGGGGTAGCACCTGGCCGCAGCAGGCCGCAGAACCCTTTAGTCCCGATTTATTTCTCAAATCGGGACCAATGGGTGTCGTACGCTTGGGCATTTTCGAGGCGACGTGGCCAGGCCTTGGGTCCCGGCCCAGGACACGGCCGGGACAAAAAGTGCCTGACCAAAGGCTTGTTTTCTAGTAGCGTATCACTTACATGCGCGCAAAGCACTTGGAAGCGGAAAGGGAAGGAACTCGGAAGTTAAGCGTGCTAGTGCTGGAGTAGTGGAAGGATGGGTGACCGAGCGGAAAGTTTGACCACGAGTAAGTAATTTGACTAGAGATAAGTGTAGTTAGAGACTAAACTTGTCAAATAACTAAAATATTAGAAATTCTGGAAAAAAAAGGGAGAGGAAAATAATTCAAAAAAATGGATATAAAAAAGGCACATGTAGCGGGGTTCTACCGCGCCAGCGTTTTGGGGAGTTTTCCTGCCGCGGAAGACCCTTTAGAACCGGTGCTAAATGTCCTCTCGCTCGGGCGCTCGACAGCCGCCACGTGGTGCCCCTTTAGCACCGGTTCATAACTGAACCAGTGCTAGGACGGCTTTAGCATCGGATACTTAGCACCGGTTGGGCAACCGGTAAAAAAGCCCCTTACGAACCGGTGTTAATGCCCCGTTTTCCACTAGTGAGATGTCACCTAAAACAACTAAAACTCAAGAAAAGAATGTGCTACTAGTGATGCAGATCAAGATCTTCTGTAGAAAATATGTCTCCTTCTTATATAGATAAACAACAAACAATATCATTCATGTGCCTGCGGAGAGGTAATAGAATGGGATTTTTGACCTTTTTGCATTTCATTACAACATGTGTCGTACATGGCCCTAAGACTACCCACAATGGAAATATCATAGGTAGTATCATGCATCTCATGCATGCAAAAAAAACTGATGTGGCAGTGCAATTAAAGATAAGAGAGAAATTGTAGTATCATAGGTAGATACCGTATCATAGCATGTAGTACTAGAAAATTTAATGTCAAATACATCTTGTACATAGATATGCATTGAGATTCTACAAATCAATTAATATAAGAAGATTATGATACTAGTACATGATACCATGTAATGTGGACATAGTAACATGTAATAGTATCATACACATGATACTTTTATATGATATTATGCATTGTGAGTAGTCTAAGTGTTTGCATGGAATGCTCAACAGGTCTTGCCAAAAACAAAGGCATTCTAGCAAATAAGTAGTAGCACATCCATTGATGCAAGTAGATGTCAATAAAACCAACAACATTCTTGTGTGGGTTAAAAAAAAAGTTGTTGCAAAGTTTGCCTTGAGTTTCATTCCCCCCTTCCTATTTTACAGTTAGGCTGGTCATAGTGGGGAGTAACTGAAAGTGCATGGAGCCCCCATGTGTGGTTTTGGTAATTAATGACAATCCCTATGGACTAATGTTTGCATTGATTTATATTTGTAGGAGTTGTCCATAGGCAATTCTTGAACCATATGTTGGCTTCAAGGTTGCAATAAGAAGAATTTGATGAAGGATATCAAGTGTCAAGTATGTCTTGAAGATGAAGATGAAGTGAGCCCTCAAGTTACTTCAAGACATCAACATGTTTGTATTAGGTTGCAATAAGAAGAAATTGATGAAGGATATCAAGTGTCAAGTATGTCTTGAAGATGGAGATGAAGTGAGCCCTCAAGTTACTTCAAGACATCAACATGATGAAGAATGAAGAAATGAAGTGCAAGTTCAAGATGAGCCAACTCGAAGAGTTCCTAAGCTTGAAGCTTGCCATGGAGAAATGAAGTGCAAGTTCAAGATGAGCCATCTCGAAGAGATCCTTTGCTTGAGTCTTGCCATCCATATGGTGATCATGGATATGTGAAGATGCGTCGAAGAAGAAGATCTCCCATGGTGGATTATGGGGGAGCAATCCACATGGTGGTCATGGTTATGTGAAGATGCGCCGAAGAAGAAGCTCTCCCATGGTGGATTATGGGGGAGCAATCCACAAGACTTCGTCAAGCAAGCACAAGCAAGAAAGGCGTTCCATCTTGTTGAGGTCAAGATCGTCGTCATCAAGGTCAAGTGAAATGCGCAAGTATAAGGTTTGCTCTTGATAGGGTTTCTTTCTCACCGGTCTCATAGTGTAGTTGGAGACCGGTTTATAGTTTAGTTGCCGTACTATCAAGAGGGCTCTCGAGTGAGTAACTCGATCGTACCGTTCCGAGAGAGCTCAAACCTTTGCATCCTTGCATCATCTTTCTTGGTTGTTATTTGGACCTTTTCCATGTGATGTTTTAGAGCTTGTGCTTATTCTCATGACAAGCTCTAGTTCATCGAAAACGGATTTCGCATAGATCATTTCTTGCGTTTTCGAGTTTGGTTCATCATCTTTCTTGGTTTTATTTGGATCTTATCCATGTTATGTTTTAGAGCTTGTTCTTATTCTCATGACAAGCTCTAGTTCATCAAGAATGGTTTTTGCACGGGCAACTTGTTGCATTTTCGAGATTGGAGGTTTTACCTAGTATGTTTTTTTAGATAGGTCAAACCTTTCATCATTTGTTTCTATCCTCCCTTGTTGTACTATGATGTTTTCCTGCATGATCTTGTAGAGCTTGTTCCTAGCTTCAAAACAAGCCCAAGATCATCAAAATCGGAGTCCGGATGCTAAAGTTATGCCCGTTTTAGTTTTGTTGTTTCTGCTGTTTTCTGGGGGGGCGGATAATCCGGCCCGAATGGCCAATTCCGGGCAAATATCCGGCCCGAGTCCAGGGGCGATTTCGGGGGGCGGATAATCCGGCCCGGTGGCGGATTTTCCGGCCTGGGAGGCCCCAAACGGTCATATTTCGTTGGGAGGGCGTATATAAGACCCCTTTCTTCCTCCTTGGGCTGGTTGGTTCACTCTCTCTCTCTCCCCTCCATTGTTGTCCTTCAAAGCTTGCCCTAGTTCTTGATTCCTCCCATGATTCTTGCATATTCTTGAGGGAAAAGAGAGAGGAGATCTACATCTATATTTTCTAGCAATCAAATCCCTCTCTTTGTGAGGGGAATCCACTAGATCTAGATCTTGGAGAAATTTGGTGTTCCTCCTCTTATTTGTTCTTCCTCTCTTATTCCCCCAATAGCTTTTGTAGCTTTGTTGGAATTTGAGAGAGAAGGACTTGAGAATCTTTTTGGTGTTCTTGCCATTGCATTTGGTGCATCGGTTTGAGTTCTCCACGGTGATTCGTGGTGGTGAAAACAAGAAGGTTGTTACTCTTGGGTTCTTGGAACTCTAGACGGATTCTAGGCCTTTGTGGCGGTTTGTTGGGAGCCTCCAATTAAGTTGTGGATGTGTGCCCCAATCTTTGTGTAAGGCTCGGTTTCCGCCTCGAAGGAAACCCCTTAGTGGAACCGTGACCTAGGCCTTTGTGGCGAGGGTCACCGGAGATTTAGGTGAGGCGCCTTCGTGGCGTTCGGTGTGTGGTGTGAGTACCGCATCTTGGGGTGAGGCCTTTGTGGCGTTGGTGTGCATCGAGCAACCACACCTCAAGGTGAGCCTCTTGTGGCGTTCGGGAGCACTAAGCAACCGCACCTCTCCACCGGAGATTAGCACTCGCAAGAGTGTGAACTCCGGGATAAATCATCGTCTCCCGCGTGCCTCGGTTATCTCTATACCCGAGCTCTTTACTTATGCACTTTACCTTGTGATAGCCATCGTGCTTGAAGTTATATATATCTTGCTATCACATACTTGCTTGTATTGCTTAGCATAAGTTGTTGGTGCACATAGGTGAACCATTGCTTAGAATAAGTTGTTGGTGCACATAGGTGAACAATAGTATATAGGCTTTGGGCTTGACAAAGTAAACGCTAGTTTTATTCCGCATTTGTTAAGCCCATCTCGTAAAAGTTTTAAATTGCCTATTCACCCCCCCTCTAGGCGACATCCGTGTCCTTTCAATTGGTATCAGAGCAAGGTCTCTCATTCTTAGGCTTCACCGCCTTGAGAGTAAAGATGTCGGTTAGGGGATTAGTGCACAATAACTTGTTTATATTTGATGGCACAAATTATGATCTATGGAAAATTTATGTGCTTAAAATCTTACGTGGGTATGTCCCCGGACATGGAGCGATATCTTGGCATGGGTTTTTCTTCTCCTAAGGATCCTCAAAATTTATCTCTTGAGGAGGAGAAAAACTCTTGCCTCGATGCTCTTGCTTCTCATGTGTTTTCCATTGTTGTGAGCAATGTAGTTACTTCGTCAATCATGCCTTTTGGGAGCTCTCATGAATTATGGACAAAGCTTCAAGACAAATATGATGTGTCCAATATTATTAAGGATGATTGTATTGCTTCCACTTCCGGCCGTGATGAGTTCTCATCTTCATCCACTTCACCAATGTGTGGCAAGACACAAAGTAATGATATGGTGAGTGGTGATGGAATTTGCAATGTTGGTATTGAGCTTACTATTGATGATTCTTCATCTCTATCTCATTGCAATGCTTCATCTACGGACTCAAACACATCTAGCACTAGAAATGATTTACATGCTTGTGTTGATAGTCCTTGCATATCATGTGTAAGTTGCTTGAATAAATCTAATGATGATATGCTTGCATTGTCTTGTGGCCATGATAAAAATGCTTATATTTCCTCTAGTTGTTGTGTGTCTAACAATGTAGAGGAAACCAAAGATTCTATTGCTCAAGAAAAGATCTTGAAAGGAGCCTCAAGTAACTCCTCATTTTTATCTCACGGTACTCATATATGCCTTATGGCCAAGGGTTCCACGGTACCTCCTACCATGGAACCTAATATGTCTCATGGTGATAAGGATGATGATGAATATGAAGAAGAGGATTGGGTTGTCTCTCTACGCGATAAGGGTAAGAGTGTTTTCAAGGTTATTTGCAAAGATAAAATTGCTTGCTCTCACTTCTTTGAAATCTTGACTACCGCTATTGAGAGCCAAAAACTTATTTGGATGCATGAGAACACCATTGATAAAATGGGTGCTCTTGAACGAGAGTATGCCGATGATGTGGCATCTCTAAAGGATGAACTTGAAGAAGAACAAACCACCAAGGAAGCTCTTGAGGAAACCTTTGCTCTAGAATTGTCTAGAGAAAAGGAAAACCATGATAGAGCTCTTGAGGTGGCAAATGAACTAAAGCTAAAAAATGATAAGATTGTGTTTGTTAATTCTAAACTCCTTGAGGATTTTGAGCAACTCAAAAAGGGCTCAAGGGCTATTGAGAGTGCGCTCACCAAACTCACCGAGTCGCATGAGCAACTTAAAGCTTCTTATCTAAAAGAGCATGACAACTTGCCTTCTCCCATTTCTATTAATAATGATGCTTGTGCTACTAACTCTACTTCTTGTGAAGCATCTATCTTGAAGGAGAATGTTGAGCTAAGGGCTCAACTTAAATTGCTAACTCGCATTTATGGGAAATTGGAAGAAAATCATGGAAAGCTTTCTAGCTCCTATGAGGATCTTCTAGCCTCTCGTGATAGGCTAAAGTTAGCTCATGAGGCTATAATATCTAAGGAAACACCTTGTGAGCCTCATGTGGTTACTAGCACTAATACTCAAAATGTTATATTGCCATGTGCTAGTCCTAGTAATTCATCCACTCATAATATTGCTAAATCTTGTGATGAATTATCTTCCTTGCCTTGTTGCTCTAACAATGAAGGTTCTACTTCCTCTAGTACTTGTGTTGTTGCTAACCATGTAGAGGAAATCAAAGAGCTCAAGGCCCAAGTCTCTTCTTTGAAGAACGACTTGGTAAAGGGTCATGAAGGGAAATGCAAACTTGACAAGATGTTAAGTGTGCAACAATCCCCCAATGACAAGAGTGGACTTGGATTCAACTCCAACAACAAGAACAAGTCCAAGAACAACAAGACTAAGAAGGGCCAATTACAAGTCAAAGACCCGGCCAAGATTGTTTGCTTCAAGTGCAAAATTGAAGGGCATCATGTTAGATCTTGCCCTTTGAAGAAGAAGCAAAAAGGGAAGCGGCCTCAAGCTCAAACTCATATTCAACCTCAAGTTGAAGAAATTCCACTTCCCAAGAAGAATCAAGCCAATGCTCCCATTGTGGAGAAATCTAGTGAGAAGAAGGAGAAGAAAAGAACTTGCTACATATGCCGTGAGAAGGGCCACATCTCCTCCTTTTGCACTATTGGTACCTCATCCAACTCTATCACCATTGATGATGTTTATTCTCTTCGTAAGGATGAGGGTGGCAATGTGTTTGACAAATATGTTGGTGCTCAAAGTGGTGTCAAGAAAAGAACCATTTGGGTTGCCAAGCCTATTGTGACTAACCTCTTAGGACCCAACTTAGTTGGGGACCAACAATCCAAAACTTGATCAATAGGTGCTTATTGGAGGGCATTGGAGACTTGGCTCCACCATGAAGAATTAAGGGATCTTCATCATTTATATTATCTCAATCCAAGTCTTGGTTATCTTGCTTCTATCATATATTCAATGTTCCTCCTTGCGGTAACATGTGCTCAACTCATTTATATTGAAAGTTACCCGCCCCTTTGCATGTGTTAGTTTTTGTTCCTAACATGTGTTTGTATATGTTGTGATTCCTATGTGCTTTTCTTGAGAAATCAAGTCTATGCATGTTGGGTTGCACACCATGTATTTGTGTTTGTGTTGGAGCCACTTTGCATCTTGTTGTATCTTATAAGGCTCTTATGAGCGATTAATGGACTATCCCATTTTGGGGGAGTGATATTCCTTTGAGAATTTCATGATCCTAAACAATGTGTGTACATGAGGAATATCACTTAGAATTGATATTGCGAGATTATCTAGTCGCTATGTGGTATGTCATCTTCATGAGAAATTCAAATTCTAATGTCCATTAATATCTCTAGTTGGATCTTATTTGCCTCTTGTGAAAATAAATTCCTTATCACATTATGGGGGAGTAATAAGCTTTGTGCATATTACAAGCCTAGAAAATGTGAACATTTGAGGTTGTGTCACATAGAATTGATACCGTAATTTATCTCTCTCCTATGTGGCATGTTTGCTCAAACAAGCTCCAATTTGCTTAAATAGCTTCATTGCTAATATCTTTGTGGATCTTATTTGTGAAAGTTTTTCTTGGCATGGTTTTTCACAACGTGTCCCTCAATACATTTTTGGGAAACCATGTGCTTCAAGTCATACTATTAATTGCTTTGCATGTTGGTATGAATACTATTAATTGATTTGCATGTTGGTATGAATACTATTAATTGCCTTGCATGTTGGTATGACTAAATGAAGCTATCAAGAAACTATCTTTGCATGATGGTTAACTCTTATCTTTTACCATATGCTTTATTCGTTGTAAATATGATCTTATGTATACTTACAAACTACCACCGGGAAATATTTCCTAATACCTCTTGTCCTAGGACAAGTGGTAATAAATTATGAGGTAGATTTTTATTGCACTACTAGGAAAAGGCCTAGCCGTAAGACTGCCAGCAGTGGCACACCATGCCTGCCGTGCGCCACTACTACTTAGCAGTGGCGCACCACAAAACGGTGGGCCACCGTTACAAGAGTAGTAGTGGCGCACCTTGATAGTGGTGCGCCATAAGTAAGTGGTGACAGGAGGCCAGCTCCTCCCCAACCTAGTAGTGGCGCACGTCGAGGGGTGCGCCATCGCTACATTCCTTACCTATGGCGCACGTTGGTGAGGTGCGCCACTCGCTAGGAGGTGTCCAGAGCCCGTTTAGAGATGATAGGCTTAGCAATGGCGCACTTCGTCGGTGCGCCACTGCTACATAGGTTACCTATGGCGCATGTCAGCTGGTGCGCCACTGCTAGAGGGTGGCCAGAGCCCGTTTAGAGATGATAGGCTTAGCAATGGCGCACTTCGTCGGTGCGCCACTACTACATAGGTTACCTATGGCGCATGTCAGCTGGTGCGCCACTGCTAGAGGGTGGCCAGAGCCCATTTAGAGATGAGAGGCTTAGCGGTGGCGCACCACTTAGCAAGTGCGCCATTGCTATGTCACCCTAGCAGGTGGCGGACGGCTAGGTGGTGCGCCACCGCTAACCCGGGACCATTTCCTCGCTTTTAACCCTCCACTCACATGTGCCACCCACTTTCCCCAAACACTCTTCCACCACCACCTCCCACCAAATCTGGATCTGGTCGTGTTGCCCCTCCTTCCCACCTCATTTTCACCTCTTCATTCACCAAAATTAAGTTGGTAAACTTAATTTTCTTCATAGGTAAGTAATGGTGAAGCTTTCCTTAGCTCAATACCCTACTCAATCTCAACTTTTTACCTCATCCAACACTCTAGGTCTCGCCGTATCGGTAACTTTGTTGGTTTTATGCTTTGTGTGTGACCGGTTCCGATTGTCTTGCACACACGTCACGTACACGTGTATGTGCACATATGTTATGTGCGAATCTCGATGATCATGTGTTGTGCGCATGCGCGAAAAGCGTCACGTGCATGTGTGTTGTATGCGAAGCCTCCGTATCCACATGTGTTGTATATGCGAAGCCTCCACACATGTGTTGCATGTGTTTTTGTTTGCAGGGATTTGAAATGCGATGGAGTTGCCAATATTTTGCCGAAACGTTGATTCATTTCCGTTTCGGCGAATGTTGGGCATACTACGCATATACATGTCCTATTTTTAGGGAAGGTCATGCCAAAATTTTCTTTTGGTATGCTAAGATATCCATTTTCTCTATATCCGCAGGCGACCATGGTCCGCATGATGAGCGAAGGCGTTGTGGCTAGGTTTTTGAAAGCCGCGACAGCCGAGATGATTAGAAATAACCAAAAGGAGATAAGATGTCCGTGTCGAAGATGCAAGCTGACGAGCCTTATGGACCCTAAAGCCGATATGGTGGGGGACCACCTTCTCATGCGTGGTTTCATGGATGGCTATCGGTGGGAAGGCGACGAAGATGATTATGAATTTGTCCATGGGAATTCAACAAGAAGTAAGGAAGGAGGTGATCGGGATGTAGAAGATCTCGGGCATGATCGGGATGTAGAAGATCCCGGAGATGATCATGATCACAACGTAGGAGATGGAGGTCATCATGACGATCATGAAGATGAAGACGATGGACCATCGTCGATGGACTCGGGTGCAGGACCCTTATCTTCAAGAGCCGCTTCTCAAGCGTACGAGTAACGCAAGAGCTGCCGCCCGAGAGAAAGCCAAGATGGATCAACCGGAGGTAGACGCGGTTACTCCATTGTATGAAGGATGCAGGCCGGAGGATACCCGCCCGAAAGTAACGCTCATGGCTCGGAGATGAAGGTAAAGCACAAAATGACCGACACATCCTTCAACGATAACATGTCATTCCGGCAGGAACGTCTTCCCAAAGGTAACACGTGTCCGACTAGTATCGAGGAGGCCAAGAAAATCGTGTGTCCTCTGGATTTACCGCATGTGAAATACCATGTGTGCTTGAACGATTGCATCATTTATCGGAACGAGCACGCAGAGTGTACCATATGTCCGGAGTGCGGCGTCAGTCGGTACAAGAAGGGGAAGAAAGCTCCTCGGAAGGTGGTGTGGTACTTTCCGATCACTCCTCGTCTGCAGTGGTATTTCGCGGATCCTAAGCAAGCAAAGCTAATGCGCTGGCACGCGGAGATGAGGAAGGGAGAAGATGACGCAGATGATCCGAAGAAAAAGAAAAAGGACAGGATGTTGAGACACCCTTCGGATGCTAGCCAGTGGAATGCGTTGAACCTCGAGTACCCAGAATTTGGGGACGATCCTAGGAACATAAGGCTGGGCGCGAGCACCGATGGAGTCAATCCGTTTGGCAGCCGGAGCAGCACGCATAGCACCTGGCCCGTGTTTGTGTGGATGTACAACCTCCCCCTGGTTGTGCATGAAGAGGAAGTACATTCAAATGAGTATGCTAATTGAAGGGCCGAAACAACCAGGGAACGACATCAATCCGTATATGGGGCTTCGAAAGAGGAGCTAGCCACGCTATGGGACACGCCTGCCAATACGTGGGACGCCGCCGCGGAAGAATATTTCCCTATGAGAGCTGCACTGCTCACGACGGTGCACGACTTTCTCGGTTACGGATATGTCGCGGGGCAGGTGGTCCACGGATTCAATGCATGCGTAAGGTGCATGGACGACACAACGTACCGCCGGCCTAGATAGAGATCCCGGGTCCTCGAAAACGGTGTTCATGGGACATCGAAGGTGGCTTCGCGAGGACGACGCATGGAGGAAACGCAAGGATCTGTTCGATGGTCAAGACGAACCCCGAAGACGGCCACGTACGAGAAGCGGCGAGCAAATAGACGAGCTATTGAAAAATTGGAAAGAGTGCCCACCGCCGGGAAAGAAGCGAAAGGCGCCGGAGCCGCTGCTTAAGGTATGGAAGACGAGGTCTGTTTTCTGGGACTTGTCGTACCGGAAGATCCTCCGTGTGCCTCACAGCCTTGATGTCATGCACATCACGAAGAACGTGTGCGAGAGTCCGCTTGGTACCCTCCTCAACATGCCGAGAAGACCAAAGATGGGCCGAAAGCAAGGTACGACTTGCAATCAATTGGGATCAGGGAGGAGCTTCACGCGGGACGCCCTAATGATGATGATGATGATGACGATGACGATGATGAGGCGGAGGACACGCAAAGTCGTCGCAAGGGAAAAAATGCCAAAAAGATTGAATATTACTGCCCCCGCGTGCTTCACTCTAAGTCGAAGGAGATCGAGCAGTTTTTCGACCGTCTCCTAGGAGTAAAACTTCCTTACGGTTACGCGGGAAGATAAGCAGGTACCTAGACAAAGCGAGCGAGAGGTTCAGCGGGATGAAGTCTCACGACTATCACGTGCTGATGATGCGGATACTTCCGGTTGCAATCCGTGGGATCATGGACGCGCACGTCCGTGAAACGCTTTTGGCCTATGCAACTTTTTCGACGTCATCTCTCGGAAGTCCGTTGGCGTGAGGCAACTTAGAAGGCTACGAGGAAGAGATCGTGGTGATACTCGTGCGAGCTTGAGATGTACTTCCCGCCCGCATTCTTCGACGTTATGGTACATCTACCGGTACATATCGTGGAGGATATCATCCAACCGGGGCCGACGTTCCTGCACAGCATGATGCCGTTCGAAAGGATGAATGGTGTCATCAAAGGGTACGTTCGCAACAGGGCACGTCCGTACGGAAGCATAGCCAAGGGCTTTCCGACCGAAGAGTGCATCTCCTTCCGCACGAGTTATCTAGAAATCGAGAACCCCGTTGGCCTGCCCGTAAACAGGCATCTCGGAAGCTCGCTGGATGGGGTCACCGCGACGGTAGCCGCGAAATGCATGTCGACTTCAAGGGTCGAATCGCCGACTTTGAAAGAGCAAACCTAGTCGCGCTACAACACATAGACGTGGTCGATCCTTGGGTGGTAGAGCACAAAACCTTCATCGCAAAGACGTACGGTGATCGGGGCCAACGGAGGACGGACGGAGATATAATCAAAGAGCACAACTCAACCTTCACGCGGTGGTTCAAGGACAAGATGTTGACGTACCCTATAGACGAGGATTCTTCTGCGGAAGAAAAACTCATATTCGCCTTGTCACAGGGCGTCGAACACAACCTGATGACATTTCAGGCGTACGATATCAACGGCTACACATTCTACACCGAGGAAAAGGACATGAAGAGCGATTATCAGAACTCCGGGGTAACGATGGAGTCCTACACCGGTGACGTCAAGCAGAGATACTACGGAAAGATCGAGGAGATCTGGGAGCTAAGCTACGCCGGAGAGAATGTGCCGATGTTCCGTGTCAGGTGGGCCAAGAACGTCATAAAAGAAGACCGGCATTTCACCACCATGGTTATACCCGAAGCCAAATCCAAGACAGCGGGCGCAAAGGTCACCGCGAAATATGAGCCATGGGTACTAGCTTCCCAAGTTGACCAATGCTTCTTCATTACCGACCCGCAAAAGCCCAGCTGTGTTGTCGTGAGGAGAGGCAAAAGGAGCATCATCGGAATGGATGGAGCCGCCAACGAGCTAGACTTTGACCAGTACGGCGATCCGAAGATGGAAGATGACGACGACGATGATGAAGAACCATACACAACAAGAAGAAGAAGGACCACCCTACCTAAAGTCCGTCCATTCAAGAGAAGAAGTCAAGGAGTTCCGGGGCTAAATTATTCAACCGCGAGAAAGAAGGGCAAGAAGATTGTGAAAAGATAATTATGTATCATTTTCTTGTATGAATAATGGATGTCATATTGTTAATCTACACATTGTACCGATCAAAATAGACATATAATTTATAATTATTTATGCCTTTTATTTTGGTGTATTATGCTATTTATTACTGCTGGGTTAAATCATTTTAAAAAAAAGTTAAAAAATTGGGGCTGCCAGGGTTCGAACCTGGCCGGCCAGGGGAAACCAAATAGGGGACGGATAGCTAGCCATTTCGGTACGGTGCAGATCTTGTCAAGGTACCATCCATTTTGTTTTTGACCCTATCCTAAAGTCGTAGTGGCGCACCCCTAGTGGTGCGCCATTGCTAAGAGTCACTGTGGCGCACCCCGAGCAGTGCGCCATTGCTTAGGGGGGTCGGGGACTTAGCCAAATTAAAATCCCTGTTCTCTTCTTCTCCCCATCCCCATTCCCCAATCCTCTCCGACGCCGGCGGCCGCCCCTCCCTCGATCTGCCTCGCGACGCTGCCCCGTCCGTCTATCTGCCTCGCGACGCCGCCCACCGGTGGCCGCCACCCCTCGCACCGCTCCTCTACCGCTTGCCGTTCCCCCGGAGCAGGAGTAGAAGCAGCACGCCGCGGAGCAGGAGCCCCTGAGCACGCCGCGGAGCAGGAGCCCCACCCTCCCACCGGTGCCCCTCTCCACCGTCGCACTCATCTCCCCTCGGCGCCCACGTCTCCAGCCCGGGTAATCCCCTCCTCTCCCGCTCGAGCCTTTCTCCTCTCCCCGCATTGGCACGAACCCTAACCCTAACCCCGCCTGGTCCCTTTTCTGTCGCCATTGACTGCTGCCTGCCTGCGGCATGTCTATCTCTAGAAGGGAAGCAACCAGTGCCTGAGCCCATTTGAACTCATTTGAGCGATTTTCTTCGGTTTCCTGGAAGCAGCGTATCCCCCATTGTATTTACATTGTTATGCTGGAACTGGTGAATCCGTAGTTTCTATGCTGGTGTTATAATGGTGCTTGCTGTTAAACTTGTTCCCAGTGGTGTTACTTTTAATAAATAACTTAATGAGGATATACTGGAGACTCTAAGAACCCTTGCTCCTGTAGAAACAAGCATGAGAATGACTGCATATTAAGTATCCATACAGTAGTAGGGATGCGACACTACAGGGCCCTCAACCAATGAAACACATCTCTTAAACAAGAGCAGGGTGAAACGTCTCCGACGTATCGATAATTTCTTATGTTCCATGCCACATTATTGATGATATCTACATGTTTTATGCACACTTTATGTCATATTCGTGCATTTTCTGGAACTAACCTAATAACAAGATGCCGAAGAGCCGATTCTGTTTTCTCGCTGTTTTTGGTTTCAGAAATCCTAGTAACGAAATATTCTCGGAATTGGACGAAATCAACGCCCGGGGTCCTATTTTGCCACGAAGCTTCCGGAAGACCGAAGGGAGTCGAGTGGGGCCACGAGGCGCCGCCACACTAGGGCGGCGCGGCCTAGGTCTTGGCCGCGCCAGCCTGGCGTGTGGGGCCCTCGTGTGGCCCCCGCGTTGCCCTTCCGCCTACTTAAAGCCTCCGTCGCGAAACCCCGAGCACCGAGAACCACGATACGGAAAACCTTACCGAGACGCCGCCAATCCCATCTCGGGGATTCTGGAGATCTCCTCCGGCACCCTCGCCGGAGAGGGGATTCATCTCCCGGAGGACTCTTCACCGCCATGGTCGCCTCCGGAGTGATGAGTGAGTAGTTCACCCCTGGACTATGGGTCCATAGCGATAGCTAGATGGTTGTCTTCTCCTCATTGTGCTTCATTGTTGGATCTTGTGAGCTGCCTAACATGATCAAGATCATCTATCCGTAATGCTATATGTTGTGTTTGTCGGGATCCGATGGATAGAGAATACTATGTTATGTTAATTATCAAGTTATTACCTATGTGTTGTTTATGATCTTGCATGCTCTCCGTTATTAGTAGAGGCTCTGGCCAAGTTGATGCTAGTAACTCCAAGAGGGAGTATTTATGCTCGATAGTGGGTTCATGTCTCCGTGAATCGGAGGAGTGACAAGAACCTCTAAGGTTATGGATGTGCTTGTTGCCACTAGGGATAAAACATTGATACTATGTCCGAGGATGTAGTTATTGATTACATTACGCGCAATACTTAATGCAATTGTCTCGTTGTTAGCAACTTAATACTGGAGGGGGTTCGGACGATAACCTCGAAGGTGGACTTTATAGGCATAGATGCATGTTGGATAGCGGTCTATGTACTTTGTCGTAATGCCCAATTAAATCTCACTATATTTATCATGACATGTATGTGCATTGTTATGCCCTCTCTATTTGTCAATTGCCCGACCGTAATTTGTTCACCCAACATGCTTTTATCTTATGGGAGAGACACCTCTAGTGAACCGTGGACCCCGGTCCATTCTTTTATACTCGAAATACAAATCTGTCGCAATACTTGTTTTACTCGTTTTCTTGCAAACAATCATCTTCCACACAATACGGTTAATCCTTTGTTATAGCAAGCCGGTGAGATTGACAACCTCACTCGTTTCGTTGGGGCAAAGTACTTTGGTTGTGTTGTGCAGGTTCCACGTTGGCGCCGGAATCTCCGGTGTTGCGCCGCACTACATCCCGCCGCCATCAACCTTCAACGTGCTTCTTGGCTCCTCCTGGTTCGATAAACCTTGGTTTCTTTCCGAGGGAAAACTTGCTGCTGTGCGCATCATACCTTCCTCTTGGGGTTCCCAACGAACGTGTGAGTTACACGCCATCAAGCTCTTTTTCTGGCGCCGTTGCCGGGGAGATCAAGACACGCTGCAAGGGGAGTCTCCACAATCCAATCTCTTTACTTTGTTTTTGTCTTGCTCTATTTTATTTACTACTTTGTTTGCTGCACTTATATCAAAACACAAAAAAATTAGTTGCTAGTTTTACTTTATTTGCTGTCTTGCACTCTATATCAAAAACACAAAAAAATTAGTTACTTGCATTTACTTTATCTAGTTTGCTTTATTTACTACTGCTAAAATGGCCACTCCTGAAAATACTAAGTTGTGTGACTTCACAACCACAAATAATAATGATTTCTTATGCACACCTATTGCTCCACCTGCTACTACAGCAGAATTCTTTGAAATTAAACCTCGCTTTATCGAATCTTGTTATGCGAGAGCAATTTTCCGGTGTTAGTTCCGATGATGTCGCTGCCCATCTTAATAATTTTGTTGAACTATGTGAAATGCAAAAGTATAAAGATGTAAATGGTGACATTATAAAATTAAAATTGTTCCCTTTCTCATTAAGAGGAAGAGCTAAAGATTGGTTGCTATCTATGCCTAAGAAAGTCTATGATATGCTTGACTTGCCACCATTGAAAAACTGTTATCTGGATGTTAATCTCGCTGATAATGCTAAAAAGAAACCTTTGGGGAGAGTTGATAATGTTCATATTATGGTTAACAATAACCTTGTCCCCGTTGATTTTGTTGTTTTGGATATTGAATGCAATGCATCTTGCCCCATTATATTGGGAAGACCTTTTCTTCGAACCGTTGGTGCTACTATTGATATGAAGGAAGGTAATATTAAATATCCATTTCCTCTCAAGAAAGGTATGGAACACTTCCCTAGAAAGAGAATGAAGTTACCTTATGATTCTATTATTAGAACAAATTATGATGTTGATGCTTCATCTCTTGATGTTACTTGATATACACTTTCTGCGCCTAGCTGAAAGGCGTTAAAGAAAAGCGCTTATGGGAGACAACCCATGTTTTTACTACAGTATTTTTGTTTTATATTTGAGTCTTGGAAGTTGTTTACTACTGTAGCAACCTCTCCTTATCTTAGTTTTATTTTTTGTTGTGCCAAGTAAAGTCTTTGATAGTAAAGTGAATACTAGATTTGGATTACTGCGCAGAAACAGATTTCTTTGCTGTCACGAATCTGGGTCTAATTCTCTGTAGGTAACTCAGAAAATTAAGCCAATTTACGTGAGTGATCCTCAGATATGTACGCAACTTTCATTCAATTTGGGCATTTTCATTTGAGCAAGTATGGTGCCTCAATAAAATCCATCTTTACGGACTGTTCCGTTTTGACAGATTCTGCCTTTTATTTCGCATTGCCTCTTTTGCTATGTTGGATGAATTTCTTTGATCCATTAATGTCCAAGTAGCTTTATGCAATGTCCAGAAGTGTTAAGAATGATTGTCTCAACTCTGAACATGTTAATTTTTATTGTGCACTAACCCTCTAATGAGTTGTTTCGAGTTTGGTGTGGAGGAAGTTTTCAAGGATCAAGAGAGGAGTATGATACAATATGATCAAGGAGAGTGAAAGCTCTAAGCTTGGGGATGCCCCGGTGGTTCACCCCTGCATATTCTAAGAAGACTCAAGCGTCTAAGCTTGGGGATGCCCAAGGCATCCCCTTCTTCATCGACAACATTATCGGGTTCCTCCCCCGAAACTATATTTTTATTCCGTCACATCTTATGTGCTTTGCTTGGAGCGTCGGTTTGTTTTTGTTTTTGTTTTGTTTGAATAAAATGGATCCTAGCATTCACTCGTATGGGAGAGAGACACGCTCCGCTGTAGCATATGGACAAGTATGTCCTTAGGCTTTACTCATAGTATTCATGGCGAAGTTTCTTCTTCGTTAAATTGTTATATGGTTGGAATTGGAAAATGCTACATGTAGTAATTCTAAAATGTATTGAATAATTTGATACTTGGCAATTGTTGTGCTCATGTTTAAGCTCTTGCATCATATACTATGCACCCATTAATGAAGAAACACATAGAGCTTGCTAATTTGGTTTGCATATTTGGTTTCTCTAAAGTCTAGATAATTTCTAGTATTGAGTTTTGAACAACAAGGAAGACGGTGTAGAGTCTTATAATGTTTACAATATGTCTTTTATGTGAGTTTCTCTGCACCGTTCATCCTTGTGTTAGTTTCAAATAAACCTTGCTAGCCTAAACCTTGTATCGAGAGGGAATACTTCTCATACATCCAAAATCCTTGAGCCAACCACTATGCCATTTGTGTCCACCATACCTACCTACTACATGGTATTTATCCGCCATTCCAAAGTAAATTGCTTGAGTGCTACCTTTAAAATTCCATCATTCACCTTTGCAATATATAGCTCATGGGACAAATAGCTTAAAAACTATTGTGGTATTGAATATGTACTTATGCACTTTATCTCTTATTAAGTTGCTTGTTGTGCGATAACCATGTTTCTGGGGACGCCATCAACTATCCTTTGTTGAATATCACGTGAGTTTCTATGCATGTCCGTCTTGTCTGAAGTAAGAGAGATCTACCACCTTAATGGTTGGAGCATGCATATTGTTAGAGAAGAACATTGGGCCGCTAACTAAAGCCATGATTCATGGTGGAAGTTTCAGTTTTGGACATATATCCTCAATCTCATATGAGAATAATAATTGTTGCCACATGCTTATGCATTAAAGAGGAGTCCATTATCTGTTGTCCATGTTGTCCCGGTATGGATGTCTAAGTTGAGAATAATCAAAAGCGAGAAATCCAAAATGTGAGCTTTCTCCTTAGACCTTTGTACAGAGCGGCATGGAGGTACCCCATTGTGACACTTGGTTAAAACATGTGTATTGCAATGATCCGGTAGTCCAAGCTAATTAGGACAAGGTGCGGGCACTATTAGTATACTATGCATGAGGCTTGCAACTTGTAGGATATAATTTACATAACTCATATGCTTTAGTACTACCGTTGACAAAATTGTTTCATGTTTTCAAAATAAAAGCTCTAGCACAAATATAGCAATCGATGCTTTCCTCTTTGAAGGACCATTCTTTTTACTTTTATGTTGAGTCAGCTTCACCTATTTCTCTCCACCTCAAGAAGCAAACACTTGTGTAAACTGTGCATTGATTCCTACATACTTGCATATTGCACTTGTTATATTACTCTATGTTGACAATTATCCATGAGATATACATGTTATAAGTTGAAAGCAACCGCTGAAACTTAATCTTCCTTTGTGTTGCTTCAATACCTTTACTTTGATTTATTGCTTTATGAGTTAACTCTTATGCAAGACTTATTGATGCTTGTCTTGAAGTACTATTCATGAAAAGTCTTTGCTTTATGATTCACTTGTTTACTCATGTCATTACCATTGTTTTGATCGCTGCATTCATTACATATGTTTACAAATAGTATGATCAAGGTTATGATGGCATGTCACTTCGAAGTTATCTTTGTTATCGTTTTACTCCGCTCGGGACGAGCAGTAACTAAGCTTGGGGATGTCGCTACGTCTCCGATGTATCGATAATTTCTTATGTTCCATGCCACATTATTGATGATATCTACATGTTTTATGCACACTTTATGTCATATTCGTGCATTTTCCGGAACTAACCTATTAACAAGATGCCGAAGAGCCGCTTGCTGTTTTCTCGCTGTTTTTGGTTTCGTAAATCCTAGTAACGAAATATTCTCGGAATTGGACGAAATCAACGCCCAGGGTCCTATTTTGCCACGAAGCTTCCAGAAGACCGAAGGGGAGTCGAAGTGGGGCCACGAGGCGCCGCCACACTAGGGCGGCGCAGCCTAGGTCTTGGCCGCGCCAGCCTGGCGTGTGGGGCCCTCGTGTGGCCCCCCGCGTTGCCCTTCCGCCTACTTAAAGCCTCCGTCGCGAAACCCCCAGTACCGAGAGCCACGATACGGAAAACCTTACTGAGACGCCGCCGCCGCCAATCCCATCTCGGGGGATTCTGGAGATCTCCTCCGGCACCCTGCCGGAGAGGGGATTCATCTCCCGGAGGACTCTTCACCGCCATGGTTGCCTCCGGAGTGATGAGTGAGTAGTTCACCCTTGGACTATGGGTCCATAGCAGTAGCTAGATGGTTGTATTCTCCTCATTGTGCTTCATTGTTGGATCTTGTGAGCTGCCTAACATGATCAAGATCATCTATCTGTAATGCTATATGTTGTGTTTGTCGGGATCCGATGGATAGAGAATACTATGTTATGTTAATTATCAAGTTATTACCTATGTGTTGTTTATGATCTTGCATGCTCTCCGTTATTAGTAGAGGCTCGGCCAAGTTGATGCTAGTAACTCCAAGAGGGAGTATTTATGCTCGATAGTGGGTTCATGTCTCCGTGAATCTGGAGGAGTGACAAGAACCTCTAAGGTTATGGATGTGCTGTTGCCACTAGGGATAAAACATTGATACTATGTCCGAGGATGTAGTTATTGATTACATTACGCGCAATACTTAATGCAATTGTCTGTTGTTAGCAACTTAATACTGGAGGGGGTTCGGACGATAACCTGAAGGTGGACTTTATAGGCATAGATGCATGCTGGATAGCGGTCTATGTACTTTGTCGTAATGCCCAATTAAATCTCACTATATTTATCATGACATGTATGTGCATTGTTATGCCCTCTCTATTTGTCAATTGCCCGACTGTAATTTGTTCACCCAACATGCTTTTATCTTATGGGAGAGACACCTCTAGTGAACTGTGGACCCCGGTCCATTCTTTTATACTCGAAATACAAATCTGCTCGCAATACTTGTTTTATTGTTTTCTTGCAAACAATCATCTTCCACACAATACGGTTAATCCTTTGTTATAGCAAGCCGGTGAGATTGACAACCTCACTGTTTCGTTGGGGCAAAGTACTTTGGTTGTGTTGTGCAGGTTCCACGTTGGCGCCGGAATCTCTGGTGTTGCGCCGCACTACATCCCGCCGCCATCAACCTTCAACGTGCTTCTTGGCTCCTCCTGGTTCGATAAACCTTGGTTTCTTTCTGAGGGAAAACTTGCTGCTGTGCGCATCATACCTTCCTCTTGGGGTTCCCAACGAACGTGTGAGTTACACGCCATCACAGGGGCCTTCGATGAAAACTACAAAGCTACCATCCTTTGATATAAAGCCCCACGGACAGCACCCCAAGCCGTGCCGGCGCCAAGCCATGGCAAGACCACCCCAATGGTGCCGCAATCAGCCGACGAGGACATGCATATGGCACAGGATCCGAACGATGGTCCGGACGAGGACAGTACGTTCGCCAACCTGGACTGCAACTTTGATTTTGGGGTGATGGACTACGATCTCAGTAGCCAACCCTCTCAAGCTGCCGCCGAGGGGAAAACCTATTGCAACAAGCGGCGCCTATTCTGTTCTCAGGAGATGCCTCCAGCTGCCGACTTCACCGAGACTCAGCCGATAGCCGAGGTGAGAAGTGTTATCAGTCCTAACACACTGAAGAAGGTTTGCGAAGAGGAGAATGCAGTCCCAGTAAATATAAAGCCGAAGGGACGGAAAAGAAAGAAGAAGGACGACAAGTCCGCCAGCCGGCCAGGCACCTGTCCGTGCTCGGGACGGGCCACCGGTGCCCAAGAATATCGAGGCGAGGGTGCATGTGTCGGGTGAGCGGATGCTAATTCAAAGATTGTACGATGCTGCACCCGGTCCTATGCGATCTCCGGTTGACGGTATTCGGTTTATGGAGGAGCGGCGTCTCGGGGAGAAAGATCATGGATACCCGGTGTATATTGCCAAGGTGCCCTCGGGCCATGGCTTTGTCGATAGTGGCTTCGCGGAGAAGATCTTCCTGCGGTATGATGACATCTTCGCCATGCTGAACAGTTATCCGCTGCACTACACCTTCATTCGCCTATACTCGCTCAGCAAGGCGATGCGGATCATTAGACACAACATCCCGGACATCGCGATAACCGACCCCTTCTACATGCGTGTCGTCCACTTGGCCACCGCCGGAGACCGAGCGATCGCGAGTGGATACCTCAAAGACTTCTTTCTAGCGAACCGGAAGAAGTGTAACATCCTCCTCGCCTCGTATTTCCCGAGTAAGTCACCCCCTCACCGTACCGGTCTTAACTCGTGATTTTTTTAGATTTCAATCGTCATGTTCTTAAACATTATGTGTTCTACGCAGAGACAAAACCTGCACACTCATCTCCATAACCCCGAAACATTCCGTGGCCACATACCTCGATGCGGACGGTAAGTCAACCACGGACTACACGAATGTCAAGGGTGTACTTGATGATGCTCTCAATGCCTACGTCAAAGCGAAAGGCAACATGCGAGAGGCCAAATGTTAGGTACGGGAAGCATGTGTTCAAGCACCAAACAAAGTTTCCCTGCGTCAAGAAGCCGCCTTCTAGTAACAAGGATGCCTACTACGCCCTCTATCACATGGATAAGTTCATACGGGACCAGCAGAAGCTTACGCTACCTGAGCATCTCAGAGACTGGGCCAACAAATTGTCGCGGGTCCCTGACGACGGCATCAAGCAAGACTTCTTCCGCATCCAAGTAGAGTTTTGTGAAATCGTCCATCAAGATGTCGTTAGAAGCGCGGGGGAGTTCTACGCCGGCTATCAGCCGTCAAACAGTGACATAGACACAATGCTCCAAATGCAGGGTGACGACTACCGCTCATGGATGTGCTTGAAGAAAGGCGGCGGTTTTATCCACGCTCCGAGAAAGTCTTGATGTGCGAGTCTAGTTATGTAGTTGTGAACTAAAGACGAGCTTGTGTTGTAATAAACTTTATCCAAGCACTTTACTTGCATGTCCGTTTAATTACTAGTTCGGCTATGTTTGTGAACTTATATATATGGCTCTGTCGTTTTCCGCACTTGATTTGGTCCTTAATTTTGTTTGCATATGCCGATGATTAGAATGGTTGGTCACTTGTACACTCGGGGTGGAGCAAGCGAGCTCGGTGTGATGGCACAAATATCCATGTCTTGTGCATCCTACCCGGCCTCGCTTACTCCATCCCCGAATGTTAAAATTTGTTTTGACCAACAATGTATGAGGCCCTCGTCATTCCATTTGCTTTGGTTTTTCAGAATGCCGATGATTAGAATGGTTGGTCACCTGTACACTCCGTGAAGGCATCAGCGAGCCTGGTGTGATGACACAAAATCAATCTCTTGTGCATCCTACCTGGTCCCGCTGACTCCTTCACGGAATGTTAATATTTGTTTTGACCAACAATGTATGAGGCATATGCTCTTTCTTCCATTTTAGTGCCGATGATTAGAATGTTCGGTCAACTGTACACTCCGGGGTGTCGCCGGTGAGCCTGGTGTGATGGCACAAATATCAATCTCTTGTGCATCCTACCTGGCCTCACTGACGCCATCCCGGGATGTTCATATTTGTTTCGACCAACAATGTATGAGGCCCTTGTCATTCCATTTGCTTTGGTATCTCAAAATGCCGATGATTAGAATGTTTGGTCACCTATACACTTGGGGAGGGGTCGGTGAACCTCGGTGCGATGACACAAGTATCAATCTCTTGTGCATCCTTCTTGGTTTCGTCGACCCCTTCCCTAAATGTTAATATTTGTTCGACCAACAATGTATGAGGCATATGCTCTTTCTTCCATTTTAGTGCCGATGATTAGAATGTTCGGTCAATCAGTACACTCCGGGGTGTCGCCGATGAGCCTGGTGTGATGGCACAAATATCAATCTCTTGTGCATCCTACCCGGCCTCACTGACGCCATCCCGGGATGTTCATATTTGTTTCGACCAACAATGTATGAGGCATTCCATTTAGTTCATACTAGCTACTTTGTCTCTTATTTGAGTTGGCACTTCTTAATTGCATTGGCCGATGATTAAATTTTGTGGTCACTACACTTGGGGGAGGTGTTAGTGAGCCTGGTGCGATGACACAAATATCAATCTCTTGTGCATCCTACTTGGTCTCGCTAACACCTTCCCTAAATGTTAATATTTGTTCCGACCAACAATGTATGAGGCCCTTGTCATTCCATTTGCTTTGGTATCTCAAAATGCCGATGATTAGAATGTTTGGTCACCTATACACTTGGGGGAGGGGTCAGTGAACCTGGTGCGATGACACAAGTATCAATCTCTTGTGCATCCTACTTGGTTTCACTGACCCCGTCCCTAAATGTTAATATTTGTCCCGACCAACAATGTATGAGGCATGCCTTTTAGTTCATACTACTTGGATCGTTTTTTAGTTTGCTCTTATTCGTTGCAAACATCTATGAGCGTGCACTAATGTTTCTTTGGCTTGTTCATATATGTGCAGATATGACGTGGTATGTCGTGTACAAGGGCAAGGTTCCCGGAGTCTACAACGACTGGGAGGAGTGTCGGAGACAGGTTCACCGTTTTAGCGGTAACAGACTACAAAGGGTACACCACTAGAGCGGAGGCCGAAGACGGATACGCACGCTATCTGGCGGGAGAGAGGACGGAGCGGAGGAGGAACCGGATGAAGACCACTTTCATCGGGACGGTGCTAGTAGTGACTCTAGCTCTCTTCTATGTGATTGTACTTTAGATGATCGATCTTGTGTAATCATTTGCGACTTTGTAACCCCGTAACTTGCATTGTAACCTCGTAACTTCTCTAATGTGAAATCTTGTGAATCATGTGGGGCTAATGTGAAGAACTATGTATGGATGAGCTGTGTTGTTGTGTATATGTGTTATATATCCTGTATTGTGCTATTGTACCATATACAACCTGTATAAATACCTGCCAGGATACAAAAAAAAATCGAAATTGTAGCAGTGGCGCACTGGTCGCCCATTAGTGGCGCACTACCACTAAGTAGCAGTGGCGCACTGCCAAGGCTCCAGTGGTGCACTGCCCTGTGATCCCCTACGATTCTAGCAGTGGCGCACCAGGCACTTCAGCAGTGGCGCACGTCCACACGCAGCAGTGGCGCAGCACCTCGCTGAAGCAGTGGCGCACCCCAAAGTCTAGCAGTGGCGCACCTTGGCTAGACAGTAGTGGCGCACTGCAGCTGACCAACAGTGGCGCACCAATTTGGAGTGATAGTGGCGCACTGCTGGACATGTCAATGGCGCACCACGCAGTGCGCCACTGTTATCAAGGATAGTAGTGGCGCACCACTAGTGCGCCACTACTAGGAGTTAGCAGTGGCGTGATAACAGTGGCGCACCACTAGTGCGCCACTGATGGCTATATGTGGTGCGCCACTGAATGCCTTTTTCCTAGTAGTGTTGATCATATCTACATTGGCTCTTGTGTTCAAATTGCCTTATTTATTGCCATGAATTTGTTTTTCTTTGACTCCCATGTGTCTTCCTTGCATCTTATGGATCTAATTTGACTATTCAAACTTTCTTAGCATTTTAGTAGATATAGGTAGCGTGATGATCCTAGTTTTGTGCATTTTTTTTCATATGAAAAATCCTAGATAATGCACTAATCTTGGGGAGCTCTTATATATTTGTTAGAATGCTTAACATCTCTTGATCATTATCAAAAATTTGGTTTTGGGAGATATAAAATTTTCTTTTTTGGTACTTTGTGCCATCATAAGAAGTGTCGAGGGTTCGGTTTATTTGTTGGAACCTTGCTCTCTTGGGAGTTGGTTATCTCATTCCTTTGTGCTTAGGCTTAATTAGCTTCTTATAATGAGACAAGTCTTTGGAGTCAATCTTGTGTTTATTTGATTCTTTGATATAATTTGGGCAACCATTGTCTCTTGATTTATTTGGTGTTTTGTCCAAATTGTATCTTCCTTTGGTTCTTGAAAGTATTGTGCATGCATATTTAATATATGTATATCTTATGGCATGTGTCACTTTCTTTGATCCAATATATAGGGTAAACTCCATCAAATCCTAATTTGGCTAAGATGTGCATGAAATTCAAGTGCATATCTATATGCACATAGAATTGTGGAGTTTGTCCTATATGTTGTAGTGTGTCTAACTACTTTGGACCCAATTATTTTGGGGACCATTTTGTACTTACCTTTGTGTTAGGTACAATGGATATGCATTGGATGCTTGTCTCACTCTTGGAAAGAAGTGGTGACTCAATAGTAACTTGAGGCAAGCTAGGATGGTCAACGAACACATATCTACTACATCCACACCAATGTTATATCGGTAACAAGTATCTTCTCATGCATATTTTTCTAGCATCCAACCATGTGGTTGCATCTTGGCATGAATCTCTTGATTTGCAAATGTTGTGCTTCTTGCAAAAGTCTTAATGAAACCTCTTTATTGTGAATATGAGTAATTTGAGATGAGTGCATTTGTTGGGAAGTATTTTAAATCATGCTCATGATTCATCCATCCCAACTATGCCTATCTATCAATTTTATTGCATATCAATTCCTCAAGGCTCTCACATGTGCAATATAGATGAAAGTGCAACTTTAGTTACTTCTTTTGGTATCCTCGTTTGTGATACTTGTTGCCTTTCTCAAATGCATCCCAACTATCTTCTATCCCTTGTTGATATTTGTGATGTATTTTAGTTGTTTGTGGTTGAAGTTCATGAATGTACAATAAGATAAAATTGAGCCTTTGGCCATGCTATTAAGCAAAAATTCTTATTGGTATATTGCATGACTTTGTCTTGGATATCATACTATATTTCTTGCGTATCTATTTTGTGTGTGCATGTTTCTTTGTGGATAAATATCTTTGTGATATTTCCCACTTAGAGAAACTTATACACATAAGAGATGATACATCTCCTTTTGATATCTTATTTATTTATTGCGTGTTGATTGGTCATGCTAAGCATATAATTCATTGAAGACTATGATGATGCTTTTTGCTCATCCTTGTAATAGTCTTATAATATGCTTTATCATGTCTTTCACATATCCTCTTGGTTGAGCCTTTTTATTATGGTGCCTCTTACTTGTTGCTCAACTATTTGTTTATTGCAAGTGTTAAGCTTATTTTTTCTATCTATGATCTATTGCAAGTGTTTGTGTTTTAAATGGTAATGAGGGAGTGAGGATTCCATGTTATGCATATTGTATTCAAATACAACAGTTTAATTTATGCATGTACCTTGGGGAGCTTCCTCATTTGATTTAGAGCACTATCTTTTGGTGATCATTAGAGTTTGATTCACTTGGTATCTTTTGTTTTTTTAATGATATTATGGGAGTGATGATTCCATGTTTGTGCACTTTATACTCCAATGCAAGTTGTCTAGTTTTGTGCACAAACCTTGGGGAGCTTCCTCATATTATTTAGAGTAATCTTCTTGATCTTATCATAATATCTATCTTTCTTTTGGTATCTTCTTTGTAGTTCATTTGGTTGCTTGCTTCATTTGTTGAAGCTTCTAGACTTCGTTATCTTTTTGCAATCTTTGATCCTATCTATAGTGTGATTCCTTCCGAATATTCTTCATTGGATACGTGCATTTGATTCCACTCAAATTATGAACAATTCACACGCTATGGAGGAACTCTCACTATATTGACCTTCTAAAATTTTCACCCATTTCGGCAATTGGTGCCAATGGGGGAGAAGTTTGGAGGGTTTAAGGGAATTTGGTTATGTCTTTGCTTTGTGCTTAAGCATGTGCCTTTATTGCATTGCATCTTGTTGCTTTGCATAGTTGAATAGTTAGAGGAAACTCCACTAGGCTTTGAATGCCAATATATGCAATGAAAGTCAAGATCATTCACACACGCATATATTATGGGGGAGTTTGCTCTATATATTCAACTTTCTTGCTACTTCAATTCCTTATATAAACCCTCTCAAAGAGATTGTCATCAATTACCAAAATGGGGGAGATTGAAAGTGCATGGAGCCCCCATGTGTGGTTTTGGTAATTAATGACAATCCCTATGGACTAATGTTTGCATTGAGTTATATTTGTAGGAGTTGTCCATAGGCAATTCTTGAACCATATGTTGGCTTCAAGGTTGCAATAAGAAGAATTTGATGAAGGATATCAAGTGTCAAGTATGTCTTGAAGATGAAGATGAAGTGAGCCCTAAAGTTACTTCAAGACATCAACATGTTTGTATTAGGTTGCAATAAGAAGAAATTGATGAAGGATATCAAGTGTCAAGTATGTCTTGAAGATGAAGATGAAGTGAGCTCTCAAGTTACTTCAAGACATCAACATGATGAAGAATGAAGAAATGAAGTGCAAGTTCAAGATGAGCCAACTCGAAGAGTTCCTAAGCTTGAAGCTTGCCATGGAGAAATGAAGTGCAAGTTCAAGATGAGCCATCTCGAAGAGATCCTTTGCTTGAGTCTTGCCATCCATATGGTGATCATGGATATGTGAAGATGCGCCGAAGAAGAAGATCTCCCATGGTGGATTATGGGGGAGCAATCCACATGGTGGTCATGGTTATGTGAAGATGCGCCGAAGAAGAAGCTCTCCCATGGTGGATTATGGGGGAGCAATCCACAAGACTTCGTCAAGCAAGCACAAGCAAGAAAGGCGTTCCATCTTGTTGAGGTCAAGATCGTCGTCATCAATCTCAAGTGAAATGCGCAAGTATAAGGTTTGCTCTTGATAGGGTTTCTTTCTCACTGGTATCATAGTGTAGTTGGAGACCGGTTTATAGTTTAGTTGCCGTACTATCAAGAGGGCTCTCGAGTGAGTAACTAGATCGTATCGTTCGGAGAGAGCTCAAACCTTTGCATCCTTGCATCATCTTTCTTGGTTGTTATTTGGATCTTATCCATGTGATGTTTTAGAGCTTGTGCTTATTCTCATGACAAGCTCTAGTTCATCGAAACGGATTTCGCATAGATCATTTGTTGCGTTTTCGAGTTTGGTTCATCATCTTTCTTGGTTTTATTTGGATCTTATCCATGTTATGTTTTAGAGCTTGTTCTTATTCTCATTACAAGCTCTAGTTCATCAAGAATGGTTTTTGCACGGGCAACTTGTTGCATTTTCGAGATTGGAGGTTTTACCGGTATGTCCTTTTTAGATAGGTCAAACCTTTCATCATTTGTTTCTATCCTCCCTTGTATGGACTATGATGGTTTCCTGCATGATCTTGTAGAGCTTGTTCCTAGCTTCAAAACAAGCCCAAGATCATCAAAATCGGAGGATGCTGAAGTGTGTCAGTTTAGTTATGGTGTTTCGGCCCTCGGGAGAAAATCGGCCTGAATGGACCTAATTCGGACAAAAATCCTCCCACGATACCGGCCTCGGATATTTTACCGGATATTTCATCCCGGGGGCCTGATATTTCGGCCTGGGGCAGATATTCCGGTCCGATCGAGAAGACCTAAACGGTCATATTTCGTGGGGGCCTGTAAAAGGCCCCCTTCTTTCTCCTTGGGCTGGTTATTACTCACATTCTCTCTCCTCCATTGTTATTCTTGAGTAGCTTGCTCTATCTCTCAATCCCTCCATGATTCTTGCACCCATTTGAGGGAAAAGAGAGAGGAGATCTAGATCTACATTTCCACCAATCAATATCCTCTCTAAGTGAGGGGAACACACTAGATCTAGATCTTAGAGTTATTTGTGTTCTCTTATTTGTTCTTACTCTCTTATTCCCCCAATAGCTTGTGTAGCTTTATTGGAATTCGAGAGAGAAGGATTTGAGCATCTTTGTGATGTTCTTGCCATTGCATTTGGTGCATCGGTTTGACCTTTCCACGAAGATTCGTGGTGGTGAAAGCAAGAAGGTTGTTACTCTTGGGTTCTTGGAACCCTAGACGGATTCTATGCATTTGTGGTGATTTATTGGGAGACTCCAATTAAGTTGTGGATGTGTGCCCCAACCTTTGTGTAAGGCCTGATTTCCACCTCGAAGGAAATCCCTTAGTGGAACCGTGACCTAGGCCTTTGTGGTGAGGGTCACCGGAGAATAAGGTGAGGCGCCTTCGTGGCGCTCGGTGTGTGGTGTGACTACCGCATCTTGGGGTGAGGCCTTTGTGGCGTTGGTGTGCATCGAGCAACCACACCTCAATGTGAGGCCATTTGTGACGTTAGGGAGCACTAAGCCACTGCACCTCTCCAATGAAGATTAGCACTCGCAAGAGTATGAACTTCGGGATAAATCATCGTCTCCCGCGTGCATCGGTTATCTCTATATCCGAGCTCTTTACTTATGCACTTTACTTTGTGATAGTCATCGTGCTTGAAGTTATATATCTTGCTATCACATAGTTGCTTGTATTGCTTAGCATAAGTTGTTGGTGCACATATGTGAACCATAGTATATAGGCTTTGGGCTTGACAAAGTAAACGCTAGTTTTATTCCGCATTTGTTAAGCCCATCTCGTAAAAGATTTATACTGCCTATTCACCCCTACCCCCCCCCCCCCCCCCCCGCTCTAGGCGACATCCGTGTCCTTTTAATTTGGTTGTGCTCGAGACGATGATGTTGTTAGGCGAGCGTACTGACATGCCAGAAGCTCTTGTCGTATTTCCATCGGAGTTCGACCAGGCCTACCTGCGTGCCTAGAAAAAATCCTACCTACCTCGATGTTGGGGGGATGACCCCCGGTATGCCAAAGGCATGCCAAATCGGATGGTTTGAGCCATCAAGATACCGGTTTAATGTTGACACCGGAGCGCGAAGTTAAGCGTTTGGCTAAGTAAAGCTAAGCCGGTATCCCCAAGAGGGGTATACCGGAACCGGATAAAGAAGACACCGGGCTACCGGTAAGAAGATTCTCTCCGGAGGACTGGTCAAAGATTCTCTCCGGAGCAAGAGGACAAAGATGAGCTAAGCAAAGTAGCTTTAAACGAAGCCCTGACGATAAAGAAGAGGATGACGCTGAAAGAAGCCGGAGGACGTCAGCCTCCCTGATTAAAGAAGACCCCGGTGTCATCTATGATTAAAGTAACTTTGTAAAGTAGTTTGTCTAGTCAAAGATGCCATTAGGGTTTCTTCCTCTGTAAGCCACCCTCTCCCCTATATAAGGAGAGGGGGCACACCCATACTCGGGACGATCGACCTAGGGAGAACCTTGTAGGCACAAACTTGTATCCTGTTGAAATCAATGAAGAGAAAGATCTAGAGCGGAGTTCTTCCTTGTGTCTCTCTTCATCTACCTCTGGCTCCGGCTAAGTTCTTGAGGAAAGCATACGGAAGTTCATCGTACCTAATCAAAAACCCTCCCCCGAATCCTCTAGCGCCCATTCGGCCCCAGTTTAAGCCATCCCATGGCATCTGTCTGTTCGCCACGACGACAGTTGGCGCCCACCGTGGGGCATGAAGTGGCGCTTGCTGGAGTTCACATTCGGGCGGGCATTCTCGAGGTCGCCGGCGAGCGGACGGTGTCTGCGCTCGTCCAGCGCCTCTACTCCATGGACTTCATCAACGACAACGCGGGCTGCTTCGCCAACGGCGGCGTCTTCCCCAAGAACGGCCGCGTCATCGAGTTCGGCAGCCACCGCGTCTACTTCGGCACTGTCCCTGTGCGCCAGCGCCTCTCGCCGGTGCTGGTGGCGTCAGACCCGCCAAGGTGGCTATGTGCTGGCCGCGCTGCCGGCAGCATCGAGGTGATGATGGCTGGCGCGGTCGGTGCAGGCAAGGACGCTGCGGATGAGGGTGCTGGCTGTGCGGCTTCGACCCGTGCGGCCAAGCCGCCGCTGGAGCGCGACGTTGGCGCTGCGGGAGCATCTTCCGCACCACCGGAAACACCACTCCAAGCGGCGATGAACGTGCTGGCGACGCCCATCGCGCAGAACATCGACCCGGCTGAGGCTCAGGCGGAGCTGGAGGCACAACGCCAGAAGTTGCTCGTGAACGGCGCCGACATCGTCCGCGCGCAGCGCGAGCTGAACCTAACCCTACGTGAGTACAACGCTGCCCATGGCTTTGCTTCTGTTAGCGCTCATGCTGCTAGGATACCGGAGAACCGGCTTAAAGCTCGCAATCTAGATCAGGATTTGCGTAAGGAAATTCTTGCCGGCAAAAGTACCTCTGCATCTGTGAGCATCGTAGAGAAACCTAAGTACAGTAGCCCGGATAAAACTATAAAAGCTGCTAAGGCTGCGGTAGAGCTATGTGAGTCGCTTTCCGGAGATGCTTTGGCAAAACAGCAAGAGCGTGTTAGAGAGCTGCTAGAAACTATCGAGCTGCAGAATGCTGAGCAGCTGGCTAAGCTGAACAAGGCTGCGGCCTCAAAATCCGCGCGTTCAACAAAGAATGCCGGAAGCAAGTCCCATGGGCAGGCATCGTCCCCCCATCCGGACAGAAGAAGAGAAAAAGAGATGAATGCACAGCAGATGACTGTGTACGATCCGGTTCTTGCCGGAAAGCAACAAGCCGGGCAACACGATGCCGGTAGAAAAAGCCAAGGGGCAGATCGAGGCTACGCCAAAGGAGGCTATGCCGGAAACAATCATGCCGGTAGGTATGAAACCGGGCAAAACTATCGAGCTGCGAGGGCAGCGTATGATGAGGAGGAAATGCTTCCCCCGAGGTACCGGCAGGCAAGGGCCGCGGTACCGGAACGTTACGATGAAGCTGATTCGACAAGACTCACCGCTTACCGGAACCCATTGGGAGAGCGCGTGGGAGAAAGACACCTGCCAGAACGGGATGCGAGGCACCGTCTGGATAGAGTGTATTTGTCTGAAATGATCGAGGCAGAGGGTCCTCCGGGTCCAAAGTGTTTTGGCCCAAGGATCATGAAAGAGGAACCACCGGTTCGCAATTTCCAGTTGCCCCATGACACCAAAACATATGATGGCACCACTAAGCCGGAAGATTGGCTCGCGGATTACGTGACCGCGGTATACGTCGCTGGCGGCGGAGGAAGCGTAGCTGGAGGAGGAAACCGGCGTTGGGCCGTGAGAATTGTGCCAACGTTCCTGGTGGGACCGGCAAGAATCTGGTTGAACAACTTGCCGGCAGGAAGCATAAATGGTTGGTTGGACTTTGAGGAAGCTTTTGTGAGTAATTTCAGCAGTACATACCGGAGGCCCAACAGGCCTCAGCAGCTCGCTTTGTGCGTGCAGCGCCCGCAGGAAACAGTCCGGGATTACCTGACCCGGTGGAACTCCATTAGAAACTCCTGTGAAGGGGTGATATAAGCGCAAGCCATAGCTTGGTTTTGCAATGGATGCCGCAGAGGTTCGCCGTTGTGGCAAAAGCTACAGCGGAACATGCCGGTAACTTTGGCGGAGATGATACGTGTGGCGGATAACTACGCGTTGGGAGACCCAATGCAATCAGCGGTACAAGCTGAGATGGAACAATCAAACCCGCCTCAGCAGCGCCAAGAGCAATACCGGGACAACCGGAACAACAAGAGGAGGGAAGAATTCCCGGATCGAAGGTACGGTCCGCAGCAAGTTGCTGCTGTACAAGAAAACTCTGATGCCGGTGGCAGCCGGAGAGCGAGAAAACCGGATCGCAGCCATGAGCGGGTCCTAAGAAACAATGGGTCGAAAAGAAACCCTGGGGCCAGAAAAAGAATTGGCAGGAACCTGTGAAATACACCATGGAAGCCGCCATGGATCAACCTTGCCGGTGGCACACGCCGAATCCGGCTCACCCGTCAAACCACCTGACGAAGGATTGCTCTTGGACCAAGTACTTGATGCTCAAGGGAGCAGTAAAAGATGCGCAAGCACAAGGGTGCTCCACAATGTTACCACCATCTCAAGATATGCTGCACCAGCATCAACTGCCACCACCACCACCGCTTACCGGAGCAAATGCCCTACCGGTGCAGCCTCAGCCAAACCGGCAGCAACATCAGCAAGTTCATCAGGTGGGAGAAGGCAATGGCCAACCACCTCCACCGGCACCTTTGGGCCGGAACGTTTACGCTGATCCGGATGTGTGCTGTGTTGTGTTCGTTACTGAGCCAACAGACAGGCAGAGCCTACATCGCCGTTCCATGGAAGTGAACGCCGTGATGCCGGCAGTACCAAAATACATGCTGTGGTCAGATCAGGAAATCTCCTGGTCGTTCAAGGATCACCCCAAGGTAATGCCTAATCCGGGTGGTTACGCTCTCGTGGTAGACCCAATCATGCAAGGGCCAACGACTCGCGTCAAGTTCAGCAAAGTGCTGATAGACAATGGGAGCAGCATAAACATAATGTACCGGCACACCATGCATACGCTGGGCATAACAGAAAACATGCTTCAGCCAACTCGTACGACGTTCCACGGAATCGTTCCGGGTTTGTCCTACGCATCGGTTGGAAAAGTCCGGGTGGATGTGTCGTTTGGAGGACGTGACAATTGCCGGGTTGAAAACATTGAGTTCGAGGTGGTGGACCTAGATAGTCCTTACCATGCACTACTGGGGAGACCGGCATTGGCAGCTTTCATGGCCTCGACCCACACGGCGTATATCAAGATGAAGATGCCGGCACCTCGTGGACCCTTAACTGTGGTGGGAAACTACAAGATTTCGCTGGAAACTTGTTCCGCCGGATCAAATCTGGCAGAATTGCTGGTGATCGCAGAGGAAAAAAGAAGGATGCAAACTGCGGTTGCGTTGGCTCAGTCCTCATAGTTGAGCTTAGCGGCAATGAGTGCAAGCTTGAGCGCACCGGCGTTCAAGCCGACAAAAGAAACAAAGGACATCGTGCTGGATCCGGCTTTCCCAGAGCGTACCGTTCGTATCGGTGCCGGCCTCAGTGAGGCATAGGAAAGCGCGCTCGTCAGCTTCCTCCATGAGAATCGGAATATCTTCGCCTGGTCTACAGAGGACTTGGTAGGTGTTCCGAGGGAGCTGGCTGAGCACTCTTTGAATGTCCGGAAGGATGCGAAGCCGGTGCGACAACCCTTACGCCGGTTTGCTGAGGATAGGAGGAAAATCATTGGAGAAGAAGTGACAAAGTTGTTGGTTGCCCGTTTCATCGTGGAAGTGCTGCACACTGAGTGGCTAGCCAATCCGGTGCTGGTCGAAAAGAAGAAAGATGAGAACCTCGAAGCAAAAGCTCCAAAGGTGTGGCGCATGTGCATCGACTACACCAATCGGAACAAAGCTTGCCCAAAAGATCCTTTCCCTTTACCGCGGATCGATCAAGTGATTGATTCCACTGCCGGATGTGAGTTGCTGTCTTTCCTGGATGCTTATTCCGGTTTCCACCAAATCCCCTTGAAAAAGGAAGATCAAATAAAAAATGCGTCCATTACCCCGCACGGGGCTTATTGCTATGTCACTATGCCTTTTGGTTTGCGCAACGCTGGTGCAACGTACCAGCGCTGTATGCAAAAATGTTTGTTTGACCAAATCGGAAAAAATGTGCAAGTCTATGTGGACGATGTCGTGGTAAAAACTAAGGCAAAAGAAACCTTAATCGACGATCTCCGGCAAACGTTCGATAACTTAAGAAGATTCCGGATGAAACTTAATCTGGCAAAATGCACCTTCGGTGTTCCCGCCGGTAAGCTGCTTGGCTTTCTTGTATCAAGCCGGGGCATTGAGGTTAATCCGGTAAAGATCCGGGCAATCGAAAGAATGACTATACCGCAAGATCTCAAGGACGTGCAAAAGTTTACCGGAAGCTTAGCATCGCTGAGCCGGTTCATAAGCAGATTGGGAGAAAAGGCCTTGCCACTCTACGCTCTGATGAAAAAATCTGATACGACACTATTGGACCTTTTGAGTAAGACTGAAGAAGATCTTATGAGAATTGACAGTTTTCATATGGAAGATGGAAAACAGATCTGGGACACTCTAGAGAAGTATCTCCCAATTGATTTACTTAAGAATAAGCTCGTTCGTCTGGACCCCTCAGGCAGACGCGGCGTTTAAAGAGCTAAAAACAATGCTAGCCACTGCACCAATACTGGCTTCGCCTTTGGAAAGAGAGCCCATGTTGTTGTACATAGCAGCAACTAACCGGGTTGTAAGTGTTGTTGTGGTAGTAGAAAGAGAAGAGGAAGGAAAAACCGTCCAGAGGCCGGTATACTACCTGAGCGAGGTGCTCTCCCTCTCAAAGCAAAACTACCCGCGCTTCCAGAAAATGACTTATGGCGTGTTCATGGCCGCCACAAAGCTCAAGCACTACTTTGAGGAGCACCCCATGAAGGTGGTGAGTGAGGCACCCATCTCCGATATCATGTGCAACAAAGATGCTAGCGGTAGGATTGCAAAATGGGCAATCCAGATATCACCATATGTACCGGTGTACGAAAGAAGGGATGCCATAAAATCACAAGCTTTAGCTGATTTCTTGGTTGATTGGGCGGAAATGCAATACAAGCCGCCGGACCAAAGAATAGAATACTGGAAGATGCACTTTGACGGATCCAAACTCAAAGAGGGTCTAGGTGCCGGTGTAGTGCTAACCTCACCTAAGGGAGATCATCTCCGGTATGTTTAGCAAGTACACTTCAGGGCATCAAACAACGTCGCTGAATACGAGGCTCTGATTCATGGGCTTAAGGTCGCAAAAGAAATCGGTGCACACCGGATCATTTGCTACGGAGATTCAGATCTTGTGGTACAACAATGTTCCGGAGATTGGGACGCAAAAGATGCCAACATGGCTTCGTACCGGTTTCACGTGCAAAAGATTGCCGGCTTCTTTGAAGGATGTGAGTTTCACCATGTGCCACGAGCAGAAAATGAAGCCGCGGATGCTTTGTCCAAGCTGGGCTCATCTAGGCAAGAAATTCCTCCCGGAATAGCCTTGGCGCACTTAAGAGTACCATCAATCAAGCCAAGTCCGGAGTCGGAATCCATCTTCGTACCGGAGTCACATGTTGTACCTATGGATATCGACGAAGGTAACCCGGGGACTGTTCCGGCAAGCTCGGGGACTGTTCCGGCAAGCTCGGGGACTGTTCCGGTAAGCTCGGGGACTGCTGCGTCCGTGCCGGAGGAAACAATGTTGGTGGATAACATGGAGATAGACGTATCAGTGTTCCTGGTTCGGGAGGCACCATCATGGGTTAAACCTATTAAGGAATTCCTGATCAATGGCACCTTGCCGGTTGACGAAAGTGAGTCCAGAAGGATCCAAAGGAGGTCCAAAGCATACACCATCATCAATGGCGAGGTGTACAAGAGAAGTGTTACCGGTGTCCTCCAAAGGTGTGTGGAATCGGAAGAGGGAAAGGAAATGCTTGAGGAGATCCACCAAGGGGAATGTGGGCACCACGCTTCGTCAAGGGCGCTGGTGGCAAAGGTGTTCCGGCATGGGTTCTATTGGCCCACGGCTTTGGAAAATGCTAAGGATTTGGTAAGAAAATGCAATGGGTGCCAGAGGTACGCCAAGCAAAATCATACCCCAGCATCCGGTTTAAAAACCATACCGCTAACTTGGCCGTTTGCCGTTTGGTGCCTTGACATGGTTGGCCCATTCAAAACTGCAAGGGGAAATATGACCCACATCTTGGTTATGGTGGATAAATTCACCAAGTGGCTAGAGGTAAAACCCATTACAAAATGTGATGGGCGCACATCGGTGAAGTTCTTAAAAGATGTTATCTTGCGGTATGGCTACCCACATAGCATTATCACTGACAATGGAACAAAGTTTTCTCAAGGTGAGTTCAAAAGATTTTGTGAGGACAACAATATCCAGTTGGATTTGTGCTCAGTGGCACACCCACAGGGAAATGGCCAAGTTGAAAGAACAAATGCCTTGGTACTTTCCGGTATCAAACCAAGACTCATTGAGGCAGTGGAAAAGTCACCGGGGTGTTGGCTCGATGAGCTACCATCAGTGCTGTGGAGCATAAGAACGACTCCAAACCGGTCTACCGGATACACTCCATTCTTTATGGTTTATGGAGTAGAAGCGGTCATACCAACCGACATTCTCCATGACTCACCAAGGGTGCAGCTCTATACCGAACAAGAGGTAAAAGAGGCCAGAGAAAACGATGTGGACTTGCTAGAGGAAGCAAGAGAATTGGCATTGGCAAGAACAGCCATTTACCAGCAAAACCTCAGACGCTATCATAGCCGGAAGGTTAACCCGAGGGTGTTCCGGGAAGGAGACCTGGTGCTACGCCTAGTGCAGCGCACTGAAGGCCGGCACAAGCTTTCACCCCCATGGGAAGGACCTTTCATTGTGAGCAAAGCTCTCCACAATGATGCCTATTACCTGATCGATGCACAGGAATGGAAGAAAGGGAAGGCGGACAGGTCCGGAGAGGAGACCAAGCGTCCGTGGAACGTAGCTCTGTTACGTCCTTTCTACTCTTGAAGTTGTGGTGTAAGAAGTTCCTTTCTGTACCTTATTTGCTATGAATAAAAGATGCCGGAACCTCGAATGAGCCTCGGGGACTACCCCTACTAAAGTTGCATGCAATATGTTTATTTTTTCAGTTTACCGGTTGCTCATTGAACGTTTTTTCTTTCCGGTTTAGTAGTGTGCTAAACCTACCGGAGTCTTCGACTCTGCTGCTGTCCGCAACCCGGCTTCATGGCAAGCAAGATAAACCGGTAGGGACTAAGCACATGAACTGCGAAGAGAGACAGCGGGAAAGAGCAATCCGGAAAAATTTAACTAACCCCGGTTGTACCGGTTTTTTGCAAAAATTTCGAGTTATTTCTAAGTTCAAGAAAGTGCTTGCTTGGTAAAAGAACTTTGTGCTCATACGCCAAAACGCCCAGAGAAGGTAGGCAGAGCCAGAGCAAAAGAGCCAAGTGCGCATCGGATTGGATGCGGAAAGTATTTCGGAATCTTTGCAGTGCAAGATAAAATCAGAATGATAAGCAAAGTGCTAAGTCAACAGAACAAACACAACTTAATAAACTACCGGTATAGCATACCGGCATAAACTGTTGCAACATAGCCAAAAGAGCAGCTAGATTTTAAGTTACATCATAAACCCCGGAATACCGGGGTAGAATTTAACAGGCATTGTTTTGAGGCAAGCAGGAACAGGCAAACATGTTATAACAGGCAATTAGGCAGCAGGAGCTTCGGGAGGCACGGCACCAGCTTCTAGAGCATCCGGAGGCGCGTCGCCGGCACCAGCATCTTCATCCTCCTCATCTTCTCCTTCTTCTTCTCCGTCACTGAGATAATCATTGACACCGGGAGGAGGGGGGATGAAGGTGCGGACCTGGGCGTACTCAGCAATCCGGTAGGCCCGATCCTGCCGCTTCGCGGTAAGGACCGGATCCGTGTCGGTTGGAGCATTCTCGCGCACGCCAAGGAGCGCATCCAGATCCAGGTCTTCGTACCAGGAGCAGGCGACGCGTAGCGCCGTATCCGCTCCGGCACGAGCCGCGGAGCATTGCCACTCCCGGATTCGCCGCCCGGCACCCTTCAAGCACTCAGAAGTTAGCGTGAGGTTCGCCGGCACCTCCTCCCCAGGCCAGAGCACCTTGAAGAGGTGGATCGCCACATCGGGCAGATCCGCGAGGTTCCGGTCCACCGCACGCATGTGGGAGACCCGCGCAGATAGGGCAACCAGGTGATCATAGGGATCCCATGGTGCGTCCAAGTTCTTGTACTCCTGCTGGATCCGGCGCTCGGCCACCTTCTTCTGTGCGAAGAGCTGAGAATCCGGGAAGAGCCCTGCGAGGCAAAGAAAGAAAAGATAAGGAATATGTTACCGGAAAGCATAAGCTTATAAGCAAAACCGGAAAAGAAAAAAGGCAACTTACTGAGGGCGAGTGCATCAGTTTGCATGACCAATTGGTCATACTCCTTCTGCTCACCCTCCAAGCGCGCGGCTTGATCCTCAGTTGCTTTCCGCGCCTTGGCTGCCTCCTCAAGCTCCGCATTTAGCACCACGTTGGAATTGTTGGCATCCTCCAGGGCTTCATTGAGCTTGGCCTCAGCGGCGGCTTGGGCGGCCTTCATAGCCTCATTATGCTTGAGCCCAAGCTGGATCAGCTGCTCCTTTAGCCCCTTGGAGTAAAGCTCCTGGGCGTCCAGCGCCTTGCGGTGCTCCTTGATGAGCTGCTCCTTTTCACCTAGATACCGGAAAGAAAAGTGTTAGCAAAGTTGCGACTGGTAAAATGAGGAAGGAACAAGTTAACCGGAAAAGAAAGAGCGGTACCTTGGAGTGCGGCGATCTGGGCCTTGAGGGCTTCAATGGTAGCTTCTGGGATAGCTGTTGAACAAAAAATTCATAAGTACTAAGAAAGAAAACGTTCCGGTAGAAAGATGCCGGAGAGGAATGATGGCGTGTAACTCACACGTTCGTTGGGAACCCCAAGAGGAAGGTATGATGCGCACAGCAGCAAGTTTTCCCTCAGAAAGAAACCAAGGTTTATCGAACCAGGAGGAGCCAAGAAGCACGTTGAAGGTTGATGGCGGCGGGATGTAGTGCGGCGCAACACCAGAGATTCCGGCGCCAACATGGAACCTGCACAACACAACCAAAGTACTTTGCCCCAACGAAACGAGTGAGGTTGTCAATCTCACCGGCTTGTCTGTAACAAAGGATTAGATGTATAGTGTGGATGATGATTGTTTGCAGAGAACAGTAAAGAACAAGTATTGCAGTAGATTGTATTTCAGTATAAAAGAATGGACCGGGGTCCACAGTTCACTAGAGGTGTCTCTCCCATAAGATAGATAGCATGTTGGGTGAACAAATTACAGTCGGGCAATTGACAAATAGAGAGGGCATAACAATGCACATACATGACATGATGAATATTGTGAGATTTAATTGGGCATTACGACAAAGTACATAGACCGCTATCCAGCATGCATCTATGCCTAAAAAGTCCACCTTCGAGGTTATCATCCGAACCCCTTCAAGTATTAAGTTGCAAAACAACGGACAATTGCATTAAGTATGGTGCGTAATGTAATCAATAACTACATCCTCGGACATAGCATCAATGTTTTATCCCTAGTGGCAACGAGCACATCCACAACCTTAGAACTTTCTCATCATCGTCCCGGATTTAATGGAGGCATGAACCCACTATCGAGCATAAATACTCCCTCTTGGAGTTAAGAGCAAAAACTTGGCCGAGCCTCTACTAATAACGGAGAGCATGCAAGATCATAAACAACACATAGGTAATAGATTGATAATCAACATAACATAGTATTCTCTATCCATCGGATCCCGACAAACACAACATATAGAATTACAGATAGATGATCTTGATCATGTTAGGCAGCTCACAAGATCCGACAATGAAGCACATGAGGAGAAGACAACCATCTAGCTACTGCTATGGACCCATAGTCCAGGGGTGAACTACTCACTCATCACTCCGGAGGCGACCATGGCGGTGAAGAGTCCTCCGGGAGATGATTCCCCTCTCCGGCAGGGTGCCGGAGGTGATCTCCAGAATCCCCCGAGATGGGATTGGCGGCGGCGGCGTCTCGATAGGTTTTCCGTATCGTGGCTCTCGGTACGGGGGTTTCGCGACGAAGACCTTAAGTAGGCGGAAGGGCGGAGTCGGAGGGGTCACGGGGGCCCCACACAGCAGGGCCGCGCGGGCCCCTCCTGGGCCGCGCCGCCCTAGTGTGGCGGCGCCCCGTGGCCCCACTTCGTCTTCTCTTCGGTCTTCTGGAAGCTTCGTGGCAAAATAGGCCCCTGGGCGTTGATTTCGTCCAATTCCGAGAATATTTCTTTACTAGGATTTCTAAACCAAAAACAGTAGAAAACGACAGAATCGGCTCTTCGGCATCTCGTTAATAGGTTAGTGCCGGAAAATGCATAAATACGACATATAATGTGTATAAAACATGTAGATATCATCAATAATGTGGCATGGAACATAAGAAATTATCGATACGTCGGAGACGTATCAACATCCCCAAGCTTAGTTCCTGCTCGTCCCGAGCAGGTAAACGATAACAAAGATAATTTCTGGAGTGACATGCCATCATAACCTTGATCATACTATTGTAAACATATGTAATGAATGCAACGATCAAAAAAATGGTAATGACATGAGTAAACAAATGAATCATAAAGCAAAGACTTTTCATGAATAGTACTTAAAGACAAGTATCAATAAGTTTTGCATAGTTAACTCATAAAGCAATAAATCAAAGTAAAGGTATTGAAGCAACACAAAGGAAGATTAAGTTTCAGCGGTTGCTTTCAACTTATAACATGTATATATCATGGATAATTGTCAACATAGAGTAGTATAACAAGTGCAATATGCAAGTATGTAGGAATCAATGCACAGTTCACACAAGTGTTTGCTTCTTGAGGTGGAGAGAAATAGGTGAACTGACTCAACATAAAAGTAAAAGAAAGGTCCTTCGCAGAGGAAAAGCATCGATTGCCATATTTGTGCTAGAGCTTTTATTTTGAAAACAAGAACAATTTTGTCAACGGTAGTAATAAAGCACATGTATTATGTAAATTATATCTTACAAGTTGCAAGCCTCATGCATAGTATACTAATAGTGCCCGCACCTTGTCCTAATTAGCTTGGACTACCGGATCATCGCAATACACATGTTTTAACCAAGTGTCACAATGGGGTACCTCCATGCCGCTTGTACAAAGGTCTAAGGAGAAAGCTCGCATTTTGGATTTCTCGCTTTTGATTATTCTCAACTTAGACATCCATACCGGGACAACATGGACAACAGATAATGGACTCCTCTTTAATGCATAAGCATGTAGCAACAATTAGTTTTCTCATATGAGATTGAGGATATATGTCCAAAACTGAAACTTCCACCATGATTCATGGCTTTAGTTAGCGGCCCAATGTTCTTCTCTAACAATATGCATGCTCTAACCATTAAAGTGGTAGATCTCTCTTACTTCAGACAAGACGGACATGCATAGCAACTCACATGATATTCAACAAAGAGTAGTTGATGGCGTCCCCAGAAGCATGGTTATCGCACAACAAGCAACTTAATAAGAGATAAAGTGCATAAGTACATATTCAATACCACAATAGTTTTTAAGCTATTTGTCCCATGAGCTTTATATTGCAAAGGTAGGGAATGGAAATTTTAAAGGTAGCACTCAAGCAATTTACTTTGGAATGGCGGAGAAATACCATGTAGTAGGTAGGTATGGTGGACACAAATGGCATAGTGGTTGGCTCAAGGATTTTGGATGCATGAGAAGTATTCCCTCTCGATACAAGGTTTAGGCTAGCAAGGTTATTTGAAACAAACACAAGGATGAACCGGTGCAGCAAAACTCACATAAAAGACATATTGTAAACATTATAAGACTCTACACCGTCTTCCTTGTTGTTCAAAACTCAATACTAGAAATTATCTAGACTTTAGAGAGACCAATTATGCAAACCAAATTTTAGCAAGCTCTATGTATTTCTTCATTAATAGGTGCAAGTATATGATGCAAGAGCTTAAACATGAGCACAACAATTGCCAAGTATCAAATTATTCAAGACATTTTAGAATTACTACATGTAGCATTTCCCGATTCCAACCATATAACAATTTAACGAAGAAGATTCAACCTTCGCCATGAATACTATGAGTAAAGCCTAAGGACATATTTGTCCATATGCAACAGGGAGCGTGTCTCTCTCCCACACAATGAATGCTAGGATCCATTTTATTCAAACAAAACAAAAACAAAAACAAACCGACGCTCCAAGCAAAGTACATAAGATGTGACGGAATAAAAATATAGTTTCAGGGGAGAAACCTGATAATGTTGTCGATGAAGAAGGGGATGCCTTGGGCATCCCCAAGCTTAGACGCTTGAGTCTTCTTAAAATATGCAGGGGTGAACCACCGGGCATCCCCAAGCTTAGAGCTTTCACTCTCCTTGATCATATTGCATCATTTCCCTCTCTCGATCCTTGAAAACTTCCTCCACACCAAACTCGAAACAACTCATTAGAGGGTTAGTGTACAATAAAAATTAACATTTTCAGAGGTGACACAATCATTCTTAACACTTCTGGACATTGCATAAAGCTACTGGACATTAATGGATCAAAGAAATTCATCCAACATAGCAAAAGAGGCAATGCGAAATAAAAAGGCAGAATCTGTCAAAACAGAACAGTCCGTAAAGATGGATTTTATTGAGGCACCAGACTTGCTCAAATGAAAATGCTCAAATTGAATGAAAGTTGCGTACATATCTGAGGATCACGCACGTAAATTGGCATATTTTTCTGAGCTACCTACAGAGGGGCAGGTCGAAATTCGTGACAGCAAAGAAATCTGTTACTGCGCAGTAATCCAAATCTAGTATGAACCTTACTATCAAAGACTTTACTTGGCACAACAAAGCACAAAACTAAGATAAGGAGAGGTTGCTACAGTAGTAAACAACTTCCAAGACTCAAATATAAAACAAAAATACTGTAGTAAAAACATGGGTTGTCTCCCATAAGCGCTTTTCTTTAACGCCTTTCAGCTAGGCGCAGAAAGTGTGTATCAAGTGTTATCAAGAGATGAAGCATCAACATCATAACCTGTTCTAATAATAGAATCAAAAGGTAAATTCATTCTCTTTCTAGGGAAGTGTTCTATACCTTTCTTGAGAGGAAATTGATATTTAATATTACCTTCCTTCATATCAATGGTAGCACCAACGGTTCGAAGAAAAGGTCTTCCCAATATAATGGGACAAGATGCATTGCATTCAATATCCAAGACAACAAAATCAACGGGGACAAGGTTATTGTTAACGGTAATGCGAACATTATCAACTCTCCCCAGAGGTTTCTTTATAGCATTATCAACAAGATTAACATCCACATAACAATTTTTCAATGGTGGCAAGTCAAGCATATTATAAATTTTCTTAGGCATAACGGAAATACTTGCACCAAGATCACATAAAGCATTACAATCAAAGTTATTGACCTTCATCTTAATGATGGGCTCCCAACCATCCTCTAGCTTCCTAGGAATAGAAGTTTCAAGTTTTAGTTTCTCTTCCCTAGCTTTTATGAGAGTATTTGTAATATGTTTTGTGAAAGCCAAGTTTATAGCACTAGCATTACGACTCTTAGCAAGTTTTTGTAAGAACTTTATAACTTCAGAGATGTGGCAATCATCAAAATCCAAACCATTATAATCTAAAGCAATGGGATCATCATCCCCAATGTTGGAAAAAATTTCAGCAGTTTTATCACGAGCAGTTTCAGCAGTTTTAGCAGTTTCGAGCAATTTTGCACGCTTTGCACTAGGAGTAGTAACATTGCCAACACCAATTATTTTATCATTGATAGTAGGAGGTGCAGCAACATGTGAATCATTAACATTACTAGTGGTGGTAATAGTCCAAACTTTAGCTACTTTATTCTCTTTAGCTAGTTTTTCATTTTCTTCTCTTTCCCACCTAGCATGCAATTCGGCCATCAATCTTATATTCTCATTAATTCTAACTTGGATGGCATTTGCTGTAGTAACAATTTTATTTTCAATATCCTCAGGTTTAGCAGCCATTTTATTAATTAAAGAAGATTGTGACGCAGACATGTATGAGATTCGGTTTTCAGCATTTGCAAGTTTAGTTTGCAACCCAGAAATCTCCATATTCAGATTTTCAAGTTGATTTCCTATATTCTTCAACAAGGTAGATTGTTCATTCATAGTTTTAGTAAACAATTTATTTTGCTCATATTGTGATTGCATAAAGCTCTTGGTGGATCTTTCAATTTCTAACATCTTTTCCTCATTAGGTGAAACATATTTACCATAAGAGTTACCATTTGCAGGATATGGCCTAGAATTTTGAGCAACCAATGAAGCTAACGGAACATTATTAGGATCAACATTAGTCCTATCATTCACAAGCATAGACATAATAGCATCAATCTTATCACTCAAGGAAGAGGATTCTTCGACAGAATTTACCTTCTTACCTTGTGGAGCTCTTTCCGTGTGCCATTCAGAGTAATTAATCATCATATTATCAAGGAGCTTTGTTGCTTCACCATGAGTGATGGACATAAAGGTACCTCCAGCAGCTGAATCCAATAGGTTCCGCGAAGAAAAGTTCAGTCCTGCATAAAAGGTTTGGATGATCATCCAAGTAGTCAGTCCATGGGTTGGGCAATTTTTAACCAAAGATTTCATTCTTTCCCAAGCTTGTGCAACATGCTCATTATCTAATTGTTTAAAATTCATTATGCTACTTCTCAAAGATATAATTTTAGCAGGGGGATAATATCTACCAATAAAAGCTTCCTTGCATTTAGTCCATGAATCAATACTATTCTTAGGCAGAGATAGCAACCAATCTTTAGCTCTTCCTCTTAATGAGAAAGGAAACAATTTTAATTTTATAATGTCACCATCTGCATCTTTATACTTTTGCATTTCACACAATTCAACAAAATTATTGAGATGGGCAGCAGCATCATCAGAACTAATACCAGAAAATTGCTCTCGCATAACAAGATTCAGTAAAGCAGGTTTAATTTCAAAGAATTCTGCTGTAGTAGCAGGTGGAGCAATAGGTGTGCATAAGAAATCATTATTATTTGTGGTTGTGAAGTCACACAACTTAGTATTTTCAGGGGTGGCCATTTTAACAGTAGTAAATAAAGCAAACTAGATAAAGTAAATGCAAGTAACTAATTTTTTTGTGTTTTTGATATAGAGTGCAATACAGTAAATAAAGTAAAGCTAGCAACTAATTTTTTTTGTGTTTTGATATAATGTAGCAAACAAAGTAGTAAATAAAATAAAGCAAGACAAAACAAAGTAAAGAGATTGGATTGTGGAGACTCCCCTTGCAGCGTGTCTTGATCTCCCCGGCAACGGCGCCAGAAAAAGAGCTTGATGGCGTGTAACTCACACGTTCGTTGGGAACCCCAAGAGGAAGGTATGATGCGCACAGCAGCAAGTTTTTCCTCAGAAAGAAACCAAGGTTTATCGAACCAGGAGGAGCCAAGAAGCACATTGAAGGTTGATGGCGGCGGGATGTAGTGCGGCGCAACACCGGAGATTCGGCGCCAACATGGAACCTGCACAACACAACCAAAGTACTTTGCCCCAACGAAACAGTGAGGTTGCCAATCTCACCGGCTTGCTGTAACAAAGGATTAGATGTATAGTGTGGATGATGATTGTTTGCAGAGAACAGTAAAGAACAAGTATTGCAGTAGATTGTATTCCAGTATAAAAGAATGGACCGGGGTCCACAGTTCACTAGAGGTGTCTCTCCCATAAGATAGATAGCATGTTGGGTGAACAAATTACAGTCGGGCAATTGACAAATAGAGAGGGCATAACAATGCACATACATGACATGATGAATATTGTGAGATTTAATTGGGCATTACGACAAAGTACATAGACCGCTATCCAGCATGCATCTATGCCTAAAAAGTCCACCTTCAGGTTATCATCCGAACCCCTTCCAGTATTAAGTTGCAAAACAACGGACAATTTCATTAAGTATGGTGCGTAATGTAATCAATAACTACATCCTCGGACATAGCATCAATGTTTTATCCCTAGTGGCAACAGAACATCCACAACCTTAGAACTTTCTCATCACTTGTCCCAGATTTAATGGAGGCATGAACCCACTATCGAGCATAAATACTCCCTCTTGGAGTTAAGAGCAAAAACTTGGCCGAGCCTCTACTAATAACGGAGAGCATGCAAGATCATAAACAACACATAGGTAATAGATTGATAATCAACATAACATAGTATTCTCTATCCATCGGATCCCGACAAACACAACATATAGAATTACGGATAGATGATCTTGATCATGTTAGGCAGCTCACAAGATCCGACAATGAAGCACATGAGGAGAAGACAACCATCTAGCTACTCGCTATGGACCCATAGTCCAGGGGTGAACTACTCACTCATCACTCCGGAAGCGACCATGGCGGTGAAGAGTCCTCCGGGAGATGATTCCCCTCTCCGGCAGGGTGCCGGAAGTGATCTCCAGAATCCCCCGAGATGGGATTGGCGGCGGCGGCGTCTCAGTAAGGTTTTCCGTATCGTGGCTCTCGGTACTGAGGGTTTCGCGACGAAGACCTTAAGTAGGCGGAAGGGCGGAGTCGGAGGGTCACGGGGGCCCCACACAGCAGGGCCGCGCGGGCCCCTCCGGGCCGCGCCGCCCTAGTGTGGCGGCGCCCGTGGCCCCAATTCGTCTTCTCTTCGGTCTTCCGGAAGCTTCGTGGCAAAATAGGCCCCGGGCGTTGATTTCGTCCAATTCCGAGAATATTTCTTTACTAGGATTTCTGAAACCAAAAACAGCGAGAAAACAACAAGCGGCTCTTCGGCATCTCGTTAATAGGTTAGTGCCGGAAAATGCATAAATACGACATATAATGTGTATAAAACATGTAGATATCATCAATAATGTGGCATGGAACATAAGAAATTATCGATACGTCGGAGACGTATCAAGGAAAAAGGAGCCTACCTTGGCACTTGATGTGCACTTCAGCGAGGTGATGTCTACGGGTGCTTCTATTCTTGTAGACAGTGTTGGGCCTCCAAGAGCAGAGGTTTGTAGAACAGCAGCAAGTTTCCCTTAAGTGGATCACCCAAGGTTTATCGAACTCAGGGAGGAAGAGGACAAAGATATCCCTCTCAAGCAACCCTGCGATCACAATACAAGAAGTCTCTTGTGTCCCCAACACACCTAATACACTTGTCAGATGTATAGGTGCACTAGTTCGGCGAAGAGATAGTGAAATACAAGTGGTATGAATGAATATGAGCAGTAGTAACGGCGCCGGAAAAGTGCTTGCTGGCGTGCGGTTGATGGTAGTAATATTGCAGGAAGTAAAGATGCGGTAAAACAAGTAAACAAGCGATGATTGCGGTATTTGGAAACAAGGCCTAGGGATCATACTTTCACTAGTGGACACTCTCAACATTGATCACATAAATAAATAAGTTCTCTTCCTTTGTGCTACATATACTCTTGTTTGATAATGAACACCATTCGTTGTGTAGGGCTACAAGAGCACCTCAATGCCGGAGTTAACAAGCTCCACAACATTCGACATTCATATTTAAGTAACCTTTAGAGCATAATAGATCTTTGCAATTTAAACCGAGTACTAACATAGCATGCACACTGTCACCATCACACTACGAAGGGGGAATACATCACATCAATTCTATCATAGTAATAATTAACTCCATAACCTACAAGAGATTATGATCATAGCCTACGCCAAGTACTACACGATGCACACACTGTCACCATTACACCGTGAAGGAGGAATAGACTACTTTAATAACATCACAAGAGTAGCACATAGACTAATAGTGATACAAAACTCATATGAATCTCAATCATGTAAGGCAGCTCATGAGATCATTGTATTGAAGTACATAGGAGAGAGATTAACCACATAGCTACCGGTACAGCCCTTAGCCTCGGGGGAGAACTACTCCCTCCTCATGGGAGACATCAGCGTTGATGAAGATGGCGGTGGTGTCGATGGAGGAGCCTTCCGGGGGCACTTCCCCGTCCCGGCGGCGTGCCGGAACAGAGACTCCTGTCCCCCAGATCTTGGCTTCGCGATGGCGGCGGCTCTGGAAAGTTTTTCGTACCGTGGCTTTTCCGTCTCGAGGTTTTAGGTCAGGGACCTTTAAATAGGCGAAGAGGCGGAGTCGGAGGGCTGACGAGGCGACGACACAGTAGGGGGCCGCGGCCCACCCCCTGGCCGCGCCAGCCTATCATCTGGGGCCCACAGGGCCCTCCTCTGGCGGCTCTCGGGTGTTCTGGAAGCTTCGTGTGATTCTAAGATGCTGGGCGTTGATTTCGTCCAATTCCGAGAATATTTCCTTACTAGGATTTCTGAAACCAAAAACAGCGAGAAAACAGAAGCCGGCACTTCGGCATCTCGTCAATAGGTTAGTTCCGGAAAACGCATAAATATGACATATAATGTGTATAAAACATGTGAGTATCATCATAAAAGTAGCATGGAACATAAGAAATTATAGATACGTTTGAGACGTATCAAGCATCCCCAAGCTTAGTTCCTACTCGCCCTCGAGTAGGTAAACGATAACAAAGATAATTTCGGAAGTGACATGCTATCATAATCTTGATCATATTATTGTAAGTATATGAGACGAATGCAGCGATTCGAAGCAATGGTAAAGACAATGAGTAAACAAATGAATCATATAGCAAAGACTTTTCATGAATAGTACTTTCAAGACAAGCATCAATAAGTCTTGCATAAAAGTTACTCATAAAGCAATAAATTCTAAGTAAAGGCATTGAAGCAACACAAAGGATGATTAAGTTTCAGCAGTTGCTTTCAACTTGTAACATGTATATCTCATGGATAATTGTCAACATAAAGCAATATAACAAGTGCAATAAGTAAAAATGTAAGAATCAATGCACACAGTTGACACAAGTGTTTGCTTCTAAGATAGAAGGAATAGGTAAACTGACTCAACAATAAAGTAGAAGATAGGCCCTTCACAGAGGGAAGCATGGATTACTATTTTTGTGCTAGAGCTTTTCATTTTGAAAACAAGAAACAATTTTGTCAACGGTAGTAATAAAGCATATGTGTTATGTATAAGACATCCTATAAGTTGCAAGCCTCATGCATAGTATACCAATAGTGCTCGCACCTTGTCCTAATTAGCTTGGATTAACACGGATTATCATTGCATAGCATATGTTTTAACCAAGTGTCACAAAGGGGTACCTCTATGCCGCATGTACAAAGGTCTAAGGAGAAAGCTCACATTGGATCTCGCTTTTGATTATTCTCAACTTAGACATCCATACCAGGACAACATAGACAACAGATAATGGACTCCTCTTTAATGCATAAGCATTCAACAACAATTAAAATTCTCATAAGAGATTGAGGATTAGTTGTCCACACTGAAACTTCCACCATGAATCATGGCTTTAGTTAGCGGCCCAATGTTCTTCTCTAACAGTATGCATACTCAAACCACTTGATCATGAAAATCGCCCTTACTTCAGACAAGACGAGCATGCATAGCAACTCACATGATATTCAACAAAGGTAAAAGAGTTGATGGCGTCCCCAGAAACATGGTTACCGCTCAACAAGCAACTTATTAAGAAATAAGACACATAATTACATATTCTTCACCACAATAGTTTTTAAGCTATTTGTCCCATGAGCTATATATTGCAAAGAAAAAGAATAGAATTTTAAAGGTAGCACTCAAGTAATTTACTTTGGAATGGCAGAGAAATACCATGTGGTAGGTAGGTATGGTGGACACAAATGGCATGGTTATTGGCTCAAGGATTTGGATGCACGAGAAGAATTCCTCTCAATACAAGGCTAGGCTAGCAAGGTTGTTTGAAGGAAACTCAAGTATAAAAAGTGCAGCAAAGCTCACATATGAACATATTGTAACTATTATAAGACTTTATATTGTCTCCTTGTTGTTCAAACACCTTAACCAGAAAATATCTAGACTCTAGAGATCAATCATGCAAACCAAATTTTAACAAGCTCTATGTAGTTATTCATTAATGGGTACAAGGTACATGATGCAAGAGCTTAAACATGATCTATATAAGCACAAAAATTGCCAAGTATCAAATTATTCAAGACATTATACCATTTACCACATGCGGCATTTTCTGTTTCCAACCATATAACAATTAACGAAGCAGTTTCAACCTTCGCAATGAACATTAAGAATAAAGCTAAGAACACATGTGTTCATACGCAACAGCGGAGCGTGTCTCTCTCCCACACAAGCATGATGGATCATATTTTATTCAAACAAAAACAAAAACAAACAGACGCTCCAAGTAAAGTACATAAGATGTGACCGAATAAAAATATAGTTTCAAGAGAAGAAACCTGATAAGTTGTCGATGAAGAAGGGGATGCCTTGGGCATCCCCAAGCTTAGATGCCTGAGTCTTCTTGAAATATGCAGGGATGAACCACGGGGGCATCCCCAAGCTTAGACTTTTCACTCTTCTTGATCATATTGTATCATCCTCCTCTCTTGACCCTTGAAAACTTCCTCCACACCAAACTCAAAACAAACTCATTAGAGGGTTAGTGCATAATCAAAAATTCACATATTCAGAGGTGACACAATCATTCTTAACACTTCTGGACATTGCTCAAAGATACTGGAAGGTAATGGAACAAAGAAATCCATCCAACACAGCGAAAGAGGTAATGCGAAATAAAAGGCAGAATCTGTCAAAACAGAACAGTCCGTAAAGACGAATTTTAAAGAGGCACCAGACTTGCTCAGATGAAAATGCCCAAATTGAATGAAAGTTGCGTACATATCTGAGGATCACTCACGTAAATTGGCAGATTTTTCTGAGTTACCTACAGAGAATCATACCCAAATTCGTGACAGCAAGAAATCTGTTTCTGCGCAGTAATCCAAATCTAGTATTGACTTTACTATCAAAGACTTTACTTGGCACAACAATGCAATAAAATAAGATAAGGAGAGGTTGCTACAGTAGTAACAACTTCCAAGACACAAATATAAAAAAAAGTACTGTAGTAAAATAAAGACATGGGTTATCTCCCAAGAAGTGCTTTCTTTATAGCCATTAAGATGGGCTCAGCAATTTTAATGATGCACTCCCAAGAAATAAAAGTTGAAGCAAAAGAGAGCATCAAGAAGCAAATAAGAAACACTTTAAGTCTAACCCACTTCCTATGAAAAGGAATCTTGTAAATAAACAAGTCATGTAGGCATAATGCAACAATCATAGGAAAACTAGACAAGCGCAACTTCAAGATTTTCAGCATATAGAGAGGTGTTTTAGTAACATGAAAATTTCTACAACCATATTTTCCTCTCTCATAATAACTTTCAGTAGCATCATAAGCAAACTCAACAATATAACTATCAAATGAAACATTCTTATCATGAGTCTCATGCATAAAATTATTACTCTCCACATAAGCATAATCAATTTTATTAGTTGTAGTGGGAGCAAATTCATTAAAGTAGCTATCATTATTATTCTCATCAAGTGTAGGAGGCATAGTATAATCATATTAAAATTTACTCTCCATAGTAGGCGGCACCAAAAGACCACTATCATTATAATCATCATATATGGGAGGCATATCATAATCAACATAAACTTTCTCCTCAATACCCGGAGGGCTAAAGAGATCATTCTCATCAAAACCGACCTCCCCAAGCTTAGAATTTTCTATATCGTTAGCAACAATTGGTGTTCAAAGCGTTCATACTAATATCATTGCTACGAGCATGCAAATAAGGTTCCATAGGTTTTTTAATTTTCGCATTAAACCATTCATGTCTTGACTCAGGAAATAGTACAAAAAGCTCACAGATGTTTTCCATTATGCCTTACTAGTGTAAAACAAGAAACAAAAAGATGCAATTGCAGGATCTAAAGGAAATAGCTTCGAGCACACACATAACGGTGCCAGAAAAGTACTTTACCTGGGACCGGAGTATGAGTGCCTTTTACCTTTCCTCCCCGGCAATGGCGCCAGAAAAGTGCTTGATGTCTACGGGTGCTTCTATTCTTGTAGACAGTGTTGGGCCTCCAAGAGCGAGAGGTTTGTAGAACGAGCAGCAAGTTTCCCTTAAGTGGATCACCCAAGGTTTATCGAACTCGGGGAGGAAGAGGTCAAAGATATCCCTCTCAAGCAACCCTGCAATCACGATACAAGAAGTCTCTTGTGTCCCCAACACACCTAATACACTTGTCAGATGTATATGTGCACTAGTTCGGCGAAGAGATAGTGAAATACAAGTGGTATGAATGAATATGAGCAGTAGTAACGGCGCCGAGAAAATAGCTTGCCGGCGTGCGGTTGATGGTAGTAATATTGCAGGAAGTAAAGATGCGATGAGAACAATAAATAAGCGATGATTGCGGTATTTGGAAACAAGGCCTAGGGATCATACTTTCACTAGTGGACACTCTCAACATTGATCACATAATAAAACCACTCTACACTCTCTTGTTGGATGATGAACACCACTAATTGCGTAGGGCTACAAGAGCACCTCAATGCCGGAGTTAACAGGCTCCACAACATTCAATGTTCATATTTAAATAACCTTAGAGTGCATGATAGATCATTGCAATTACACCAAGTACTAACATAGCATGCACACTGTCACCATCACACTATGAAGAAGGAATAGATCACATCAATACTATCATAGCAATAATTAACTTCATAATCTACAAGAGATTACAATCATAACCTACGCCAAGTACTACATGATGAACACACTGTCACCATTACACCATGGAGGAGGAATAGACTACTTTAATAACATCACTAGAGTAACACATAGATGAATAGTGATACAAAACTCATATGAATCTCAATCATGTAAGGCAGCCCATGAGATCATTGTATTGAAGTACATAGGAGAGAGATCAACCACATAGCTACCGGTACAACCCTTAGCCTCGATGGAGAACTACTCCCTCCTCATGGGAGACAGCAGCGTTGATGGAGATGGCGGTGGTGTTGATGGGATAGCTGTTGAACAAAAAATTCATAAGTACTAAGAAAGAAAACGTTCCGGTAGAAAGATGCCGGAGAGGAAAAAGGAGCCTACCTTGGCACTTGCTGTGCGCTTCAGCGAGGTGATGTCTACGGGTGCTTCTATTCTTGTAGACAGTGTTGGGCCTCCAAGAGCAGAGGTTTGTAGAACAGCAGCAAGTTTCCCTTAAGTGGATCACCCAAGGTTTATCGAACTCGGGGAGGAAGAGGACAAAGATATCCCTCTCAAGCAACCCCTGCGATCACAATACAAGAAGTCTCTTGTGTCCCCAACACACCTAATACACTTGTCGGATGTATAGGTGCACTAGTTCGGCGAAGAGATAGTGAAATACAAGTGGTATGAATGAATATGAGCAGTAGTAACGGCGCCGAGAAAAGTGCTTGCTGGCGTGCGGTTGATGGTAGTAATATTGCAGGAAGTAAAGATGCGGTAAAACAAGTAAACAAGCGATGATTGCAGTATTTGGAAACAAGGCCTAGGGATCATACTTTCACTAGTGGACACTCTCAACATTGATCACATAAATAAATAAGTTCTCTTCCTTTGTGCTACATATACTCTTGTTTGATAATGAACACCATTCGTTGTGTAGGGCTACAAGAGCACCTCAATGCCGGAGTTAACAAGCTCCACAACATTCGACATTCATATTTAAGTAACCTTTAGAGCATAATAGATCTTTGCAATTTAAACCGAGTACTAACATAGCATGCACATTGTCACCATCACACTACGAAGGGGGAATAAATCACATCAATTCTATCATAGTAATAATTAACTCCATAACCTACAAGAGATTATGATCATAGCCTACGCCAAGTACTACACGATGCACACACTGGTCACCATTACACCGTGAAGGAGGAATAGACTACTTTAATAACATCACAAGAGTAGCACATAGACTAATAGTGATACAAAACTCATATGAATCTCAATCATGTAAGGCAGCTCATGAGATCATTGTATTGAAGTACATAGGAGAGAGATTAACCACATAGCTACCGGTACAGCCCTTAGCCTCGGGGGAGAACTACTCCCTCCTCATGGGAGACAGCTGTGTTGATGAAGATGGCGGTGGTGTCGATGGAGGAGCCTTCCGGGGGCACTTCCCCGTCCCGGCGGCGTGCCGGAACAGAGACTCCTGTCCCCCAGATCTTGGCTTCGCGATGGCGGCGGCTCTGGAAGGTTTTTCGTACCGTGGCTTTTCCGTCTCGAGGTTTTAGGTCAGGGACCTTTAAATAGGCGAAGAGGCGGAGTCGGAGGGCTGACGAAGCGACGACACAGTAGGGGGCCGCGGCCCACCCCCTGGCCGCGCCAGCCTATCATCTAGGGCCCACAGGGCCCTCCTCTGGCGGCTCTCGGGTGTTCTGGAAGCTTCGTGTGATTCTAAGATGCTGGGCGTTGATTTCGTCCAATTCCGAGAATATTTCCTTACTAGGATTTCTGAAACCAAAAACAGCAGAAAACGAGAACTGGCACTTCGGCATCTCGTCAATAGGTTAGTTCCGGAAAACGCATAAATATGACATATAATGTGTATAAAACATGTGAGTATCAGCATAAAAGTAGCATGGAACATAAGAAATTATAGATACGTTTGAGACGTATCACGAGGTCCCGGTGCTCCCAGAGAAGCTCCTCGAAGAGGTGCCTCCGGGCGTCGGCCGTGCTCTGTTCAAGACAAGATGCTAGAAGAAAAGAAGCCGGTTTCTCCATGCTTTTACCTAAGTTTTGCGCTAAGACCTGCGCTCTTAACCCGAAACTCGGGACTGGCCATGCCGATTTTTTGGAGTTTTTTACCTAAGTTTCACGCTAAGATCTGCGCTCTTAACCTGAAACTTGGGGACTGGCTATGCCGGTTTTTCGAGTTTTTACCTAAGCTTCGCGCTAAGACCTATGATCTTAACCCGAAGCTCGGGGACTGGCGATGCAAGTTTTTTGAAGCTCTCTACTTATGTTTCGTGCTAAGAGCTATGCTCTCAACACAAAACTCGGGGACTGGGAAGATAGACAAGATCCGGAAAGAAAGAAACCGGCAAAAATTGAAAAGTTGCAAAAAGTTCGGTGGAACTTACCAACACATTGTTGGTGGCATCGTGCCATGCGTTATCCATCTCCTTCACTGCGCGCCGGAGCCGCATGAAGTGTTCCTCTGTGCACCGGGGTCCAGCAGGATCTGGCACCGGAAGCCGGTCCTTCCCCAGGCCGCGGGTGGATGCAGATATATCCGCAGCGTTCCACTTTTGAGCATAGGGGAGAAGGTGCCCCAGGTCGCGGCCTTCACGCTTCAGCTCAACGATCCGGCCCAAGACGCCGGAAGGTTTTTCTCCGGCCGCAGCAGCGGCGGGGCTGACGTGCAGCACCAGAGACTGCGGGTTGGCAGCCGAAGTGCCGGCAGCCGTGGCCTTTCCCCTGGAAGCCCCCGGCTTGAGGAACTTGGTGATCTTGAGGGTCTCGGGCGGCGGCGTTGGAGTGGCCCCGCTGAGTTTGGCGGTAGGGGCTTCTGGTGGAGGCATGGGCGAGGTCCTGGGAGGCGACGGCGCACCCTGCCCCAAGGTGGAGCTGGCCGGCGCGGAAGAGTCCGGCGCGGCCTTGGAGGGGGAAGAGCTAGAGTGCTTCTTCTTCTTTTTCTTCGGGGCGAGAGGGACCATAGGTTCCGCCCGCCCAGCAGCTTCATCGTCGGCGCCGATGTTGCTGGCGCCGATATCTTGGTTCTCTGGAGGAGAGGTGAGATCCTCCTCCGCGCGGTGATCAGGAGGTGTAGGGGCCGCGCGCCCCGCACTTGAGGTGCCTCCCAGAGGGGAGGCAGAAAGGTTGCCGGTACCGGATGGTACCGGGCTTGACTGAGGAGGAGGAGTTGAAGCCTCAGGCGTCGAGCCGCTGGCGCTCTTGGAGAGCTTGAGCGCAGGGCTGAACAAGAAAAAGAGAAAGAGTCAAAAAGAGCCAAAAGGAGCAGTTTGAGAAACAGAGCGAACAAAGGAACGAGAACTTACCCGGAAGCAAGAGGCATCGTCTTCCCCTTGTAGCGCCTCTTGCTCACCTCCTTCCCTCCAATGACTTCCGTCCGGGAGCGTTTGGCGGGAGGAGCTTGGCTCGAGCCGGCGTCGGCTGAAGGGGCCTTGTTCTTCTTGCCCTCGGCGACGAGCTTCTCCACGAACACGCGGCCGGCCTCAGCATGTAAGGGAGCCACGTGCTCATGGACCTGTGGGTTGGGGCCAGCTGAGGGAGCATCTACAAAGGGAAAATAGCGACAATGCATAAGAGATTGAAATAGAAAGCTACCTCCAGAACAGTGAGATCGTCACCGGAACCGCCGGGAGCTTCGGTCGAGAGGTTGTCGGGGCGCGAGGTATGGATGCGGCCCATCTTCAAGTCCATCCAATGGACGAAGGGATCTGGGTCAACCTTGTCCAAAGGGCGCTTCCGGCAGGGCCCTCGCCGATCCGATTCGATGCGAGAGAAGCGGTCCTTGGCCTGAGAACAAAAGGAAAAAATCAGTTAGCCACAACGCAAAAGTTATCGGTAGAACATCCCGGGTGGCCCAATCTCTTACTTCGGCGGTTGGAGGGTTGGTGGAGCTGAGAGGCTGGAAGCCCCACTCCCAGTCATCCGGCATGTCGGTTTGACAAATCTGTTTAGCCTTGAGGACTATGTCCCCTTTGCTGAGAGGAAGGCCGGTGATCTTGGTGGGGTCGCCAGGGCCATACATCTCGCTCATTTTATGAGCCCGGCGCTTAAGGGGAAGCACCCGGCGTGAGATGAAAGTGCGAATGATATCATCTGAGCAGATGTTGGTCTCCTTCATCAGCTTCTCCATGAAGCGTACCACCCGGTTCGTTTCTATGTGATTCGTTCCGGGGAAGTAGCCCCAGTTGACCTTGGTGGGCGGCGCCGGATTGAAAGCCGGCAGGTTGATAAGGTCCGCGGCGCCGTCGTTCTTCTCGTAGAAGAAGGTCGTTTGCCATAGCCGGCAGGACTCAAGACCAGAAAACTTAAAAAAGGGGCTCCCTTGGCGGGAGCCGATGATACAAGACCCGCATTGTACGGGGGGTTTGGGCTTAGGAATGTCCTTGCCCTGGACGGAGTTTATCCGGAGAGAGAAGAAGCGAGCAAAAGTCTCGCGAGTGGGGCGGATGCCGATGTAGGCCTCCATGAAAGTAGCATAGCAAGAAAGATAGAAAACGGCGTTGCCGGGAAGATGGTGAGGTTGGAGTCGATAGAAATCAAGAATTTGGCGGAAGAAATCGGAGGCGGGAAGGCCGAAGCCACGCTCGAAGTGAGCAAGGAAAACTACGAACTCACCGGCGTTGAGTACCGGTTCGATCTCGTTGCCAGGAAGCCGGCAGGAGACTCCCTCCGGTATCCTCCTAGACCGGTAGAGCCAGTCGATCTCATGTTGTGTCACGTCGGAACCTTTCCAGGCTCCGCGTGTGATACCGGAAAGATCTTTTCCGGGGGCCTGGCTGGAGCTGCCAGCCTCTTGGTCTCTGGCGGATTCGGCTTCCATCCGGGCGAGATCTGCTGTCAGACCGTCGGATTCTTCGCTCCGGTGGCTACTGGAAGGTGCCTCGGAAAAGGACTCTTGACTAGACATACAGATCTACCCGGAAAAACAGTTTTCCCAAGAACTACCCTCGCGCGAAGATCTACGAGTAAGAGGAAAAGCAAAAGAAAAGAGGAAGTAAATATTCTACCGGCCCAAGATCTGGAAAGCGAAGAAAAGAGAAGCAAATGCGCATTGAGGCTAACCTGAGGTGGCGGAGACGCTTGGGGAGAAGGTCGCCGGAGCGGCGGCAAGCTCGTGAGCGCCGATGGAGGCTGGCGACGGACAAGGGCAAGAACCGCAGGAGAACACTCGGAGCAGCGGCGGCGAAGAAGCACCAGTGAATCTCTCCGCGCCGAGGATCTTCTGCGCAGCGAGAGCGATGGCGAAAGTTCGTCGGAGCAGGGCTCTGGCGGCGACCGACGGCGAGGAGATTGCTGGAGGCGAGGAGCTCGAAGCACTGGAAGTAGGCGAGTGCGGGGAAAGAGATGAAGTGGAACCACACTCCCTCTTTATAGGAGAAGGAGATAGCGGGCCAGAAACCGCTGGGCCGCGGCGGTTCGCATCGTGGGCCGCCACGTGGCGCGAGAATACACGCGCAGAAAACATAGTGCCACAGGGAAGCCACACGGATCCGGTACGGCGGTGGGGATCCGCTGTGGCGCCATAAATGCGGGCGCAGAAGCCGAAGGGAAGTGACCCCTGACACTGGCGCGTCAGACACAGTGCGCATGTCACTGACAGGCACTGTACCCGAGAAATTCTCGACTTCGCCGAGGAGGGAGTTAATGTCTAAGATACCGGAGGATAAGATACCGGAGAACACCTTGCAACAGAAGAGGACGTAAGTCCGGCAAAGATGCCGGAAGATCAAAAACTAACCACCGGAAAGATTAAACCGGTACCTTGTAACATGGGCACCTGGCATGGTCTGTTGGACAAGGTCCATCGGACTATACCAGCTTCGGGGACTAGTGTTGGGGGGATGACCCCCGGTATGCCAAAGGCATGCCAAACCGGATGGTTTGAGCCATCAAGATACCGGTTTAATGTTGACACCAGAGCGCGAAGTTAAGCGTTTGGCTAAGTAAAGCTAAGCCGGTATCCCCAAGAGGGGTATACCGGAAACGGATAAGGAAGACACCGGGCTACCGGTAAGAAGTTCACTGTAGCACGTCGGCAGGACTGGTCAAAGATTCTCTCCGGAGCAAGAGGACAAAGATGAGCTAAGCAAAGTAGCTTTAAACGAAGCCCTGACGATAAAGAAGAGGATGACGCTGAAAGAAGCCGGAGGACGTCAGCCTCCCTGATTAAAGAAGACCCCGGTGTCATCTATGATTAAAGTAACTTTGTAAAGTAGTTTGTCTAGTCAAAGATGTCATTAGGGTTTCTTCCTCTGTAAGACACCCTCTCCCCTATATAAGGAGAGGGGGCACACCCGTACTCGGGACGATCGACCTAGGGAGAACCTTGTAGGCACAAACTTGTATCCTGTTGAAATCAATGAAGAGAAAGATCTAGAGCGGAGTTCTTCCTTGTGTCTCTCTTCTTCTACCTATGGCTCTGACAAGGTATTAACTTGTCAATGCCTATGGATTGTAGGCTAGGGTTTAGTTGGAAGTAGAGGGCAAGTAGATCTCGAAGGTTTCAGCCGAAAAGTACTCGACGATTATGAAAACTAGGGCTTGTAGACAATGATTCGATGATCTCTGCGTCCCTCGACTCCCCCTTATATAGGAGGCGGAGCCGAGGGATTCGTGCTGTACAAGTTACAAAGTCCGGGAGGGTTTCAAACTCATCCCGTAAGATTACAAATAAGACTTTCTATTACAACTCTAACTTTCCTTAATAACATCTTGGGCTTCCGAATCTTCTTACTCTTCGAGTAGTGGGCCTTCAATAAACCCCGGGTACTATCTTCGGCGAGGCCCATTAGGGATGCCTATGTCGGTAGCCCCGAGATTTTGCTTGAATCGTAGAGTCAGGGAAAATCTCCACTGTTTATTTTTACTCGACATCTTAAACCTTTCTATATTTCTTCATATAAATTTCTATATTGTACAGGGATAATGGTAGTTGGGGCTAGTTCATCTGACGGATCAGGTACTAGTTAACTGCTCTAGTGGCAATCCGCAAAAACCTACTTCAAAATCACGTCCCTGGACATGATTTCGGGATGCTGGTGTAAACTTCGACAGGTGCCGCTTAAGGTCTTACCATTACTGTCGAGTCCCGGTCATATTTATCGAGTACCTAACGCGTCCGTTAGGATTTTTCTTCGTATCCGTTGATACGGATAAAAGTAGCAAACCGACGTCGAGAGACGGCGCCACGCCTCACGAGAATAGATCCGGGGTCTTACCTTCGCAAAGTTTTGCGGCATTCAGAAATTGATCGCAACTTCGGCGTTCGAGAATATATTGTCGAGTGCTTATTCGGCTGATGGAATGGCACATTTTATCGAGTCACGGATGACTTATATTGCTCTCCCGATGGGAGTATATGCGGAGTTATTTATAACTCGAAATATACTCTCTTGTTGTTCTATGTTTCTTCTTTTCATTCGACTTTCTTTCTTTTTTATAATTTCATCGGGCACGCGAACAGCGTTCCCGATGGGAGTAGCCCCGAGGCTACAGCCAAGGACTTGTGCTTGGTTGTAGGCTCCATGCTATTATGCCGCTATATTTTCTTTCTTTCCCGAAGTTTTATAATTTCTCGGGTGCGCGAACAGCGCTCCCGATGGGAGTAGCCCCCGAGGCTATGAACAAATATTTGTATTTGATCATAGGCTCACACCATTTCTATCTTGTCTTTATTGATCTCTTCATTTTTCCAAAGTAGCCCCCGAGCATTTGTTCAAAAACTTGTATTTGATCAAAGGCTCTCCAATACTTTTGCATGTCGCCTTTTGATGCAGCTTTTGAGTCGAAGTTTTCTTCTGTCAAGGTGACGTTATTGCTGACGATAGCCACGATTGCTAGTCAAAAATTTGCGACAAGTCTTTTCTCGCTGCCATGCGGGCCCAATTGATCCACTATCTTGACACGTCGTGCAAGTGGGGGACACACGTCCTCCGCTCTTTACGGCGCACGCACCGTAACTTCTCCATCATTAAGTTACTTTTTTACCCTTGTTGCCACGTGGCTATCATCCGTCACACATTTTCCTTATCCAACGGTCCGTCGTTTCACCGCACCCCTATATAAGATCATCTTCTTCCTCCTCGGACACTTCCGCTCACGCCGTCCTCCTTCTCTCATCTGCAAATTCCCTCCTGCGATTCACAACCTCTTGAGCTCCTCACCTCCAGACTGCAAATCCTGCGCCATTGTTGATGCCGCCGCGCGGTTTGACGAGGCACAGCACACCGGAATCCTCCATGGCCGCTGCGGATCTTGGAGCGGCGGAGTGGGAAAGGTCGAAAATTTCCTCGCAAGACATCAACATGTTGAAGAAGGCGGGGATCAGCAAGAAATCCAAGGCGCTGTGCTTCCCCAGTGAGGAGAGCTACCCAACCCCTCCAATGGGGTACCGGGTATGTTTTGTCGATCACCTCATCCGCGGTTTGTCCACCCCCATTCATCCTTTTCTTCGTGGATTGCTTTTTGTCTACGGTTTGCAACTCCACCACCTCACGCCAAACTCCATTCTTCACATCTCCATTTTCATCACACTTTGCGAGGCCTTCCTTGGCGTCCGGCCCTAGCCGGGCGCTATGGAAGCGCATTTTCTTCTGCCGCCGTAATGGCTCGCCCAATGTCGCCTATAATATAGGCGGCGTTGTAATTTCTGTTCGTCCCACTTGTTGACTACTTCGACGTCAAGCTTCCTGACTCAGTTCAAGGATGGCGCAAGAAGTGGTTGTACATTCAGGAGGAAAACCATGGATGTGCGGAGGACAACATTCCTCCTTTTGATGGCGCCGAAAAAATCTTTCGCCGCCGTTCCTGGGACGCGGAGGCCACCGAAGAAGAAAGGGCGTCGACAGAAACCTTGATGACTCGTATCCACGAGTTGCAAAATACTCGCGGCCAAGAATTATCGGGTATCCAAATCACTGCATACTTTCTTAGTACTAGAGTGCAGCCACTTCAAGCTCGCAAATATCCTCTCCGGAAATATGCTTGGCGACGAAGACGTAGATCGGCTGTCGGTGAATTTGGAGGTCAAGGATTTAGAAAAACTTGTCCGAAAAATTTCATCTCTCAGCAAAAGAGATGCTTGTCCCTTCTTCTTGCCGTGTGACGCCGTTCAGCGCCGCCAATCCACTTCCCAAGGTAATCTTTGTCTATTTGTCTTGTTGTTGCTTTGCTATCTTTTTGTTACTTCTTTCCTGATATCTCTCCCTGCTTTATTTTGCACAGGATCATCCAAAACTTGTCTCGCTTCCTCCTCTTCCTGAAGGTGGAGAAGTCGAAGAAAGGGCTATTGTCACTGATGACAATCAAGAAGCTCCGTCTTTTGTGAATGAACCCGTGGATTCTCGAAAATCTGCGGGATCTTCCGAAGGCACTGGGTCGGCCCAATCTCCTCCTCTCGTTGTTTCTCCTAAAGGGAAAAGGAAGAGGAGTAACGCCGAAGATTCCGGCACTTCCAAAGCCGAAGAAGTTGATCCTTCACATCAGAAGGCAACTTATGACCCATATCTCGCATCCCTCGTCAGCTCGTAAGTCACCTTGATTTCCCCTTATTTCTGTAGTCGAAGTTTTTTTTTATCTTGCTTTTTATGCTATCGATCCTTAATCGCAGTGATGACGAGGAAGAAGTACCGACTCGTGACGTGGCTCCTCGGACGAGCGCGTCACATACTTTGCTTGTGTCGGAGACGCTAGTTGAAGGAGAAGAATCTTCGCCTCCTCAACAAAACATCGTCACCACCACTCCTCCTTCAAGCCCCCTTGCTCCTTCACCAAAAAGGACGAGGGTTGAGACGATCGTCGAGCCTGCCCCTCAATTGGGTAGCTTTTCTCAGGCGCTCTTAGATGATGTAAGTTTTTGACTTGCCTGCTAGTATCTATATTTCCTCCGTTTACTTCTTTTTGTGCCTTCATTTTTTCCTGTTACCGAAATTTTCTTTCTCTATTCTTCTTTGACAGCCCATGATCAAAGAGCTTGTTCGCATTGGGTCCCAATTCATTGGGTACCGTGAATATGCCAGCAAGACTGAAGGTAACAACTTTTTGCTGTCATTGTTTCCGATCTTCTTGCTTCTATTTTTGTCGCAATTTTGATTGTTCTTTTCTATTTTGGCGAGAGAAACTTGCGAGAGGCCAACAGGCTTGCCGACACTCTTGCTCAGAAATTGGAGCAAAGTGAAAAGGCTCGCCAGGAAGCCGAACTTGACGCTAGCCAAGCAAAAGTGGAGGCTGATGAAGCCAAAGCAAAAGCTGCTAGTGTCGAAGAACTGCAAAAGAAACTTGAAGATGCTGAAGCTGCTCTAAATGAGCACAAGGCCGCACAAGCTGCTCGTGAAAAGGGAATCCTCAAGCGCGTGAACACACAGAATCGTCGCTTCCTCGGTAATTTTGTTGATCCCTTCTATTTTTCGTAAGACTTGCTTTCCTCTATTTTTACTTGCTGTCAACTAATATATAATTTCTATGGCAGGTCAAACAAGCCAAGATTTTGACCTTGAGAATCCCACCAATGATCCTCTGCTTGACGCGCTGTCTTATTTGGAGTTTCACGGCCAAGAAATTCGCGAAGGCGTGGTGAATGCTGACGCAGGATTGTCGAAGTTGTTCCCCTACTTCTTCCCGAAGAAAGAGGAGCCTAAGACTTTCCTTGCCCTTGCCAAAGACTTCAATCCACCCGAGGATCTTGGACTAAAGATGCGCCAGGAGAACATGAAGGTTGCTGTTGAGAACACCATTGCCTTGGTCGTCGACGGTCAACAAACTGTTGACTCGGACGAAGGTAGGCGACACCGAAGCAGATAGAGCAATCAAGATGGAGGTCGTTGATCAAGGCAGCCAAGCCCAACACGAAGAAAATCCTGGCCTATCTCGGGATCAAGCCATCTTCGACTCCTAGCTCATCAAGGCCGGAGGTCTAGTTGAATGCCTTTGCTTTTTCTTTCCTTTGTTTTCTCTATTCCTTTTGCCGTTGTCGCCATTTTAGCCTTGGCGACAATTATCCTGTTAGTCCCTCTGGAGAACTTCTTTTGTAATGTCCGTGTAAATTTTCTAGAAATTAATGAAATTCCTCTTCGTGCTTATCATTGATCCTGGGACTTTCTTTTCCAGTTAATATTTGATAATTATTCGACCAACCCTTGTTCTGCCGCTGCTTCACCTGCATCTTCCTTCTCGAAGAAAGTACTAGTCGATGATAATCCCCTCGAAGGTTCTTCAAGCAAACATTTGTCGGAAGATTTGCAAGAACTTCGACAACAACTTCAATCCATGAAGAAACAAACTCTGGCAATGATGGAACAATCTCGGAAAGCATCCGAGCAAGAAAAACTTGCGCTCCAACAAGCCAAAGAGGCTACGGCTGCCAAGGATGCTGCTGTATTGGAAGCAAAGGAAGCCACGACCCGAGAAAATAGTATGCTCGAGCTAATGCTGGAAGCTAGCACAGATATGTTAGGTACGTTTTTCCAACCTCACAATGCCTCCTCTTTATTTTGCTGTTCCTTCCTTCAAATTTCTTGCCTTGTCGCTTAATAGGCTCGGTTCTTGATGCTTGCTGCCGAAGATCGAAGAGTGAACGAGAGAACGAATCTTCTTGTCAATCTTTCCCTTAACCATGGCTGTTTGTTCTGGGCCACTCCTGAACGAACCCAACAAATTGTCAGGTTCCAAGATCGTGCTTGCCAAGTGCGCGAATTTCTCAATTTTTGCACGACAACATTAACCCTAGTTTACAGGACTTTGTTTCCTCGAAATGAAGTTCCCAAAACTCTTCCTGAATTGCTGGAGGTGTTCAGAGATGCTCCCCGCATTCATAATTTTGTGCGAGCTCAATTGACTGCTGGAGCAAGGTTCGCCATGATTATGATAAATATTTGTCATCCAAAATTAGACCTGACGAAGATTGTTGCTGATTGCCTGGCCAAGAAAACGCGGCGAAAAAATGATATTGACACAATCGATGAGATGGTGGCTCCCGTGGCCGAGTCGATGATAGATGAGCTTCTTCGGATGGACTCAGAGTTCTTTATCAAGGGGTCTTATGCTGAACATAAAACAACCAGAGGCTTGTCCGTAGATAGTATTTTGGGCTTTAACTGATTTGTACTATATTGGAAACCTTGTATCTCAAACTTTTTTGATTTCTTTTTTATTTCCGAAGAAATTTGTTGTATATTGCAAAAGTGCTCTATATTGTTGGAGCCCCCGAGCCTTCTGGGTAAAGGTTGTACTATTTTTTCCATCTTGAAGATTTTTCCTTCTGTTGTAATAAGACATCCTTGTTTTTTCATTGATGGATTGCAAATCTTCGAGTATCTTTGATATCGAAGTTCTATATTTTTATTGCGAGGTTCTTGGACCAAAGCATTTAAGATTTTTGACGTGTACACTATATTTATAATTGTTGGCTTCCGATTTTTATATTTGGCGAGGTATTAGTGTACCAAGGCGAAATATTTCAGTAAATCTATATTGTACGTATTTTGAGACTTAGGCGTTGAGCCCCCGAGCGTGTCGAAAAATAAGAAGTATATCTCCACTATCTTTATTATATTGCAGCACCGCGAGCCCGCCTCATTAAAAACCTTTCCGGCCCCACTCGGTGCCCCGAAAAGGAAAAGAGTGCGTCTGAAAACTCGCGGGCGTTTCGGTACATTGTATTTTTACAGAGAAGGACTATATTTCGGCTCTAGGCGTAGAACCGCCTGAGCTGCGCCACGTTCCAGGGGTTTTTCTCAGGGACCCCTGTCTTCTTGTCCTTGATCATGTATGCTCCTCCGTCGATGACTTCCGTGACGATGTAAGGCCCCAACCATGGTGACTCGAGCTTCTGTGTACTTTGCTTGGTTGAGTCGCAGGACCAAATCACCGACACTGAAAAGATCTTGGCCGCAATCGTCGACTGTGGTAGTTCTTCAAGTCTTGTTGGTACTTGGTAACCCGTGACAGTACTTCATCTCGAGCTTCATCGAGTGCATCCATATCATCCTCCCGAACTTTTCGTGATGTTTCTTCGTCGTACCCTGTTACTCTTGGAGAATCGTGCTCTATTTCAATTGGTAGTACGGCTTCGGCTCCGTGGACGAGAAAGAACGGGGTTTCTTGTGTCGCCGTGTTTGGTGTTGTTCGGATGCTCCACAAAACACTTGGCAGTTCTTCGGCCAGGTGTGTCGAGCCTTTTCAAGCGGTCCTAGCGGACGTTTTTTAATGCCATTGCAGATGATGCCATTGGCTTTCTCGACTTGACCATTAGTTTGGGGATGTGCAAGCGACGCGAAGTGCAATTTGATGCCCACTTCCGCACGGTATGCCTTGAACTCCTTCGACGTGAAGTTGCTGCCATTGTCTGTGACGATGCTGTGAGGTACTCCAAATCGAAAAACGATGCCCTTCACGAACTTTATTGCTGATTGTGCATCTGGTGAATTTATTGGCTTCGCTTCTACCCACTTGGTGAATTTGTCGACAGCAACCAACAGGTACTCGTATCCTCCTGGCGAAGCTTTGTGCAACTTGCCTACCATGTCGAGTCCCCACTGGGCGAAGGGCCATGACAATGGTATTGGCATTAGTTCTGCCGCCGGAGAGTGCGGTTTTGCGGCAAATCTCTGGCACGCGTCGCAAGTTCGTACTATCTCTTTTGCGTCCTCGATTGCTGTCAACCAGTAGAATCCTGCCCGAAAGACTTTGGCTGCAATAGCTCGACTGCTTGCGTGGTGACCACATATTCCCTCGTGCACATCTTTTAGGATTATTCTTCCTTCTTCTGGTGTGACACACCTTTGCAAGACGCCTGAAATACTTCGCTTATATAACTCCCCTTTGATCACTGTGAAAGCTTTGGATCGTCGAATAACTCGCCTTGCTTCAATTGGATCGTCGGGTATTTCCTTCTCGAGGATATACGATATGTACGCTTGCATCCAAGGAACTTCTATCATCATCACAAGTTCTTGGTCCTCTTCGTCCTCCATGGTTTCTTTGGGAGACGCCGAAGTTTTTCCTTCTTTTGCTTTTTTCTGCACCTTCTTCGGCTTCGTTGATCTCTCCGCTATTTCTTCCCAAAATACGCCTGGCGGGATTGGGAGGCATTGTGACCCGATGTTTGCGAGGACGTCGGCTTCATCATTGCTCAGTCTACTGATATGATTTACCTCGCATCCATCAAACAGCTTCTCCAGCTCATTGTATACCTCCTTGTATGCTATCATGCTATCATTGACTGCATCACATTGGTTCATAACTTGCTGAGCCACCAATTGTGAGTCGCCAAAGATTTTTAGTCGAGTTGCACCGCAAGCTTTCGCCATCTTCATCCCGTGTATAAGGGCTTCATATTCTGCTTCATTGTTGGATGCGTTTGGGAACGTCATCCGTAGGACATATTTCAACTTGTCGCCTTCAGGTGATATGAGTATCACTCCTGCGCCAGCTCCTTCTACTCTCTTGGATCCGTCGAAGTTCATTGTCCAAGTTCTCGACAAATCTGGGGGTCCCGTGTTTTGCAGCTCCATCCACTCTGCGATGAAATCTGGCAAAACTTGCGACTTGATTGCCTTTCTTTTTTCATACGTGATGTCCCGAGGGGAAAGTTCTATTCCCCAAAGGGAGACACGCCACGTAGCTTCTGGATTGTTTAGTATATTTGAGAGAGGTGCTTCATTGACTACTATTATCGGGTGTGCCGAAAAATAGTGGCGCAACTTTCTTGCTGTTGTAATTACTCCATATGCTAGTTTCTAGTACTGCGGGTACCGTTGTTTGGACGGCGATAAAACTTCACTAATGAAATATACCGGTCTTTGCACTCCATGGAGTTTTCCTTCCTCTTCTCTTTCGACAACTAGCACCGTGCTAACCACTTGTGGCGTGGCTGCGATGTACAGCAGGAGAGGTTCCTTTTCCTTCGGCGCCACCAAGATTGGTGGTGTCGAGATTTTGCGTTTCAGATCCTCGAAAGCTCTATCGGCTTCTTCGTTCCACTGGAATTTCTCCCCTTGTTTTATCAAAGCGTAGAACGGTAGTGCTTTTTCTCCCAGCCTGGCGACGAATCTACTCAAAGCTGCGACTCGCCCCGTTAATTGATGTATTTCTTTTAACTTGGTTGGCTTCCTCATCGTTACGATGGCTTGTATTTTGTCGGGGTTTGCCTCAATCCCTCTTGCTGAAACTAAGAACCCGAGGAGTTCTCCTGCTGGGACGCCAAAAGAGCATTTCGTCGGGTTCAGCTTGATGCAGAATTTGTCGAGGTTATCAAAAGTTTCCTTGAGATCTTAGATCAATGTTGTCCCCTTTTTTGACGTTATGACTACGTCATCAATGTATACTTGCACGTTTTTCCAATCTGTGTTGCCAAACACTTCGCATCATCCTCGATACGTTGCTCCCGCGTTTTTCAACCCGAAGGGCATTGTTTTATAACAAAATACGCCATACGGTGTGATGAACGCTGTTTTGGCTTCGTCGTCTTCTTTTAATCTGATCTGGTTATAACCAGAGTATGCGTCCAGAAAGGAAAGACGTTCACATCCTGCCGTGGAGTCGATAATCTGATCGATCCTTGGGAGGGGAAAGTGATCCTTTGGACAATGTTTATTGAGACACGTAAAGTCGACACACATGCGAAGGACTTTAGTGTTTTTCTTTGGCACCATCACTGGGTTAGCTACCCAGGTGGCCTCGGTGGATATCTCTTTGATGAAACCAGCTTCTCTGAGTCGATTAATTTCTGATAGCATAGCTTTGCGGTTTGGTTCCGAAAAACGTCGCAAAGGTTGTTTGATTGGTCTCGCTAGTGGATCCAAGTTAAGGTGGTGCTCGGCAAGTTGCATGGGTACTCCTGGCATGTCAGCTGGACACCATGCGAAGATTTTCCAGTTCTCACGGAGGAACTTGACGAGCGCGCTTTCCTATGCGAGGTCCATGTCATTTGCAATGGATGTCGTCTTTTTTGGATCCGTCGGGTGAATCTGCACCTCCTTAGAATTTTTCTCAGTGTTGAAAGTTGATTCTTTATTTGGCCTTGCAACGTCTGGCAGTACGTCGTAGTCGGTCATGAGCCTTGATGCCAAATACTCAGCTTGCATCCCGAAAGTTTCTGATAGTCGATGAAAATCCTTGTCACATTTATCGGCTAGGGCGAAGCTTCCTTTGATTGTAATTGGTCCCTTAGGTCCGGGCATCCTCCACAATAGATACGTGTAATGTGGTACCGCCATAAATCTAGCATATGCTGGTCGTCCCAACAGAGCGTGGTATTGTGACGGGAAATCTACGACTTCAAACTCCAATTTCTCGATTCTGTAATTTTCTCGGGTCCCAAACTGAACGTCGAGGTTTATCTTCCCCAACGGATAGCTTGGCTTCTCTGGTGTGATGCCGTGGAATCTCGTGTCTGTTGGTTTCAGGTTTGCTAGGGAGATGTTCATCTTCCTTAATGTATCTGCGTACATGAGGTTCAAGCTGCTGCCGCCATCTATAAACACGCGAGACACGTCAAATCCTGCGATGACCGCTGGTAGTATGAGTGCTGACTGCCCCTGGTCGAGGAACTTGCTGCGGATGATCTGCTATGGTGAAGCCGATGTCTTGCCACGACCAATTGAGGTACTCAAGCTGTTGGTGGAGGCATTTTCTCCGCCATGAACACCTGTCGCGAGATTACTTTTGAGTTCTATTGGACGGCCTTCCCTTCTGAATCATCGAGACCGCTCCATTAGAATTGGGGTCAACGTAAGGTGGTGGTGCAGGCGCCGCCGCTATTCTTAGCTGATGTCGATTGTCATCTGTTATCGCGGGAGGAGGTGGCAGGTGGACCTCACTTCGGGTTCTCGAGGGTTTCTTTGCGGCTGCTCGAGCATTAGCATGCCCTGCGTATCTCAGCATTGCACTGGAAATTTCGACAATCCTTCGCGAGATGTCCTGACTGTCTTTTTCCGTTCTTTGTCGAGGAAAAAGTGCATCCGACACGGCCCGTTCATCATTTCTTCGGGAGACACAAAAGGCCTCTGGAACCTTGGCCCGTTGTTTTGCCTATTTTGTCGAAATTCGTCTCTATTGTCACTTCGTTGCTCATTACTTCTCTGGTAATCATCTCGATTATTTCCTCCTGCACTGGCTCGGAAACCAGCCGAAATTTGACCTGGAGCATCATAATTCGAGTACTGCCGAGGAAATCGTCGCCTTGATTGATAATTTCGACCGCGGTCCTCCTCTGGCGACCTATGCCGTTTGTTGTGGACAGCATCTTCTCCATCTGCCCATCTGTTTGCTATTTCCATTAATGCAGAATCTTGTCTTTGGATTGGTTCTTCCCAAATCTTCGACAAAATCTCCACGCTCGATCCCTGCGACAAATGCATCTATTGCCCTCTCGTCAGATATATTTTCTGCCGAGTTTTTTATGATGTTCCACCTTTGGATATATTTTCTCATTGGCTCGTCTGGCTTCTGTCGACACGCCCGTAACTCCTCTAGAGACGCGGGCTTCTTGCAGGTGGATCGGAAATTCTTGACGAATATGTCCTCAAAGCTATCCCAGCTGTCGATAGATCCTGGCGGAAGCTTTTTGATCCAAGATCGTGCAGCTCCACTTAAATGCACCTGAATACTTTGCATGGCTGTTGCCCTGGTCCCTCCAGTTAACTTCACCGTCTCGAGGTAATCAACTAGCCAATCCTCTGGATCTTGCGAGGCCGTCGAATTTTTTGAAATGATCAGGCAACTTAAATCCCGAAGGGACTCGAGTTTTTCGTACTCTCCTTGTGAAGCACGGCAAACCGCACATATCCTCGTCGTTTAATTCTGGGGAATACCGATGTTCCCTTACGCCTTGCCGTGCTCTGTCTACCCTTGCTTGTGCTGCCGTATCTCTTGCTCCACTTGTTCCTTCGACATTTGCTTCGCTGCTGCTGCCGTAGGTCGTGGACTATTTTGCCTTGCAGCTCCTTCTGGCGGTGTTGATACAAACGCCGTTCCCATGGCTTCAGCTCCTGCCACTGCCATGTTGTACAAAGCCTCCCTTGGATCTCCTGGAGGTGGCCTGGATGCAAGGATAAAGGCTTGTGTCGCCATATACCCAGCTTCTGGTGTCTTGGGGATAATATTCCCTCTTGTGTCTATCGACATAAAAGACATGTCGAGATTTTGAACCAGGTACTCTCTTTCTCCTTCAGGTATGTGTTGTAACCTTGACCTTGCTCTGTTCCGAGCTTCTCTATGGCTATCTCCCGAGGTTCCAGATTGTCGACTTAACTCTGCCCTTCGTACGCTTGATGCGGAAGCTGCCTCCTTTCTTCTGTTTAAAGCTTCTGTCTGTTTTTCCAGTTCTCTTCCGGCTCTGGCGAGTCTATATTGATAAGCTTGCAGTTCTTGGACTGTAGCAGTTGTCGTCATTGGCTCCGAACCATCTAAAGCTTTCGCAGCTCTATCCCAGGCTGTTTGTGGAAGTTGAACTCTGACGCGTGGTGTGGGCCCGACATATTTAGTGCCCATACCTCTCCTTAGATCTGAGGGATCGACAAAGGGATTGCCCAAATCGTCGAAAGCCTCCGATGTTTCCTCTTGATCGCGACTTGCATCTCCAATGGCATAAACTTGGTGATATTTTGGAGTTTTCACTTTGCTTGGTTCGGTGACACCACCATAGAGTTTGGTGAAGACCTTCCCAATAGAGGCGGATTTGTCGATGAAGTCGAAGCTATCAGTGTCGCTTGAATCATCGCTTATATAAGAGTCCGCCGATGATTCGAAGGACATGTCGCTGAAGATTCTGGCGAGTTTTTCACTTGCCCTACTGTCGATGAAGCGTGGCGACGAAATCTCCCTATCGCTGGACTCGACGGATGATACTGAGTTTGAGAGATCAGAACCACCCGACGAAAATCCCGACGAGATCGGAACTTCGAGACGATACACTCCTTCTTTCTCGACGCGGAAATCGAATTTTCCAAACGTCATCTTCATTGGCTCCTCCAGATACGCATATGCATCCAAACGGGAGGGCGGGTGAGGAACAAAATCAACAAGACCAGTTTCGATCTGTTTACCTCTGTCCATGATGTTGCTTGCTGCGATGAAGTCGACGATCTTGAACGTGCCATCGAGATCAGCTCCTTGTCGCCTTTAATTCCCACGAGACGGCGCCAATTGACAAGGTATTAACTTGTCAATGCCTATGGATTGTAGGCTAGGGTTTAGTTGGAAGTAGAGGGCAAGTAGATCTCGAAGGTTTCAGCCGAAAAGTACTCGACGATTATGAAAACTAGGGCTTGTAGACAATGATTCGATGATCTCTGCGTCCCTCGACTCCCCCTTATATAGGAGGCGGAGCCGAGGGATTCGTGCTGTACAAGTTACAAAGTCCGGGAGGGTTTCAAACTCATCCCGTAAGATAACAAATAAGACTTTCTACTACAACTCTAACTTTCCTTAATAACATCTTGGGCTTCCGAATCTTCTTACTCTTCGAGTAGTGGGCCTTCAATAAACCCCGGGTACTATCTTCGGCAGGCCCATTAGGGATGCCTATGTCAGGCTCCGGCTAAGTTCTTGAGGAAAGCATCCGGAAGTTCATCCTACCTAATCAAAAACCCTCCCCCGAATTCTCTAGCGCCCATTCGGCCCCAGTTTAAGCCATCCCATGGCATCTGTCTGTTCGCCACGACGACACTCGACGAGGAGGTTCACATTCGTGACGAGATCTTCGACATTGTCTATGTTATTGGCAATCATAACTGGAGAAGCAGAGGAGAGAAGAGGAGCATCCATAAACGTATTAAAACTGCGATCGCCAGGAGGAGGCATCTTGGAGCGACAACGAATGCATGGGGAGGGGTTTTATAGCACGCGACTCGGAGAAAAGGTGGAAAATCTTGGCGGAAATTTCTAGCGGAAAATATTGGCGGGAAAAATAAGGTGGGAACTTTAGGCAGGAAAAATTAGGCGCGGACTTTTTCCGGAAATCAACATTTATTTATTAATACATCTGACGAAATTAAGATGCTGTTGCGGTCAGAAACCCACCGGCGAGCAACGACGGGCAACACAGTAGAGCCAGGAGGCTCCCAGGACTGCGGCTGGCCCTGGTCCCTCGAGCGACGGCCCGCAAAGCCTCGGCACGCACGTCCGATGCTGGTGCAAGGGCGTGCCACCTGACCTATACCTGGTCAGGAAGGTGATGGATTTGCTTCGCTTAGTTTCCTGCATGGCATACATGTAAACATTAAATACGAGCCTCGATCGGCTCTCAGGTTGTCCTGTGAATCGGCTCAATGAGCCGATCCACCCATGATTCGTATGAGGTATACGATCAATGGTGGTCCTGCTTGATCAATATAAAGCTAAAATGACCTACGACGATTTAGGGTTTTCACCACATAATCGGAACATCCTACGCGTGATTGAGCCTGGCAGCCACGCACGGTGATAATAAACCGACCCTAGACAAGGCCTAAAAACCAACATGAAGTTGATCCCCGGAACATCTCATCTAGGGCTAGCAAACTACACCCTACGTGCTACCGGATCCTTCAACCCGTTTGCAAGGCCTAACTATGCGAGATATTAAACTAATCCTTGAAGAACAAGGAGCAATCATAACGGATCGGATCTACTAAATAATGATCAAGCGAGGTGCCGCCCTTACACCTAAGATAGGTGTAAGGGCGGCTAGACGTCTAAGGGTTGCAAGGACGAAAGCATATGATACGATGAAACAATGCTAACCCTAACACATCTATGATAACTACGTTGCTCGCCATCAACAAGGCTTCAGCACGAGCAACGCTTGAACAACGAATAAACGTGTACTGCCTAGATCGCAAGATGCGATCTAGGCAGCATGATGCTTACCCGGAAGAAACCCTCGAAACAAGGGAGTTGGCGATGCGCCTAGATTGGTTTGTGATGAACGTGATTGTTGTCTTTCTCAATAACCCTAGATACATATTTATAGTCCGTAGACTTTCTAACGTGGGAATAATCCCAACCGTGCACGAGCCAAATTCTATCTAACCGACACGTATCCTACTATATTTACAGATACACGGGCAAACTAGCCCAAACTTTGTATACAAGGCCGATGCATGTATTTCTTCCGTGTATATTCTTCAAGCCCATCTTAATCGCGGCCCACCTCTGATCCGGTCAAATTCTGGTGATAACACATGCCCCCCTGGTTTTGGAAATGACAATTCCAAAATCACTCCATTTTTTCTTCGTCGGGTCATGTCGTGGCAGAGCAGAACCGCTGCAGTATCCTTCATCATGATGCCTTGCCTTCTCAACTTCTCTGTGCGATTTGACAATTCTTTGGCACCACTTCCTCGGAAACTGCTGTAACATTAACTCTCCCCAATATCCCATTATTTAACCGCGTCGAGCAGTTCGCCCCTTCATCCTCTTGCTCCATACTAGCCATCGGCAAAAAACCCCCTTCCTCTGTAGCCATGTCTTCTTCCTCCTCCTCCTCCTCTGCCTCCTCAAACCTCTCCTACGTATCGTCTCCCTTCCGTGAGCCGACGCCAGAGTGGGGCTCGTTGGCGGCGCACGACATCCTCGCCCCAACGACGTGGGACAAGGAGGACCACGATTCCTCCGTCTGGTCCGAGGATGACAAGTCCTTGACCGACGGAGAGGACGACCTCCAATTCCTCATCGACGGGGAGGAGGAGGCGGAAAGCGAAGACGACCGCTTCTCCTGGGACGACTTCACCTCCTCCGGGGAAGAGGAGGAAGAAGATGACGACGACGACTCCCTCGAGGGTTATCCGCCGGCGAAGCGCTTCCGCGCCTGGTGGGACGACGACGACATCGATGATGAAGAGGAGGACGAGGCTCCCGTAGAGGGCTACGGGAGCAGCGACGAGGAGCCCGCCAGCAGCTGCGCCGGCGACAGTGATGACGACGACGAAGGCAGCAACGGCCCTTAGATTAGGGACTACTAGCATAGGACTAGTAGTAGTAATCGGCTTTTGTTCTTTCTTCCCTGAGCCATCGGCTCCCCTCTGTAAAAGCACTTTATTAATGAAGAAAACATCTCTAAGCCGATTCTGTCCTTTTACCAGTTTTGCCGATTGTCAAAGTAAGTCAATACACCAAGAGCCGATGGCAGCGCATCGGCCCTTGCAATAAAACGCGAGCAAGGCCAGCTCTATCGTCTATTCAAATGGTAACATGCGACTTATCCGAAAGAGCAACACTCAGATCCCCAAATCGACGCTCAAACAGATTCAACCCACGGCCATACGAACCTCAGATGTCAATCGCGCAGGTTTGCACTTGCAACAGACCCAATGGCGGACTCACCCAATGCCAACGCCATGGTCTCCGGCCTGAAGGTAACCGCTCCTCGCTGTCCAAACATAGCGCCAGAATCAACAATAAACATATGAATTAATGCTTCGTTCCATCATTAGTTTCTAGGTATCAGACATTCTACTGCCCATCCTTCTCTTCCGAATTCCTCCCAGCAGCTCCGGTGGTCCTCTTCTGCAACAACTCACCACCATGCAGGGCCAGCCGATGACACCCTAATCGGCTTCAAAAAGCAGAGTGTCTACTAGGTCAGCTGCCCCCCGAGCCTCAGTCAAGGCGAGAACAGCGGTGAGGCAAGTAGCTGCCAGGAAGGCTACGAAACACCAAAGCCCTACTCAGGGGAAGAAGGCTCGCACGTAAGTTTCGCCCGCGCTTTGGCTGATTCCATTCATCCTTCTAGGCTTCTGCAGCATACTCGTATTTCTTCTACAAACCTTTACTGAAGAAAACTCTAGTGAGGACACACAGTCCAGTTGAAGGGACTCAAGCTCGGGCAATTCTGAGACAACCACCACGCAGAGCTAGCCAGACTTGCCACCGTCGGCTTCCAAGAAAAGGTCAGCCCCTGAACCTGCCGTTTCCCAAACTCCCATCAAAGCAGGGCAGGGCAGCCTACAAACAAAGAACCGATGCATCAAGAGAGCTTGCAAGGAACCGCAAGCCTCTCCATCAAACCAGGAGATATCAAACGTAAATCCATCCTCTCCTCGGCTGATTTTGCATGCTGACCCCTTGTCGTTCTTATCGGCTAACCTCTTCCTTCGAATGCTGATGACACCTTCAGTGGGGAAGTCGAGAAGAACATGCCAACGGCTTAATGAGCAAAAGGCTGCCTTGTACGCCAAAACTGACACATCTGACAGCACTGCTGAACTGGCAACCTTGCGCAAAGGGTTGGAGGTCCTCGCAGAGAAAGTTCGGGCACCAAAACAGTTCATTGAAGCTAAGGAAGCTCTCATCGTTCACTCCCTCGAGGAAGCAGAAGGCCTCAAAGCTGAACTGAAGACCGACTTGGCCGAAATCCGCGCCTTGAACACGCAGCTGGTAGATCCTGTAATTCGTACTAGAGTCGATGGCTATGCATCGGCTTTACTTGTATGATGTTGTCTTCGCATATTTTCTCAAGTCGATGTCTGTGCATCGGCTGTGACTTGCATGTACACATTTTTTTTACTGGCCGATTTTTCTATCGGCCCCCAATATTTCACTGCACATGTATCGCACATGTTCATCTGATTAGGTGCCTAATTTTTTTACTGGCCGATTTTTCTATCGGCCCCCAATATTTCACTGCACATGTATCGCACATGTTCATCTGATTAGGTGCCCCCCGAGCCGAATCTGTCAGGTAACTGCAGATATCGGCTCTGTAGTTAGCCAAGGCACTGTACTTGAACGTCGGCTCCGTCAAGACCAATGTTGACTTCTTCCAGCTCATCAGCCGACGTAAACCCGTTGCCCGTTAGATTGACGTTGAACACAGGCAGAACGTATGGTGAGGACAATTTTGGCCGATTGCTGGAATCGGCCTCCATGTTGATTGAATCGCTCGATGAAGGTTTACATCTTGGTCTTGCTTTACTATAACCACGTGACATGCTCGAGGCAAGATTATCCCTTTCTATTTTTTGGGGCCGATCACAAGGATCGGCCTTGCCACGTACGTCCATGGATTTTGCTCTCGTTACACGGTCAGGCCGGTGGATAAGACCAGCCTCACCCCGTCCTTCGTCACATCGATGCGCTCGCAGTCGTCCAAAGTGATGCCTGAGAGTGGCTCTTGGCCTGTCGTCTCCCAAACGTTCATGCCAGCCGTTGAAATCTCGGCTGAGTCATCTGCTTGGACGACCTCTACTTCATCTCCATCCCACTGTATTAAACATTGGTGCATCATGGATGGAATGCAACAGTTGGCGTGGATCCAATCTCTCCCTAGCAGGACAGCATAGGTGCTCTTGCTATCGACAATAAAGAACGTCGTAGGGATGGTTTTTCTTCCTATGGTCAGATCCACGTTCAGAACACCTTGTGCTTCAGACGCTTGGCCGTTGAAATCGCTCAGTGTAACGTTGGTCTTGATCAGATCCGAGCTAGAGCGTCCCAACCGACGTAGCATGGAGTATGGCATAATGTTAACTGCCGCTCCGGTGTCCACCAGCATCTTGTTGACAGGCTGCCCATTGATATATCCTCGCAAGTACAGGGCCTTCAGGTGTCTGTAGCTTCTTTCTCGTGGCTTCTCAAAGATAACTGGCCGTGGGCCGCAGTCAAGTTGTGCCACAGGTGCTTCGTCTAATCCTCGGAGCACTAAACTCCGCCGGAAGGATGAACACCATGTTTGTGCCAGCCGATGTCTCATCATCGGCTTTCCTTTGTCCGGGGCGCCACTCTTTCTTTTGTGGCCGACCTTCTTCGTCCAGAGTTCGCTGAATTTTCGCGGCCAGATCAGGCCGCGCCTTCCTTAACGTGTGCAGGTATAACCTTTCGGCTTCCTCCAAACCCCGTAGTCGCTGAACCCTACGCTTTTGGGAACGGCTGAGTCCATCAGGGCACCACCTTGGCCGGTGGTACTTATCTTCTTCTTCTCCATCATCGTCTTCTAACTCCTTGAGATCTTCCACCCGGGAGGACTCAGCGTGCTTGTTCCGAGGCGGGAGAGGCCCTAGACGTTTGAACACGGACACGTTACATGCATCCTTCTTCTTCTGTCTACATTCTGGGCAGTTGCCGATTGTGGGCAATCGGCTCATTCCTGAATCCCAGCAGTGTCTGAAAAAGGGACAGTCCCAGTGCCTATCCACATCGTCTTGCTCTCTTGACTTTTCCTTGGCGTGGCGCTCATATCTCTCCTCGTCGCGATCATGCCGACGATGTCTCCTGACGTTCCTGCTAGCCAGACGATATCTTTCGTCATCGTTGTCGTATCGTCGGCGTTGGTCGTATTGACTCACGTACTTGTTGAGGAGGTGATCAGAGAGAGGTCGCTGATATCTCACATTCTTCACTTCTCCCTCTGTGATGTAGCGCTTTCCATCGTGCCGGAGACGATCGCGTGGAACGGCTTCCTCTTTGTCCTTGTTATGAGAGCAGCTGCCCTCGTCTCGGTCCTTACCAGAGTGGTGCACAGGTCCTACCATGTTGATGTTGAACGAGAAACCTGGCTGGCGCCTCCCAGGGTAAGTGCACTCCACCATGTGAACGGCGGGGAAAGGGTGTGTGTCGACTTTCATGGCGTACTGGCTGAAAATTAGACGCCCTTGTTCTATCGCCATTTGGATCTGCTGACGCCACACCCTGCAGTCGTTGGTGGTATGGGTGAACGTGAGCTCCTGCGCTGTGGGGATTTTGTGGCCTTCGGGTACCTTTAGCTGCTTCTCCTTAAGTAAGAGGTCGAAAATTTGCTCAGCCTTGATCACATCGAAGTCAAACCCTCTTGGAGGACCTTGTGGCTTAACCCATTTGCAGGACACGGGGCTTGCCCCCCGAGTCCATTCAGCCACTGCTACCTCTTGATCTCCCGCGAGCCTTCATCTTCATCCGCCTCAACCAGGACCACCGCACGCTTGAATTTATCCCGGTACACCTCCGGGTGGCGCTGTTCATATAACGACGGCTTCCGCACCATATGCGCCGGTGAAGGGTAGTCCGCTTGGGAGGCCACGTCCTTGATCGGTGATGCGAGACCCACCACCGCCAACTCGATCGCTTCTTTTTCAGTCACACGAGCCGAATAGCATCGGTTCCTAACGGTCCTGAAGCGCTGGATGTATTCTGACACTGTTTCTCCGCGCTTCTGTCGTACTTGTGCTAGATCAGCAATGCCAGCCTCTGAGTGATACTGCATGTGGAACTGTTCTTCCAACTGCTTCCAGGTCCGGATTGAGTCTGGTGGCAGCGATGTGTGCCACCCGAAAGCCGATCCTGTGAGGGACTGTGCGAAGAACCTCACACGTAGCTCATCTGATGCTGAGATCGTGCCCAGCTGTGCCAAATATCGGCTCACATGCTCGATTGAGCTGGAGCCATCTGATCCACTAAACTTGGAGAATTCGGGGAGCCGATATTTGGGTGGTAGTGGGATCAAATCGTACTCGTTGGGGTATGGCTTGGAATAGCCGATTGCCCTCCTTTTCGGCACCATGCCGAACTGGTCTCTCAAGATTGTACTGATCTGATCCGCGGTGCTGGCTGCAGGAGTCGAACTCTGAAGATTCGCTGGAGTGGCATACTTAGCCAGCCACGCTCGCTTCTCAAGCTCTGAGCCAACTGCAGGAGTCGAGCTCTGGAGGTTCGTTGGAGTGGCATACTTAGCTAGCCACGTCTGCTTCTCAAGATCCGTTCCCGAAGTTCCTCCTGCTGTTCCAGAAGTCCCTGCCGTTGTAGTCTGGTTCGTGGGTGCCCAGTTGCTGCAGTCTGGCACGTATGTGCACGTGTACCCGTGAGGGATCTCCTTAGGCGCCTCATACAAGAACTGGTGATCACTAGGGTCACCACCGATCTTGTAGACGATGAATGCCGGTGAACTCGGCACTTCTGGTGCTGCCAACGCAAACGGAAGCGGCGGTCGGGACTGGAGTGGTATCTCACCTTGGTGAGTCCCTAGAGCAGGTCCTGACGGAGAGTGCTGATGCCTCATGATTTCCTGGATCACCCGTAGGGCGACACGCTCCAAAGTGTTCACCAGAGCTCTCGGAATGGCGGTGCAGCGAATGAGCCACCATGAAATTAATCTCCCGAAGCGGAGACCCGGTGCGTTCTTCGAAGGGGCGGACAGGTCCACTCCATCGAGCGCGCCTTCAGGCGAGAACCCTTTCCACCCGATGCCGTGTGAGCGGGTTCTCCGGAAAGAGCCGATGAGGTCGGCTTCGAGGATAGCTTTGACCTCGTCATACTTCTTCTTGAGCTCCTCGGTCAAATCTTCGTACGTGACTGGAGTACCTTCCGCCATCTCAGATGTAGATGGCGATGCAGTTGATGTCGAAGACTGTCCCACCGGGCGTGCCAGAATGTGTTGCGGTCAGAAACCCACCGGCGAGCAACGACGGGCAACACACAGTAGAGCCGGGAGGCTCCTAGGACTGCGGCTGGCCCTGGTCCCTCGAGCGACGGCCCGCAAAGCCTCGGCACGCACGTCCGATGCTGGTGCAAGGGCGTGCCACCTGACCTATACCTGGTCAGGAAGGTGATGGATTTGCTTCGCTTAGTTTCCTACATGGCATACTGTTGCGGTCAGAAACCCACCGGCGGGCAGCGACTGGCAACACCGTAGAGCCGGGAACAACTAGGGCTGCGGCTGGCCCCAGTCCCTCAGAGCGACGGCCCGCAAAGCCTCCTGGTCACACGTCCGATGCTGTTGCAAGGGCGTGCCACCTGACCTATACCCGGTCGGGAAGGTGTTGGATGATGCCTCGCTTAGTTTCCTGCATGGCATACACGTAAACGTTAAATACGAGCCTCGATCGGCTCTCAGGTTATCCTGTGAATCGGCTCAAAGAGCCGATCCACCCATGATTCGTACGAGGTGCACGAATATATGGTGGTCCTGCTTGATCAAGATAAAACTAATGCGATCTACGACGATTTGGGGTTTTCACCGCATAATCGGATCATCCTACTCACGATTGGGCCTCGCGCTCGCGCACGGTGATCGTAAGTCGATCCTAGACAGGGCCTAAAAACCAACACGAGGTTGATCCCCGGAACATCCTGTCTAGGGCTAGCAAATTACACCCTACACGCTGCTGGATCCTCCAACCCTTTGTAAGGCCTAACTATTGCGGATGTTAAACTAATCCTTGAAGAACAAGGAGCAACCGTAACGGATCGGATCTACTAAACAAAGATCAAGCGGGGTGCCGCCCCTACACCTAAGATAGGTGTAAGGGCGGCTAGATGTATAAGGGTTGCACTACGACAGCATATGATACGAAGAACAATGCTAACCCTAACACATCTAAGATAACTACGTTGCTCGCCATCAAAAAGGCTTCAAGCACGAGCAACGCATGAACAACGTAGGTAGGCTTGTGCTGCCTAGATCGCAAGATGCGATCTAGGCAGCATGGTGCTTACCGGAGAAACCCTCGAGACGAAGGAGTTGGCGATGCGCCGAGATTTGTTTGTGTTGAACGTTGGTTGTTGTTTATTTCATAAACCCTAGATACATATTTATAGTCCAAAGGACTTTCTAATTCGAGCGTGCACCTAACCGTGCACGGGTAAAACTCTATCTCCTAACCGACACGTAACCTAATATGTTACAGATACATGGGTAAACTAGCCCAAATTTTGCATGTAAGGCCGATTCACATATTCCTTCTATATATATTCTTCAAGCCCATCTTGATCACGGCCCACCTCTGACTTGGTCAAATTCTGGTGATAACACATACACGTAAACATTAAATACGAGCCTCGATCGGCTCTCAGGTTGTCCTGTGAATCGGCTCAATGAGCCGATCCACCCATGATTCGTATGAGGTATACGATCAATGGTGGTCCTGCTTGATCAATATAAAGCTAAAACGACCTACGACGATTTAGGGTTTTCACCACATAATCGGAACATCCTACGCGTGATTGAGCCTGGCAGCCACGCACGGTGATAATAAACCGACCCTAGACAAGGCCTAAAAACCAACATGAAGTTGATCCCTGGAACATCTCATCTAGGGCTAGCAAACTACACCCTACGTGCTACTGGATCCTTCAACCCGTTTGCAAGGCCTAACTATGCAGATATTAAACTAATCCTTGAAGAACAAGGAGCAATCATAACGGATCGGATCTACTAAATAATGATCAAGCGAGGTGCCGCCCTTACACCTAAGATAGGTGTAAGGGCGGCTAGACGTCTAAGGGTTGCAAGGACGAAAGCATATGATACGATGAAACAATGCTAACCCTAACACATCTATGATAACTACGTTGCTCGCCATCAACAAGGCTTCGAGCACGAGCAACGCTTAAACAACGAATAAACGTGTATTGCCTAGATCGCAAGATGCGATCTAGGCAGCATGATGCTTACCCGGAAGAAACCCTCGAAACAAGGGAGTTGGCGATGCGCCTAGATTGGTTTGTGATGAACGTGATTGTTGTCTTTCTCAATAACCCTAGATACATATTTATAGTCCGTAAACTTTCTAACGTGGGAATAATCCCAACCGTGCACGAGCCAAATTCTATCTAACCGACACGTATCCTACTATATTTACAGATACACGGGCAAACTATCCCAAACTTTGTATACAAGGCCGATTCATGTATTTCTTCCGTGTATATTCTTCAAGCCCATCTTAATCGCGGCCCACCTCTGATCCGGTCAAATTCTGGTGATAACAGATGCAAATATAAATAAAATTAAAATATGGTAATCACTACAACGAAATTTAAGAAACAACGAGAAAGTAAAACTAAAATTAACATACATAGCTACTACAACGGGTCACTCTATTTGTCCAGCGTGACCATTTACCGTCTTGCCGCCGCGTTCTTCTACTGCATGTGCCTCAACCACCCTTTCTCTTAATCTCTTCCTTTCCGCTTCACACTGCACACCTCTTCCTCCGCATACCTACGTGCAGCCCCATCATCCATCCTCTTCTGATTCACCTCACGATTTCGAGCTTGTTGCATCCTTAATTTTTGTATATATCTCTCTGCTTTATCATTAGCAGCAGCCTTTTTTCAACATCCTCTTCATGAAACCTTTCCCATGTACGCCGCTGTTTTTCCTCCACCTTACGGCGCACTCAATCCGGTTGCTCCGTGTCTATCCAATGAAACCACTTGCACAGCGGCCGAGGAGACTGCGACACAAATAAGAAGGTCAATAAAGGAAAATAAGTGACATGCAGATATGATTTTTAATCATGCTTTTAGAACATACCGCATGTCTCGAACACGATGAGCTTGTTTGTGCGGGTGGATCATGATCGTAGTCCGTGCACATGGAATATTTCATGCCGAACTTATTGGAAAATCCACCACCTCCTTCACCTTCGCAAGGCGGCCGCACCAACACCTCTCTGCTCTAACCCCTGGTGGCAAACTTGTGTTTTCCCCTTCATCGGCTTAAAATCCTGGAACGAGCAAGGCACACTCATGCTGGCTAAAGTATGAGCACTTGTGTACCAAATAATATCGACGCCAGTTTTTGTAGAGAACACGACAGATTCTAGGGGGAGAATTAGGCGGGAAAAATAAGCGGGAAGTGCCTTCAATCAGTGCTATCAACAGAAAAGCGAAGAAATCTTAGAAAAAAGAGATGTGGAAATCAGTGCCGGCAGGTCTGTCGCAGCTGCCGACGCATGCCGCCCCAGCCGGTGGTGGCACCCCGCCACGCCATCATGCCGCCACGAGCAAGGGCGGCATGGCCCACCAGTCGACGGCACAGTTAACGGCAGCTTGAGCTGCCCAACGTGCCGCCACTCCTCACGGCGGCAGGGCCTTCCACCACCTGCTATGGCGGCATCCCCCACGTATCACTTGGCGAGGCGTGCTGCCACTACTTTTGATATTTGCACCGAGAGGTGGTCCTTTTTGGCATTTCGCTGGGCAATTGATCCTAGCGTACAATTGATTAACATAGTCTTCACCGGTAATCCATCATCTATTTGGACTGCAATATCACGGCTTGGAAGTACTGAAAAAGGGCTTAGTTTAGCGTGTTAGCATTTGTATTTGGCGAGATAGCTGCCTCGCTATATCATTTTTTTCGAGGATACGGCTCCCTGGATCATCTTATTACAAAACCGTAACACCGAGAGAGAACCGGCGATACAGGAGAGTCTCAGCTCTGATTGATGATCATGTAAACGCAAACATGTGGTTTGATATTACTCCCTCCGATTCATAATAAGTGTCGGAGATTTAGTACCAAGTTAGTACAAATTTTGTACTAAGTTCTCGAAACTTAGGGGGGGAGTACATATTTGTCAAAACATTCTCTTAGACTATACGTGCCATATATATAGGGGGATACAAGGGGAATTTGTTCGTGGCAGATAAATGTACAAGAACGCTACACGATACCACCTTTTTTTCTCTGGCCTACTGAAAAGTTCAGTCTTCGCCCATAACAACTTGATCGTTTTTTGAACCTCAGCTAGTGCTTGCAGAAAATGCCCCCGTTCCAAATATAAACACTGAGCTTGCTTTTTTGTAGTCGTCCTCGCTTTTCAATAATTATCCTGCCTACTGAAGTCTTTAATCACTTCCTTTGCAGACAAGAAAGCTCTTCTGTCCACATCCTCTGCATGAAGGCAGCCGTTTTCTGTTTCCTCTGCTAGACCGTTTTTGGTCAAACGTGTATCATGACCAATGGCTTCCCTTCTGAATAGTAGACAAATACCATCATCCTTCATCAGACTCTGGAGTTGCCTTCGTGGTGTCGTAGAACATTATGACTGAGTGGGATCAGACACTTCGGTTCTTTTGTCTGTTTTCATCCTGATTATCGTTGATCCTCTTTTCTTGATATTGCTCTTGAAAGAAGACGCTTTTCTTGGAATAGAGCGCTGTAGGATCCGGATTGGTATCCCCCCTATGTTGAAATCTTCCTTGAGAGATTTTGTCAAGAACCTGATATCTGTATCCGATAGCTGAGTCTTCCCACTCATAAAGGCGACAAATGTTGGTGGCCTCGCTTTCACCTGAGTGAAGTACTTCACTTTTGGTTGCGTAGCTGAATCTTTCCATGAATGTCTACTCATAACCTGTCAAAGAGAATTGGAGGTAACACTTCAGTAATGTAAATTTCTTTGACAAGGAAGTTCAAAAATAAACTAGAAGAAGAATGAACTCAGTAGTAACAAATATAATAAACGTGATATAGTTAACAGACTCATAGCAGAGGAATGATACAGAACTAAACATTTCAAACAATAACTAGTCCTAGGGAAATTGAGAAGTAGCAGCCCATTCTAGGTGGCTTATGTCACCACTAGTACCAGATCTAAATTTATAGTCGTGGTGAACAGCCTCACCGCCGGCTAGCCGTGGTAGGATGCAGGGGTGTTTAGAATAGCAACCGCACAGGAGAGGGGCGCGGGGATAGGAGAGAAGCACAAGGTAGCAGACAGATTGATAACTCTACTGCTTGCCTTTTCATTGATTATGATCCTCTCATAAAGGAGTTACAACCATGAGATAGACCGGACTGGACTCCAAACCTTTCCTAATTAAACTCTTTCCCTAATACAATTGAAACTTCAAACGTAAAGCAAACTACTACCGAATTAATGCCTGCCGAAGCTGGACGTACAGTGTCTCTTGTAATGCAGTCCGACCATGGCAGATCAAGCACTAAAAGCAAAAAAGACCTCCAAATAATTCTACTCTGCACTCATACAATTCCACCTAGTGAACTGTGCCACTCTAGATTTGAATATAATGTTCAAGATTTATGTTCTTACTGTTTTACTTGAATGGTAAGTAGTTCCTACTTGGCACACACCCTAGCATGCAAATAAAGTAACAGTAAGTGAGCAGGACGTTTACCTTACGCAACCAACGATTCAGGCGCGAGGTTGACAATCTAAAACACCATTTCTCATAAGTTTCTATAACCTGGTGCATAACAGCAAGCCTCCCCCTGCCTTCCAATGCTGACACGAACACAACTGGTATCCCTGTAACCTGTCAACATGAAGATAAAAGATTTTCCCATGTGATGTTGCCGTACCAAGCAAGCTAAAAGGTCCACGATATGGTTGTCCCCTCTTTTGATTGAGAGGGCTTTCAATTTTCAATTTATACACAAAGGCGTTACAGAAGCACACATTCAGGCCTGGGTAATGATGGGCCATTTGCTTCGGAGGTGGTACACTTGTATGGGTAGCTCACCGGAGGCAAGGGCTAACTCTGTCGGGCAAGCATCGGATCAGTACTGGTACTAGCGAACCATACTGGATTAGGAAAGCATATGCTCAAGAGGATTTTGCTATTGCTTGAACTAAGAGAACTCAGTCTTCGGCAGACTCCGACTAAGTCCTCCTAGTCTCTTCCACCAAATCTAGACTCAGACTGCTGCCTAAGCCTACCAGGACTTGGCAGCGTGACTTCCTGTTGCAACAGGCTCTTGCCTCTCCGCATCCAAGTCCAACTGAAAGCGGGAACCAACTGCTGACGCCCATAATCATTGACGGCAGATATTACTATCAGCAGATACGCTACACGTTATGAAAAGATAAAAGTACGGAGTGGAATTAAGACTGCATTTCCAGTTATTAGTAAACACTTTCAGAAGGAAGTGGTTTTGTGATTGTCCATCATGCTTAGCTGATCCACCAAACTAGACCATTATCTATATTCTCATTAAAAACAAAGTAAAGCATCTACATGTGTGATAACCAACAAAATATCAAGTTCGGCAAATAGAAAGCAGCTCGTCATAGATTCAGTGAGGTCTGACTTGGAGAATAAACAGTAAGAAAGCTACCCAGAACAACTATGATGTGTTCAGATAACACCAACTGGGAAAAGGAAGGTTCAACTGAAACGCAAGGGTCCGGTATAACTTAATTTTTCTGGATTAATTCTTAGAAGGGAACCTCCTATGAATTTCCTTCAAGAAACATTGCCTACAGACTATAGTTACCACTTACAGGCAGTAGTCATATTACGAGTATCTTATTGACCTTTTGACAGTTCGTAGTGATGGATGATCATAAGTATTTCTTTAATGTTGAAGAAAAGTACCTGAGGAATTACTGTCTGGATTTCTTTAGGAACAGCCTCTAACACTTTGTCTAACAATCGTTGGTTTTCTCTAAGGAGATCCATTTTATTGACAATCACAACAAGTCCACGGCCTTCTTCGATTGCTTGTCGTGCTATCACAACTTCTGGATGATTCATACTACTCTTCGACTTTGCAATCTGCATTTCAATAGAGCCTTGTCATGGCATTTTACATTAGAACTAAAATTACATGAAACATGCATAAAGACATGCGAGATTACTGGACATTAAGGATGTTGCCTCTAATGCATACTAATTTGTGCATGGTACTAACAATAGAGCATTGACCGTCTTAACCAGGGCAAGGAATTAAATAAGTACAGAGTATATGATATGGGACTAAACTTAGATGATCAAATTTACACAAACCTACTCATGTGCTCACTAAAAGTGGAAAACACAAATTGTAAACCAGATTGAGGACCTGATTTACAACCACTCATTAGTCTGTATTATAAGTGCTGACTCAAGTTTGTGAAATTCAGTTCTTAGCGGAGCATATAATAGTGTAAAATGGTTAGAAAAACTAATAATGCAATGTGGTCTGTAGCTTGGCAAAAAAATGTTTTGCCAGAAAAATCATTGCAAATGTATAAACCAAGTTCAGAGAACAGAGAAATCATGTGAAGTCAAGTTAAAAGCATATGTTGATTGAGCAAGAGGGAAGAGTTACATAAGCTACTTCCAGTCATGTATACAAAAACCCATGGTACAAGATTGAGATTGGGACCTTTTAAAACGGAAAGCTCAGAAGATTTCCAATCCAGAGGTTCTTCAAAAGTGTGAAAGCTAATCGTGAAGTGGAAGAGGAATTATGGCGGGCCCCACATGTCAGTGTGTTAGATAAACAGACTTGGATCTGTCCCGACACTCTACCTGTCATTGTGCCAGGAACCTTGTGCTCAAGGACATGTTACTCATCTATCCTCCATGATTGTGTACGCCGCTTGGCGGTGTTTCACACTTTCTGGTCATATCTAGGAGGCCCCAAGTGGCTGTCAACAGAGTTTTCATGGGTCAACATAGTCTCTCAATAGTGACTAATTCAAAAACAGTAAAACTTTGAGGTCATCCTTGTTCTGCGGTAGTGATCATGCGGTAATGTGCCCCATGGTCTGTTTCAAAGAGGAGGTGAGCAGCAATGGAACAGGTCGAGCATGAACTTGCAGGCGTAATTATGGCAAGAATCCGCTCACGTGGAAGCTGTGGTGGAGTGGACAAGTGGATATGGAGAGGAAATGGTTGCATGGGTGTGAAGCTCTAAACAAGGAGAGGAGCGTGATGCCCATACCAAACAAACAAGGTGAAAAAATCAGGTCAATACTGCTGGCCCTTCAGCCCTCAAGCAAACATAGGGAACACGGCCCTGTTTTTTGTGTTCGTAGAAGAGCAGCAATTTCCCCTCTTTCACAAAAACATGTAGGTTCACCCTATCTCTTCATCTGAAATCTTCTAACCATTTTTTTTTATGAATGAGATCTTCTAACTTCGATTGAAGAATTTCGAAGAACCTCAAAAAAGGAAATTTCATGAAAAATCTAAAACCGAGTTCCTACTTAATTTACTGGTTACTGGCCACAATGCATATATAATCAGTAGAATTAACTCATCGTATCAACAAGACCTTTTATTTCGAATATGTAATCCACAAGACCTTAAAAGTACAAAAAGTTATTGAGAACCTCAACCAGATAAAAGGGAGCATATTAGTCAGAATTTTAGGCCGTAGGCTAGTGTACATCCGAATGAACATAATTACCTTTTCTGCATCAAGCACAAGAGCTACAATATGAGCTCTCATCAGGTTCTTTCTTGATTGTACCACACTCAACGATGCTGGCCCTTTCTCCTTTCCTGACCTCTCCATCCAGCCAGCAGTATCCACCTGCATCACAAAAAGGAAGAAACGGTCGATACGTTAAGATGGAGACTACCTGAATGGATTTATGTAATGAGTTCCTCCTACACTGCACTTATAGCCATAGAGGAAATGATGTTCCAAAATAAGATATTAAAACCCACTCATAGCGAGTTAACTTACCAAATATACACTTCGGTTGTCAAATTGAAACTTGGCCCGAATGGAGTCCCTTGTTAAGCCTGACTCTGGACCAACCAGAACTCTATTTTCTTGCAACAAGGTATTAAGCATGGTAGACTTCCCAACATTAGGACGTCCCACAATTGCTAACTGCAAAGGTAACTTGCTTTCATCACCTTCATTTGCCTCGGCCTCGGAAATAAGGTCATCTTGATTTAGTCCATCTGCCATATGTTAAAGAATACTAAGAATAAAATGTACATAGATCTACTTGAACAGAATCATTACGGAGACAGAAGTAGCAGATGGAGATATGGTAAAGCAATCTTGATACTTAGCTGAAATCCTATCGTTCTGTTTATGCGGGTTCATCATACTTACGAATATGTATTAGTTTTACCATCACTATAGTACTGGAAGATGTTAGGATGATCTCCCGCACGTTCGAGCCCAACGGCTCGACGTGGACCTTGTCTGCGCCCTGATCGGGGGCGTCCAACCGTATACTGGTTGGTGGGCCCATGTTGCCGTGCTATATAGACAGGTGGGGGCCAGACGCACGCGGTACAAGGTTGAACGACGCGCTGCTCGCCCCACTGACACCTCCCTACCAATCTAGGGTTAGCGCGTGCCGACGGGAAGCTCCGCCACCGCTGCCACTGCCTCACCCACGCCACCGCCACCATGACCACTCCCTCCGGTTCCTCCTCACATGGAGAAGATACGTCGTCTCTTCCTCTCGATCTCTCTCTCTCTCTCTCACAGTACACACACAGCAGTCCCTACCCGCACAGATCTTACTCTAGTCGATTCCTAGGATTTAACATTGGTATCAGTGCATGTGAGCTTTTCCATATGGCCTTGAAGGAGAGCCATTGTTGCTTTGAGTGAAGTTCCTTTTCTTGCTGTCCTTCACATAGTGCAGAGAACCTCCATTTTGTGCTTTGAGTCTGTCCTCCTTTTGCACACACATGGCTATGGTCTTTTCTATGTCCCATTTTTCAGGAGACATGTTGTAGTTGACAACAAAGGTGTCAAACTGTTGTGGCAATGAAGCCATAACCACGTGGACAGGCTTAAGCTCCAGGTTATCATCCATGGGCTTCAGCTTTGCAGCCATGTTGCTCATCCTGAGGATGTGCTCTCTAATGCCATGTCCACCTCCAGTGTACTTTTCTGTCACCAGTTGGGTAGCATATATCTTTGAAGAACCAGTGGCTCTTTATCTTTTTAAGGTACTCCCCAACGGAAGCACACTCTACAATTGAGCCCACAATAGCGTTCTCAATTGTATTCTTTATAAATGCGATGCACTTTTTATTGGTTGTCAGCCACTTTTGGTTCTCTAGGGTATATGCCATCTCCAGTGGAGCATGGTCCCTTTTCTTTTTCTACCATGCGGCATCATCACCTTTGGCTTTGTGGGCTTTGGCCTTTGGAGGAAGAAGGTGGACTGGTTCTGGAAACCCCAAAGCCCATAAAGCCAACAGATCCAGTCAGAGATGACAAAGATGATGATGTTGCATGGCAGAAAAAGAAAAGGGACCATGCTCCAGTGGAGATGGCATACACCCTAGAGAACCAAAAGTAGCTGATAGCCAATAAAAAGTGCATGGCATTTATAAAGATTACAATTAAAAACGCCATTGTGGGCTCAATTGCAGAGTGTGCTTCCGTTGGGGAGTACCTTGAAAAGATAAAGAGCTAGTTCACTGGTTCTTCAAAGATATATGCTACCCAACAAAAGTACCCTCGAGGTGGACATGGCATTAGAGAGCACATCCTCAGGATGAGCAACTTTGCAGCAAAGCTGAAGCCCATGGATGATAACCTGGAGCTTAAGCATGCACTTCTTGTCCACTTGGTTATGGCTTCACTGCCACAACAGTTTGACACCTTTGTTGTCAACTACAACATGTCTCCTGAAAAAATGGGACATAGAAAAGACCATAGCCATGTGTGTGCAAGAGGAGGACAGACTCAAAGCACAAAATGGAGGTTCTCTGAACTATGTGAAGGACAACAAGAAAAAGGAACTTCACTCAAAGCAACAATGGCTCTCCTTCAAAGCCATATGGAAAGCTCACATGCAGTATCAGCCTCAGCACAAGCAGATTCCAGTGGACAACTGCAAGAAGCAGATTCCAGTGGACAAAGATCAGTGTCTCCACTGCAAGAAAACTAGACTGGGCATTACAAGAAAGATTGCCCTGAATGGCTAAAGTCTATAATGGCAAAGAGAGGTAACGACATAGTTTCCTTCGTAAATGAATCCTTGTATACATAGTTTTCAAAATCTACTTGGTGGATTGACTCGGGTATGTTGCAAATTCTTTAGAGGGATTCCATTCGACGCGGACTTTGCAAAAAAGCGATAGATGCATTGAAGTCGTGAATGGAGTTCAAGCAGAAGTTGAAGCTGTTGGCGACATCTCCTTGGAGTTAGCTGGTGGTTTCACTATTCTGCTTAGAGATGTTTTATTTGTTCCTTCATTACACAGAAACTTGATTAGTGTTTCAAGTTTGGACAAAGACAGTTATGAATGTTATTTTGGACATGGCAAGTGTGTCATAAGGTGTAATAATGCTTATGTGGGTGTTGCTTTACTTCACAATGAGCTCTATTTATTATCACTGCGTGAAAAAGTGTTGTCTGGGTGTGATTTGAATGAGCAAGTATCCGCGTTGGACAAAGAACAAAAGAAAAGAAAGAGAACTGATGAATCATCAAAATTATGGCACTGTCGCTTAGGCCATATTTCGAAAGGGGGATAGAAAGATTCCCAAAGAAAGAAAAATATTCAAAGCTGAAGTTGAAAATCAGCATGACAAAAGAATAAAAATAGTAAGGTCTGACCGTGGAGGGGAGTACTACGGTCGACACACTCCATATGGCCAAGTGTGCAAGGTTCTTACAGGAGACTGGCATAGTAGCCCAATATTCAATATCGGGTGAGCCTGAGCAAAATGGAGTAGCTAAAAGGCGTAACCGTACCCTTATGGATATGGTGCGCAGTATGATGAGCTACTCCACCCTACCGTTGGGATTGTGGATTGAGGCGTTAAAAATCGCTATTCACATTCTCAACAGAGTACCAAGCAAGTCGGTGCCCAAAACACCGTATGAGTTGTGGACAGGAAGAGTACCTTCTCTAAACCACTTGAAGGTGTGGGGGAGCCGCTGAGGCCTAAGTATTTAATCCAAATATTGTAAAGGGCGACAGCTTTGAGAAATTTCAATGTCCCAAGAACCAATACGAGCTCGATCAAATGAAAGCGGTTCCATATGTGTGTGCACTCGCCCTGACTTAGCTTTTATCACCAGGGTACTCGGTAGATATCAAAAAAAATCAAGGTATAGAACGCTGGAAAATGGTAAAGAACGCATTGCGTTATGTGAAAGGCACAAAAAACTACATGCTAACATACTGATTCCCAAGAAATAAGAGGGTATTCAGATGCAGATTTTGAGGGAGATAAAGATGATAGAAAATCCACATTTGGATATGTGGTCACTCTCGCAGGGGGAGCTATTTCGTGGAGAAGATGTATGCAGAATGTATAACATGTTATGAAGCCACGGGGCAGGCATTATGGTTAAAGAAATTTATAGCCGACTTTAAAGTAGTAGATTGTATTGACAAACCACTAAAGATGTACTGCGACAATCAGCCCGCAGTATTTTATGCTCACAACAAGTCGAGTAATGTTACGAAACCAATTGAGGTAAAGTATTATGTTGTGAAACACAAGGTCCAGGATCACACTATAAGTCTCTAGCATATAAGGACAAAGGATATGCTTGCGGATCCGCTAACGAAAGGCTTACCACTTAGCCGGCATGGGTTTAAGGGAAAGCCTTACCATTCCTAGATCATAAAAGGCCCAAAAGGAAAAGAATTTTTTTCAAAAACAGAGAAGTATATTTTAGGTGTCTGATTCTATCGGCACTTGAGTTGTGACGATGAAACATGCTCCATGTACTGATCTGTAATGAAACGAGTAAAGTAAAAGTATAAAGTTAAAAGTAAAGTTGAGATCAAGGGGGAGAATGTTAGGATGATCTCCCGCACGTTCGAGCCCAACGGCTCGACGTGGACCTTGTTTGCGCCCTGATCGGGGGCGTCCAAGTGTATACTGGTGGGTGGGCCCCTGTCGCCACGCTATATAGACAGGTGGGTGCCGGACGCACGCAGTAGGAGGTTGACCGACGCGTTGCTCGCCCCACCGACACCTCCCTACCGATCTAGGGTTAGCGTGTGCCGACGGGAAGCTTTGCCACCGCCGCCACTGCCTCACCCACGCCACCGCCGTCGACACCATGACCACTCCCTCCGGTTCCTCCTCATAGGGAGAAGGTACGTCGTCTCTCCCTCTCGATCTCTCTCTCTCTCTCTCTCTCTCTCTCTCTCTCTCTCTCTCTCTCGCAGTACACACACAGAAACAGTCCCTACCCACACAGATCTTACTCTAGTCGATTGCTAGGATTTCACAGAAGAAAGCAAAGATCATTCGCCAAAGGGGTACCCAAATCAGTGAACATACAGCTACAAACTTACTGTTTGGAAGCTGAAACATGTATTCCTCAAACAATGGCCTCAATATCTCATAAAGCTCTGCCATCCCAAGGCCTGTCTCTGCAGATATTGCAACTGGGTCACCAAAACCCAACCTGTGGGCTTCTCCAGCAGCAGAGGTCAAAGTTCCATGCTCATCAAGTGCCTCCGACTTGTTCATTGCGACAATGGTATGTATCCCAGATGCATGTTTTCGCAACCATTGCCCAACCTCAAGATCCAGCGGTTGTAGGCCATCCCTAAGAAGGGCATTATACTTTTACTAGGGACTAGAAAGCAAGTATCCACCTTTTTACCCAAGTCCAATGATAATGGTTTGACAAAAGGCAAAAGCCTACTCACCTCACATCAATCAAGAAAATGGCAAATTGAGATCTGGCCAACACATTCCCTGTCATGTCAGCTGTACGGGCAAGAATGCTCCCAGATGTTGCTGCAGTCTCGAGACCAGCTGAGTCAAGCACGCGGAAACGGAGATCTCCAAGCTTCGCAACTCCCTCGCGGATGTCACGGGTGACATGGTCCCCAGGTGTATTATACACCAATGCCTCTCTCCTCCGTATTAATCTAGATACAGTAATTGGAAAGTTTCAATACAAATCAAGAAAAACCTATTTAATAAGAGTGACAAACGATATAAGCTGTAACTCATAAGCATGAAATAAAAGATAATATGATGTGGATAATATTTGGCATCTTTCAACAGGATTATGTTACTGTGCTAACTAGGAAAACCAGATGTTGTGAAGATGTATGTGTCAAAAGGAATAGCTAGAAGCTATTATGGTGATTATCGAAGGACATTATGCTGGCGACATATACATCCACATACAGAGATACATAGGGGTAAGGGCTGCAGGAGGAAATATGCCATATGCAGCTACATCAACTAAGATGACAGCCACCGTTTTATGCAGATGTTATACAACATAGCAAAACCGCATGTTAATTGTCGAATGCAATCCATAGGAGAAGGTGTAATCACAACAGGATGTACATGCAAATTACCATCAAGATGGTTGCAACCAGCAAGTACCGTGACAACACGGATTGCAATGATGCATATAGTTAGCGGGAATACAACACCAGGGATGGAACATTATTATGGTTGCTAGCCAGAAAGAGCACTACAACTAAGCAGGATTACTCCAGAAAGCGTGTGTGGAGTGGAAGCCGTAAGAAGACGTGGGGACTGAAAGGTGCTTGTGGAAATGGTTCCCCCACGGAGGTACACGGGGACGAAGTACGCGTGGCGTCCCTCACCTGTTGAAGAGCGCGGACTTGCCGACGTTGGGGCGGCCGACGAGGATGATGGTGGGGAGCAGCGCGGCGTCCACCTTGGTGAAGTCGACGCGGGACTGCTTCATGGGGCTCCTCCTGGACTTGCCCTTGGTCCTCGCGGGCGGCTCCGACTCCTCTGGGACGGTGGAGTACCCAAAGCCGGCGGGGAACGGAAGGCGCGGGAGGACAGGTAGAGCGCGGCCTGCGTTGGGGGAGCTGGACGGTGAGGCGAGGAGGGTTTAAGGGTTTATTTTGGGAGAGGAGGCGGGATCTTACCGATAGGAGGTGGAGGGAGGGGGGCCGGCGAGGACGGGATGGTGCGGGGGAGGAGGAGAGCTGCCGCGGCTGGGCGGCTCCGGCGGAGGGCGGCGCGAAGGAGGACGGCGGCGGCGCCCATTTTTTTTGGAGGAAGTGGTCACAGGTAGGAGGCGAGGTTAAGCTGGGCCGGACCCGGAATATAGTTCCCGTTTTGTTCTGCTGGGCCACGAAACGCATGACAATGCCACTTCGGCCTCGCTCGGATGTCTCTCAAGAAATCAAGCAAAGAATGAGGGCGATAGTGTTTTCAGGGGTGTTTTGGCTCCCAATCCCAAGCTCTGCCTATTATATTGAGTTGAATCATATCAATGGGCACAGATTAACTACTCCCTCTGTCCTATGAAATATGTGGAAAGTTTGTCAAAAAAAATTAAATATATCTATCTAATATATCTAAATTTAAACAAATATTTGATAAGTTTTATGCGACGGAGGGGGTAGAATGGATGGTCTAGGCCCATCTTGCACTAATCCAGCATGGGAGACTTTATGGAAGTTTTAAAAAATCCAAGCAAAATCAAAATCTTTGCATGGAAAGCGTTAGGTATGCTTTCCCTCAAAAAAAAACTGTGAACTTGGTATTCAAAAAAAAAGTGAACTTGGCATAAATCACGAAGCAAATCTAACGATCCAGGCCATTTTTCTTAGATGCATCTCCACTTGCAACTGGAAAAAAATCTTCGGTTACAACCCCAGTTGCAACTAAAAAAACTCAGTTGCAATTCAACTGTAACTCATATGCATGAATCACGATGCAATCGGGTGCAGTAGGATTTGACTAAGCACTAACTTAGTTCTCCGTTAAAAAAACAAAAAGAAACTTTATTTTGAAGTTCCATAATTATCTAAAAATAATTACGTTGATACATGCACATGTTACCTACATATCTATAGAGTTTTGCTAGATAATATGTTGTACTGTAGGCTAAAAAAAACTCACAAAACAGGGAAATTGTCTCTTTTGTGCAGATCACATGTGAAAAGATATTCCGGTAACATTGGTCATACATACTAGACATGCATATATACTTGTTTCTTAAAGAATATTGGGAGATAGAGCAAAAAACTTTTTGCTTGCGATCATCGGAGAGTCACACGTGATTTTCGTTACAAATACCGAGCATGACAAGAAGAAAACTCTAGCTAGACACCTGAAGAAGCATGGGTATTAGTATGTCTCGCATGCACCGTAGTAATTGAAAAACCAAAATATGTTAACCGACCTTGAGTACTTTTAGATCCATGTCTCTCAAACAGGGTTGAAATCTATTGAATGCAATGTCCATAACATCTTTAGTAATCTTAATAGAGCAAATTCATCTATGATCATCGAACTTGCCAGCCTTGTTGAATTTAGTCATTGTACTACTTTCGCAAAAAAAAAAAGATCATTGTACTTGAGAAAGAGCAAAATATGGACATTAGCTCACTTTCTTAAATACCCCTTATATGAAACTACGCTATGCGTCATCTAACTGCAAACTAGTGGGAATTGGACGCCCTAGAGCCATCTCGTGCTGAAGTCACACAACCATGCCATTCCGATCTTCACAACAAACTTTCCCGCGCATGACATGAAACAAATATTTCTACATATACAACATAGAAACAAACATCCGCAACAAAACTACAAGTAAATTGAAACATGATTGCAACATTTGTAAGAGACACACAGTCACACACAAATGCCATAACATATAAAACTCCATATTTGTAGCAAAGCATATATGAACACACAACAAATCAAAATGTAGTTCGTAATAAACATTCCTAAAATCACTGACCCCACCATCAACAACGGAGGCGCCGCCAATATCACCTTCACAAGGCACGCAAGCAACAAATCTGGCTCATTTTAGCCCCACCTTTACCAAATCAGCCACCACTTTTCCTAGCTCGTATCTATGGGTCCAAGAAAAAATACACAAACATTCAGAGTTGCTTGGGAGGTAAATGAAGAGATTGAAAAGGACACAGGGCACTGAGTCAGGCAAGAGAAGGCGGCTGATTTCTCAGTATATTTAGTTGTTTTCCATATATTCGACAGGCTCACCCTAGTCTCTGGAGTACCATGCAAAAAATGCAGCCATGTCATGGAAAAAAGCTGGCACAGATTGCATAGCCAATAACTTAACACTTTGCGGTGACGTTTTGTTTAGGGTTGCTTCTTGATATTGAGGATAATTAATACGTGTACATAATTTAGTTCCATTCTCAGCCCCATGTCTTGTAAAGACATATCAGCCCCTAGTCTCTGGACTAGTATCATGCAAAAAATGCAGCCATGTCATGGAAAAAAGCTGGCACAGATTGCATAGCCAATAACTTCCCACTTTGCAGTGAAGTTTTGTTTAGGCTTGCTTCTTGATATTGAGGATAATTAATACGTGTACATAATTTAGATCCATTCTCAGCCCCATGTCTTGTAAAGACATATCAGGGCAAAGTTACACTGTTTGCTGTTCCACTCTTACAATGTCCCGGACAGCACATAAAACAATTAGACAGGTACATAGCCTGGAGTGCATTACAAGGTTAGCAGCCTACAATGATCACATCAGACAGCGCCTATCTTCTCTTCGCTATCCCCCAACTGTGTTGTCAGAAACTGTCGTACTACACCAGAACCTAGGCCTCCTATCCATAATTACAGGACATGTAAATACAGATAGATACAGGAGATACATAGATCAGAACGGCTGTTAATCTATGTCAGACTCCTCCAAAAGAGACAACGGGAAGGCTTTAATTTAGTCGGAATCACTGTCATGCTCGAGAAAGCGATATTCCCTTGGACCACCTAGTCGTAGCACTATGGTTCCGGAATTCCCTTCATGCCATTCAATGCCTTCCTTCTCCACAAGCTCAATAACCTATTACAGACATATTGCAACATTCAAGAGCATGGCATGTGAAGTCAAGGAAATTAACCTATTATGATTAATGAATTGGATGCATAATAGCTAGGCAATGTATCCCATGAATCGTGCAAATGTGAATACTTCCAGCCTCAGCCAAAGGATCCAAGATGTAAGGCCCAGATAGGAGGTGGGATGCCCCTCAAAGCACTTAGCAACCATTTTCTGGAAGTTCACATTTGCACCGAATTGATGATTTCACGTTTGACCACAAGTGGATGTTGGGAACACAAACACCACCTAGAGCTGCACAGTAACATTCTACCTTACTGAATCATATGACCATAAAACTATAAATGTTGATAGCATATGAAAGATGCAAAATCTAACCAAATGCAATTCAGGAGAGCAGATCATGCAATTTGCTATAAAATCACTGCCAGAATTATTAATAAATAAAAACGCACAACATTATAAGCAGAACATTGAGGTGGCAAGCACATGAGCAAGAAATATTTAGTCAGACAAGTACATACCGATCGTTTTATCTTTCCCTTCCCTGTACCTTCACTACCACAACCAGTAATCACTCTAAGAAGGGTAGCTGTTTAAGGAAGAGGAAAAGGAAGACATGATATAGATGAAAACATTAGACCAAGACCAGTGAAGCTGAAAAAATGTGGGGCGGCAATGATTACAACACCCAAAATTTATGTGAACACTCACATGGCATGCATACACAAACCAGCATGTGAACTTTCAGGAGCTTCATAGCTTGCTTGACATGTTGACCATGCAAATCAATAGTCACTGTGTTTGTTATATGTTTGTTTCTGCCAACATAAGATATAACAGGAGCCCTATTTAGTATCAAGAGATTTAGAAAAGATCTTCCTGCCATCAGAAGAATTAAATTACCTGGCTTCAAATATCTCCCTGCTGGCCTTCTCATCTTCCTCGCGACCCAATTCCCGATAATGTTTTCCCTAAAGCAAATAGACATCGGATTATTGGAGATGCTAAGGCAACAGAATAGAAGGTACATGCACACTGACAGAAAATGTTCACAAGCGACAGAATCTTAGAATGCTCTAACAGGACAAACATCCGTTTACTAAATTTATGAACTGTAAGAACACAACAGCAGCACATTAGTTAGAGCTCTCCATCATTCAACCTTTAAGGATGAAAGATCAAGAGATTCTGACGTTTTGCTTTCTTTTATTATTCTGTCATACTTCTCAGCCTTAAACATCATAAAATTGCATGTCTGACCTCCTCTGCAAGGTACGAGGCATAAGATTTTTCTCCTTTGGAATATGCCAGGGCAGCCTGCATGGGAAAATAATAGACAGAAATAAGAAATACAAAAGAAGATCTGGCACAAAGAAAACTCTGACAAAAATAAATTCTTACTTTCTGATAGTATCCTTTCATTTTATCATAATGACTAGCCGAAACACCACGGAACTCTTGATACCCATCCCCTTAACGCGAAGAAATTACAGTTACAAAATTTGCAGCAGTGCCAAATACAAGAATTACAAAGCACAATAGGCGAAATAAGGTCAGCTGAATGTATAACTGTAAGAAAATAAATCAAAACTAGTTTCATTGTATATGGTAGAAAAATGTCCAAATATGAACGTACATCGAAGCATTATATGAATGTATTGGCTGAAAGCTATAAATCAAGAAACTGAGAAGTAGCAATTTCACTTATAAGACTGAACCAAAATTGTTTAGACGAGGGAGCTATTGGCCTAACAGTAAGAATAACGCTCAAAATGAAACCTAGAGGAAGGAAATGAGAAGTGAGAAATTGCCAGTTTAGCACAATGAAAAAAAAGAGTGAAATCTTGAATCACAATGAACTGGGCATCATAAGAGGCACAGACAAATCAATCCTTGCACGATTGGCAAGCACATCGATAAGAAGCAGAACATACCATTTTTTGGTCTTCCTTGGTTGTTTGCTGTGATAGGATGATTGTATGATTGCAGCTTCTTCACAATCTTTTTCCAGTCCATTTTACTTGGATCATGTGTGCGCTGAACCTGTACAGGTACTTTGAACAGCGACTCCAGGACTTGCTGTGGCATCTTGGAATCCACCACGGCTGATCTTGAAGGCGGCGTTGGTGGGTGTTGCACCTCGCAAACAGCCTCCATGTAGCTATGAACCAGAGATCACGAAAATCTTAAACCAAGAACCACCAGCATGGCACATAGTGCAATTACTGATACCATTGTACAGCCAAGTACTGTTGAAGTCTACGTGATTTCTGATATCATTGATGCCTAGGAGATGACTAGCTGCACAGCCAGTACTGTTGAAGTTGACAATTACTAAGGCGTTTATATTGAACTAGTGAATTTTATGACATCATAACTCACTTAGGTTGCTAAAGTACGCTTTTATCGAAGTTAATTTGTCTAGATAGTCAAAGATGATACATGTCCTTAGCCGGGAACATATATTATGCAACTTTCAAAATGTGCAAAAGTATCATGAGAAAGCAATGAATATTCTACATGGAACAGTTTCCCGCTGTTTTTCTCCCACACTACAGCTATCCGAACAAAATTACTTGCACAGACTTGTGCATTAAGTATATGTTAAGTATGCACATGCAAATAGACTTATATAAAGTTCATCAACCTGACTCATTTAATAGCCGCTATATACTGTTTATACTAAAAATCAAATAAAAAATGTATATGGTCAGGTAAGGTTCACCTGCTCCGCTGTTCCCCCCAGAATAACTCATGTTGTTTTCCAAAGTGATTGTATGACATACCAGGTGTTTCTTCTGGAAACTGAATAAAAAAATAGAATATGAGATTTCACAAGGAAACAGATGAGAATTGCTAAATGTATTCCTTGTTACTAATAACGTAATAGGGAAACTAGAGATTTGTTCAGTTGAGTGGCACATTTATGTCAATCAAATAAAAATAGCAAGGGAATTCAACAACGCTTGCTGTCTCACATTACACTAGAGCCACCAAATAAACAACATCCTAACAGAAGTTCGTTTTATTTGCTTTTAGCCTTACTGGCAATAACTTCCATGACTAGAAAACCAGGTCACAGAACACACCAATGGCAAACTGGGAATAGTTGGTGCTTTGAAAAGTACGACATAAACTGTCAATCTGCAGTCAACATATCGCACGTTGGCAAGTAAGAAGGGATGATACTACATGCACTAAGTACTAATAAACAATCTATGTTCCCATGCGATTTGTAGGACAACATATTTATCAATGAACACTATAGCTGCTAATGTATAAGTAACTAAGATTAATTGAATTTTCTGCAAGAGTAACACTGAAGAATAGGAGCTCAAATTGTAGCTATGTGATGCTACTACCTGGCATGAACTTTGGTCAATCATTGCAGAAGAAATTTCTTCATATATTCCATAGCCTGGGAAAATATCTGGAGAGTGTGTGCTATTATCTTCAGCATTAGTGCACCATCCCATACCAGAGATATCAAGTAATGCATCCAGAGCCTGAAAGTACATGGTTTAGTAAAAATTCTCAATAAACTGTTGCTAAGTTACAGCATCCCATTCGGTAGAAAAAGCAGCAGTCTAATTTCGCAGTCGAGTACGTAAATTTCTCTATGTTCATGTCTCTCTATCAGAGAGTGTCCTGGCAACTGCCACAAAACGAGTGCACGAAGAAGGCACATGCTATTGCACACTGGTTACTCATCTATGGTCAATGACTAAATTGTTACAGAAGCAGCTTTTATATTTACCTTCATGTATTCCCATGTGCCAATAATGACATCTTAATGTTGTGTGCATAGGATCGTAGAACTAGAGAAAATTCCCAGAACCATGTGCATACAGTTTTTGCCAGAATTTAAAAGTAAAGAGGGCAGACAGACTGCTGATACTATCAAGAACAGGCAAAATTCTAGCTACAACCAATCAACAAACTTTAGTGAAATGTGGAAATTTGTACCCTGGTCGAGGCACTAAGAGATGAAGTGAATACGTATTTACCTTCTCAACATCATATCCATACTGACCTGCAAAATGAAAGAAATACAACATAAGAAACACTTTCTGAGAAGCTAAGCATCATGTCCAACTGGCTTACCAAATGCAAATAGTGGTGTTAGATACATATCTCAACACACTATAATTCAATCGAAAAATACATCAAGTAGCTTCCGAATTAATAAATGAATTTTTAAATCAGCCGCTGAAACGCCATGTTGCATCTAAGAATTTAGATTGATTGCATAACATGAACTTTCAGACGCTGTATATAAGTAAACCATACAGCCTTTCTGCACACAAACATTGTCCAACTAAAACTGTGGATCGGTTACAACTGCACACCATTTGAAGGATTGTGCAATCTGTAAGCAACCTCCCATCCAGTATATCCTTTGCACCGGAAGAAGAGAAGTGGATCCACCAGTTGAGTGTGATATCATGCAATTTCCACATGTAGTTAAGCACAAAATTATGGGCAACAGTCTCCTGAACGTCCAAATATTTAAGCTAAGAGAACAAGGGCGAATGTGTGTTGCCTTGAATCTTGCTCTATTTTACTCTGGGCTTCTATATCCTTGCACATGATAAGCTCAATCGTCAATTCTCTGACTTGACTTTTCGGGAGGACTTCAGCCCAAAACCATCAATACTGCCTTGCTCACTGCACACATCTCTCTATAAGAAACCACCAAGCATTTAAAAGGAGCCAATTTGATATCCTATCATTAACACACTTTCATTTCCAACCAGATGTTTTAAAAGCATGCGATGCCGAGAATATAGATAGTTCAGATGCTAGCATGGGGATATCAACGGCTACAAAAGCGAAAAGTAGAGACTAAAAGCATATCTAAAGGACAGTCAAACAAGATTGGCTTGCAGATCACAAGAATGTGTTATGGATGCCTTATGTGTATTCTCGTTTCCAATTTTAGGGCATCAGTCAAACTGACAAACTATTTCCCCGTTCGCTAAATAAATGGTTTGAACGAAGACAGTGGTTCAACCTTCAGGCCATGTTTTGGGTCATGTGTAGTTCTTTGGAAAGGTTTGGTATCTAGTTCAGCTATCAAAGCATTCCAAAGAAATGCCATTGAACTAACTAAATAGCAAAACTTTCCAGAAAAAAGAGCACCTTTCTCCTCCAGGCGTGCTTTTACTCTTATTATTGCCGTTTGACTTGGTTATGACTTCCAGCAGCAGAGAGAAACGATCACAATGGTATGAGAAAACCACAGCAGCAGCAGCAAGTGTTAAACGACTCACCTAGCACGTCTCTGACCACGCCCATGTTGAGCTCGGAGCTATCTCCAAGCATGGAGCACAGGAACTGCTCGGCCTCCTCCACATTATACGTGGGATCAGCACCAGGTCCGCACCCATTTCTGACATCATTCCAGCCATTGCTGGCGGTGCCCTTCCGCCCGCTGGGCACGCTTACGGGCGGAGTGGCGGGCCGCGAGTAGCCCTTGCCGATGACGTCGGCAACCATACCGGACGCGGCGACGGGGAGCTTCCTGGGCCTGCGCGCGGGCTTCCGGGCGGCAGATCCCGCGCGCGGCGAGAGATCTGGCGGCGGAGGGGGCGGGTGGGTGGAGGCGAGGATGCCGGCGGCGAGGAAGGGGTCGGCGCCGGCGTCGCGGTAGGCGGAGTCGACCTGGTCGATGGTGGCGCTGCCGAAGGCCTCGAGCAGCCAGGCGAGGTCCCGGCGCTCGTCGCCCGCGGCGGAGGAGGAGTCGGAGGAGGAGGGCGCGTAGAATGAGGAGGTGGAGGCGGCCCCCGAGGAGGAGGAGCTCGGGGTGAAGGAGCGCGAGTAGGCCGACACGTCCCCGCCGCTGCTGCTGCCCGATTCCGCCTCGGAAGCGGCGGCTGCAGCAGCCGCCGCCGCTAGGGTTAGGGTTTCCGAGAGCGGCGAGCGGGGTGCGCCGGGGCGGGAACCTGCCGCCGGTGGCGGAGTGGTCGGCGGCGGCGGCGCGCCCTCGGTGGCCGGCGGCGAGGGCCGCTTCTTCTTCTTGGATTTCTTCTTGGCGTTGTTGGAGGGCTTCATCTGGGCGCCGCTTTTTTTCCCCTCTCTGTTTTCCTCTCCCTCCTACGGGTTTTGACTTTTTCCTGATTTTTCTGCCTGCGGGAGAGAATGCGGTGGAGGGAGGAAGAAGGCGACGAGGCACGCGGTGGAGGACGGCGTGGTGGGCCCGGTACGGAATATTTTACTCTCGTTTGCAGGTGGGCCACGTTACACATGGGTCCCACATGTCATGGTCAGCGAGGTGAGTCCCGAAGATGGATGGAAGTGGGTGGACTGGTAGTTTACCCTAGACTGAGTGGTGGAGCGATGGTGTCCCGCCTCCGCTGAATGGACGGGATAAGTACGGAACGGTATGCGCGCGAGAATCTGGGGACAAGGTGGGGAAGTGGGGATAGCGTTTGATAAGATTTTCAAGTATAGTTAATCGACATGTATCAATTCAAATCTCCAGAAATTAACAAACGATTATTTTTTCTAGGTATATTCTTGTTAACTATTTATTTTTCGGATTCAAATCCATTTTGAGTAAAAATAGATAATATATTGGTTAACCATTAGGTTATAAGGATAGAAGCCGTTAACCATTGGTTATTAAGGTTCAAACTACATTTTTTTCTGCAGATAGAACACTCGCATTAAAAGAAACCCCGAATAGTACAAAGCAGACCAAGAAAAACAAAAATTACAACGAGATCCTTTAGAAGCTCTTCATCTTCAACCTCTAGACCATGTCGACGGCGAGCCGCCGCTGCCGCTTCTCCCTGAGTCGGCTTGACGTTGTTGGTTGCACAAATGAGTTCCCTCACTCCAGAAGTATTTCCAAAGAAGTACCGATGTATTATACGACAAAGCACGGCAACAATAAGATATCACAAATTATTGGTAAATGACAATGTATTATACGACAAAGCACTGCATGCTAGCTTGAAGACTCCGTGACAATAAAATCATAGCTAACTTCCACTGTAAAACATGTTAGCTCATCCGCACCGGGATGCCCCATGGAATTTTAGGGAATGGCGGTGTTTTTGTGCTCACACCAACGCGCACAATAAAGCATTGGCACTTTTCGAGACCAATAAACCCATCGGCCCACCCTTGCCGACCCCTACGATCAGGACGCGAAACGGGTACGTCGGTGCCTCACGCCACGTAGGATTTGGGTGCGGGGCCGCCCTGGCAGCAAGACAAACCAGCATAACGTTTTGAATGACCGCGTGGACAAGGACGGCCGTCGTCTTCAATGGGTGTGCCATCTCACGAGGCGACGATGCGACAAGACGCCGCCCGCCATATCCACGCGGCGACGGCAGAGCTCCCCACGTCATCAGTGTGCACAGTCGCCCGCTATAAACCGCTTGCCCCTCGCGTCTCTGCACATGCCCCTCGCTCTCTCCTCTGAAAACCCTAGCTGCTAACAACCACCTCCTCCACCGCCATGGAACACAACTATGAAGGTAGAAGTAGAGGCACCACCGTCGTTGCATCGAGGAGGACCGCATGCACAGCCTTACCCTTGACAAGGCGATGGTGCTTCACTAAGCTAGGCTACTCGTGCCGCCGGAGTACCACCTCCCGCACATGCAGCACATGTCCAACGGCGGGTACATAGTCCTGCCATTGCCGGAGGGTTGGAGCTTCGCGCCCTCATCAACGAACGTTGGTGATAGGGAAAAGTTGTCTGATCTTTCGATGAGATGAAGATAGATCGATTTGTTGGTGGAGTTCGTGCTTGATGATCTGACTACACGTGCAAACCTCGTGCGCCAATGCAATCGCTAGGACAATCTCTGAGAGTTCGCGATCTTGCGGATGCACGATCAACCCGACCAGACGAGGGTCTTAATTCCTACCTGAAATCCAGAACAAGTACGAACTAATAATGCAATCAGAATATTACGGATGAAAGATGAAAGTTTTATTGAATAAGGTGGCATTCCTAATAATCGGTCTTGTTCTGGGCGTTGGCCTCAAAAGAAGTTCACGAAGTTGCAGCAATTGGCTAACTTTTAATCTAATCAAAATCCGAGTCTAAAAGTGACAGCTATGGGGGTATTTAAGGAGGAAAAGGTGGGGGTTTCGGTCAGCCATAGGTATGGTGGCTGGAACAAACCCTAGAAGGCCTCCCCCAAATATGGACTCCTAAAGGTGGCTGACTTAATTACCGAAAATAACATGGGCCTCCGACATCATCAACGATTCCCCGCGAGATTCCGCATAAAATGAAGAAAATGCAGATGAGGCTCGACAGCTATCTGTTGACCTGCTTGAAGAGGCTCGAAATATAGCTGACCAACGCTCCAGCATTTACCAGTAGAAACTACGTCGCTATCATAGTCGTCCGTGTTCAGAATCGCTCGTTTAAGGAAGGTGATCTGGTTCTCCGCCTCCGGTAGGTGAAAGAGCATAAGGTGCAGTCTCTATGGGAAGGACCTTTCGTCGTCAGCAAATTAAGTACTGCATAACGAATCTTACTACCTTGTTGATATTCATGAGTTGAAAGATAGAAATAGAAACTTCCTTCGGAAACGAAATATGGAGGATCCGGGTGACGTCTACGACGAGATAGATCGTCCATGAAATATCGCACAACTACATCTTTTCCACACTTAGCAATTACCACATTACATATCTTGTAATAGTTATGATACATGATCGATGAAATAAAGCTTATGGTTCACTATTTGAGTCTTTTACATCCTTTTATTGTTCATTTTTTGATCGTGTATGTTTTTCGACTAAAATCGCAAAGCTGGATGTTTCCATCTAGGCGTGTATAATGTTGTGATTTTCAAAAAACCGTCCGGTAGAACGTAAGCTTAAGTTTTCTGGTATATAAATTTTCTGTTGCGAGCTTATGGATTCCTAGTAGCGACTTCTGGCACCTAAAGTTGGGGGCTTGTTTCCGCCTTTTTTTTATGGACTACCATTAAGCTTCATCGCCGTCGGAGAGTCTTTTCCAGCTAAGGGTTGATGACCCACAAGTATAGGGGATCGAAACAATCTTCGAGGGAAGTAAAACCCAAATTTATTGATTCGACACAAGGGGAGGTAAAGAATACTTATCTATAATATCTAAATAGGAGCAACCCACTAAGTGATTTCTCTCAACATGCAACATGTCCACATCATCAGGTGGGTCTTCTATCATGCAAGCCTTCCACCTCAGTAAGTTTGCCACATCATCGTTTCTTAGATTATTTTCGATTTTTAGTAACCCACGACTTCACAGTCTTTGCCTCTTCACCTCCATGCCAATTACATTTCATACGGAGCTGAGATACCAATTAATGTTTCCACCAGAGACAAGCTGTCGTTTTTCCTTCCATCCATGTGCTCCACTTTCTTATCCTCATGTCGTTCCTCTTCTCCTTCTTTATCTTCTCAACAACCAGTTTCATCACCTCCTCGTGCGCTTCATTTTCACATTTCTTGGTTTCAGGCTTCTTCCACTCACTGACTGGGTATTCTCTGTAATCTCCACTTCAAAGTAAGTTGTAGCCCCATTTCTTCTCTCTCTCCTGGGAATTTTCCAAGCTGGTAGATGCCTTCCGATCTGGTATTTTTTCCTATGCCCTTTGTTTGTAATCTAAGGTGCTCATATATTCGGTGGAAGGAGAAGCCAGGAGTTGAAATGTTCTTATGCTAATTGCTAAAACACTTTCTTGCTGATCTGCTCTTGAATCGGCCTCTTCTACAATTTGTCCGACAAAGCATAATATTATTTAATATTCAGTTGGTATTTGCAAGATTTTATTTTGGCATGGATGTCGATGGACTGATCAGGGACATACACTATCCAGATTGCCAAATGGATATTTTTGATTCAGCCTCTTCCATATATATTTTTAGATGGACTATTCTTTTGTTTTCCGCGTAATTTTTTTTGCATGAATGTCCATTTTGTTATATTACTTTCATTTGTGCAATCTAACTTTTTTGTTCTTTTCGTGCAGTTTAACCTAAGAAGCAAATGCCAATATTTTAGGTTCGATTTATGCCTTTGGGAGACCGAATCAACAAATGTATGCATCTTCATGAAGTGGTTTCGCTTTTGCCTATCTGGTTGTTGTCTAAAACAAAATTTATCGGAGACACACAAAAAGCCTCTAGACCAATTGGTGACTTATTGTTCTGCATACCAACTATTGAGGGTTATAGCTGGTGTATTTCAGATTAAGAAACATTGTTGGAGCCTGGTACGTATGTAGGAAGTCTATTTCACAGTATGCTTAGTGCCAACAATTTCAAAGAATGTTTATGTCAATAATCGATGAAGTATGAGAATGGTCCTTCTAATTTTCAGTTGAAATGAATTGATGATAACAATATATGGTGATATCAAGTAATGCATGGATTGGTCAAGAATTGATTAACTCCACGCGCCCCATGATCTTAAGGAAATATCTTCAACTACCTTATGGATGTATGTGGCTACTGATACGCTATCACTGTTGACTATCATTTTGTTTCACGAGATGATTGATGTTTTTATGTTTGCAAGATAAGTGTACAACTAAAATTTATGCAGTTTTTTATCACCTTCATTTTTGTGTCACCACAGAATGTCGATGTGCTCACATATTTCTGTACTTAATTACATGCATAAAAAAGTCCTCCGGACACCCATGTTATATTGTTATTACATGTAAAGTAAATATTTTTTATTTTGCTCACAAATTTTAAAATTATATTAACCGATCTTCTATTTTAGCCAAATATTCCCGCAGCAACGCGCGGGTATCATCTAGTAAGACTTAACAACGGAGTTGTCAATTCAGCTGCACCTGAAAAAGCACTAGTAACAGGAGGTGAAAGCAGCAGTAATATGAGAGAAATGATAATAGTAACAAAGCAGTAGTAGCACAGAGGAGATGGCACCGGAAAATATTCCGAGTGCGTAGTTGACTTTAGAGCAATGATGATGACATAAGGACCGGGGTTCCCAGCTATCTACACTAGTGTTAACTCTCCAAATAACATGTGTTGGGTGAACAAACTTCAGTTGGGCAATTGATAATTGTGAGGACATGACAATGCATGCTATGATAAGATAAAGGTTATTGCAATATTTAATTGGGTATTACAACATGATACATAGACCATAATCCAACTACATCTATGACTAATAATCCACCTTCGGGTTATCATCTGAACCCCTTCTAGCATTAAGTTGCAAGCCACAGACTATCGCATTAAGCAATGTGTGTAAATTAAACAATATAATTATCCTTGGACAATACATTGTTGTTTTCTCCCTAGTAGCAACAACACATTTACAATCTTAGAAGTTAAAGTCACTCTTCCAGAAAACTAGATGCATGAACCTACTATCGAGCATAAATACTCCATCTTGGAGATACAGACAACTACTTGATCAAGATAACTACAAGTATCGGAGAGCATGCAAGATCTTAAATAACAGTAGTATGCTAAGATGATGAATATCTGATCACAATTCCAAAATTTATTAGATCCCAGCAAACACAACACCGATTACATCATATGGATCTCAGTCATGTAAGGCAACTCGTGATATCATTGTGTTGAAGTATATGGGTGAGAGAGTACCAACTAGCTACAACTGAGAACCCGTAGTCCAGGGGAAACTACTCACAAACCATCATGGAGTCGAAGTGGAGGCGGTGGAGTCGGTGCAGATGGCTCTAGGGGTCAATCACCGTCCCGGCAGGGTGCCGAAACAGGAACTTCTGACCCCCGAAACTCGTCTGGACGATGACGTCAGCGACGGAACTTTTTGTGGACGAAGGCTTGTATTTTCAGGGTTTTCTCATCGAAGGGAATTTATACGCGAAAGGGAGAGGTCGGTGGGCGCCAGGTGGGCCCAGACCACCCCTAGGCGCGGGCTAGGTCCAGGTCGCGCCTAGGCATGGTCTGGCCGGCACCTGGCCCCCCTCTGTCTCTCCTCTGGACTCTATCTTCGTTTCGGTAAAATAGCAACTTTGGCTTTTTTTCGTCAAATTCTGAGAATATTTCTGTACAATTTTTCTGAAATACAAAAATAGCAGAACACAGGGAATTAGCATTGTGACATCTTGCCAATAAGTTAGTTCCAGAAAATACATAAAAGCGCCACGAAGTGGTAAACAAAACATATTGGAATTGGTGTAAAACAAACATGGAGCATCAAAAATTATAGATACGTTTGCGAGTTATCAAGGGTCTTCCGGCTCGTGAAAGGTCAAGCAAGTAAGCCGGAAAATGCAGAAACCAGCACTTGCTTCCAACAAAATAACACGCATACATAATAAAACGGTAGCAGGATAAGTATTTTCCACCCAGGGACATTGCATGCGTAGTTTTCCCTAGCTACTTCAAATAGTTTAGATATTTAATTGACAAACCCACGAAGGGGCCGAATGGTGCATTGTTTTTTCATCTACACATGAACACGTCATTTCTCCGCATTAGTTGTCGGAGAAGAAGATGCATTGTCCGCCATCTTGGTCTTGTTCTTCTCAACCTCTTTTGAGCTGGTCCAAGTAAAATCGCTTTCACCATCGGTTCCGACAGGTTTCTTCTCGGACTCCATCTTCTCCGGAAGCTCGCTCGATGGCTTCGTCCTCCGGAAGAACAACCTTGTCGTAGAACTCGTCGTGGTGGATGTGCCTAACGATCTGAGTGTCGTATCTCGCTGCATGCATCCAGAAGCTTATTCAGATCTCAGTCCTCCGGAACGGAAGCGGTAGCTTCGTTCATGTTGAGGGTCGGAGCCCGGGCAAGACACATGGCAAGTGCCATTTGAGCAGCACCACGAGCGGAAGAGGCTTGAGGATCAACGACCATCTCCGGAAGGAGCGCCATTTTCCCCATCAGTTCCTAGACGTCGCAACTGCGGCTGTTCTTCAACGCCAAGTTGTAGCAAATCTTGCGAGAAGCGGAGATCAGATCTTTGCAATTGTCTCCGGCAAGCTTGATCAGGTCATCACGCGGGAATTGATCACGGCGCTGATGTCTACGTTCCCCCTCCTTTCCTGTAGACAGTGTTGGGCCTCCAAGAGTAGAGGTTTGTAGAACAGCAGCAAGTTTCCCTTAAGTGGATACCCAAGGTTTATCGAACTCAGGGAGGAAGAGGTCAAAGATATCCCTCTCATGCAACCCTGCAACCACAAAGCAAGAAGTCTCTTGTGTCCCCAACACACCTAATAGGTGCACTAGTTCGGCGAAGAGATAGTGAAATACGGGTGGTATAAATAAGTATGAGCAGTAGCAACGGTGCCGAGAAAAGTGCTTGGCGTGTAGTTGATGGTGGTGGTATTGCAGCGAATAGTAACGTGATGAGTACGGTAAACAAGCGAGTAGTAACTCAGCAGTATTTAGGAACAAGGCCTAGGGATTACACTTTCACTAGTGGACACTCTCAACATTGATCACATAACGAACGGATAAATGCATACTCTACACTTTTGTTGGATGATGAACGCATTGCGTAGGATTACACGAACCCTCAATGCCGGAGTTAACAAGCTCCACAATTTGTTCATATTTAGTAACCTTATAGTGTAAGATAGATCAACGAGACTAAACCAAGTACTAACATAGCATGCACACTTTCACCTTCATGCATATGTAGGAGGAATAGATCACATCAATACCATCATAGTAATAATTAACTCCACAATCTACAAGAGATCATGATCATAGCCTACGACAAGAACCACACGGTGCACGCACTAGTCACCTTTACACACATGCAGGAGGAATAGAACTACTTTAATAACATCACTAGAGTAGCACATAGATGAATTGTGATACAAAACTCGTATGGATCTCAATCATGTAAAGCAGCTCATGAGATCATTGTATTTAAGTACATGGAAGAGAGATTAACCACATAGCTACCGGTACAGCCCCGAGCCTCGATGGGGAACTACTCCCTCCTCATGGGAGCAGCAGCGGTGATGAAGATGGCGGTGGAGATGGCAGCGGTGTCGATGGAGAAGCCTTCCGGGGGCACTTCCCCGCTCCGGCAGCGTGCCGGAACAGAGTTCTGTCCCCCAAATTGGAGTTTCGTGACGGTGGCGGCGCCCCTGGAGTCTTTCTGGAGTTTCGTCAATTGGTCTCGGGTTTTCTGATCCGGGGGCTTTATATAGGCGAAGAGGCGGCGCCGTGGGGTCGAAGGGCTGGCCAAACCCTAGGGGGCGCGGGCCCCCTAGGCCGCGCCGAGGTATGGTGTGGTGGGCCCGTGCCCCCCTCCGGTCCCTCTCGTGTGTTCCGGATGCTTCCGGGGATTCTAAGATCTTTGGCGTTGATTTCGTCCGATTCCGAGAATATTTCGTTACTAGGATTTCGAAACCAAAAACAGCAGAAAACGAGAACCGGCACTTCGGCATCTTGTTAATAGGTTAGTTCCGGAAAATGCACGAATATGACATAAAGTGTGCATATAACATGTAGATAACATCAATAATGTGGCATGGAACACAAGAAATTATCGATACGTTGGAGATGTATCGGCATCCCCAAGCTTAGTTCTGCTCGTCCCGAGCGGGTAAAACGATAACAAAGATAATTTACGGAGTGACATGCCATCATAAACTTGATCATACTATTTGTACAGCATATGTAGTGAATGCAGCGATCAAAACAATGGATATGACATGAGTAAACAAGTGAATCATATAGCAAAGACTTTTCATGAATAGCACTTCAAGACAAGCATCAATAAGTCTTGCATCGAGTTAACTCATAAAGCAATAATTCAAAGTAAAGGCATTGAAGCAACACAAAGGAAGATGAAGTTTCAGCGGTTGCTTTCAACTTATAACATGTATATCTCATGGATAATTGTCAATGCAAAGCAATATAACAAGTGCAATATGCAAATATGTAAGAATCAATGCACAGTTCACACAAGTGTTTGCTTCTTGAGGTGGAGAGAAATAGGTGAACTGACTCAACAATAAAAGTAAAAGAATGGTCCTCATAGAGGAAAAGCATCGATTGCTATATTTGTGCTAGAGCTTCAATTTTGAAAACATAAAGAGAGCATAAAAATAAAGTTTTGAGAGGTGTATGTTGTTGTCAACGAATGGTAGCGGGTACTCTAACCCCTTGCCGGACAAACCTTCAAAGAGCGGCTCCCATTTTATTTTATTTTTGGATGGCACTCCTTCCAACCTTTCTTTCACAAACCATGGCTAACCGAATCCTCGGGTGCCTGCCAACAATCTCATACCATGAAGGAGTACCTTTTTATTTTAGTTTTATTATGATGACACTCCTCCCAACCTTTGCTTACAAAGCCATGGCTAACCGAATCCTTCGGGTGCCGTCCAACAATCACATACCATGGAGGAGTGTCTATTTTTAGTTTGTTAATTTGGGACTGGGAATCCCATTGCCAGCTCTTTTTGCAAAATTATTGGATAAGCGGATGAAGCCACTAGTCCATTGGTGAAAGTTGCCCAACAAGATTGAAAGATAAACACCACATACTTCCTCATGAGCTATAAAACATTGACACAAATAAGAGGTAATAAATTTTGAATTGTTTAAAGGTAGCACTCAAGCAATTTACTTTGGAATGGCGGGAAATACCATGTAGTAGGTAGGTATGGTGGACACAAATGGCATAGTGTTGGCTCAAGTATTTGGATGCATGAGAAGTATTCCCTCTCGATACGAGGCTTAGGCTAGCAAGGTTGTTTGAAGCAAACACAAGTATAAACCGGTACAGCCAAACTCACATAAAAGACATATTACAAGCATTATAAGACTATACATCGTCTTCCTTGTTGTTTAAACACCTTACTAGAAATTATCTAGACCTTAGAGAGACCAATTATGCAAACCAAATTTTAGCATGCTCTATGTATTTCTTCACTAATGGGTGCAAAGTATATGATGCAAGAGCTTAAACATGAGCACAACAATTGCCAAGTATCACATTACCCAAAACATTTATAGCAATTACTACATGTATCATTTTCCAATTCCAACCATATAACAATTTAACGAAGAGGAAACTTCGCCATGAATATTATGAGCTAAGAACACATGTGTTCATATGAACCAGCGGAGCGTGTCTCTCTCCCACACAAGCATGATGTAATCCAATTTATTCAAACACAAACAAAAACAAAAGCACACGAGACGCTCCAAGTAAAGTACATAAGATGTGGCCGAATAAAAATATAGTTTCAAGAGAAGGAACCTGATAATTTGTCGATGAAGAAGGGGATGCCTTGGGCATCCCCAAGCTTAGATGCTTGAGTCTTCTTGATATATGCAGGGGTGAACCACCGGGTGCATCCCCAAGCTTAGAGCTTCCACTCTCCTTGATCATAGTATATCATCCTCCTCTCTTGACCCTTGAAAACTTCCTCCACACCAAACTCGAAACAACTCATTAGAGGGTTAGTGGACAATAAAAATTAACATGTTCAGAGGTGACACAATCATTCTTAACACTTCTGGACATTGCATAAAGCTACTGGACATTAATGGATCAAAGAAATTCATCCAACATAGCAAAAGAGGCAATGCGAAATAAAAGGCAGAATCTGTCAAAACAGAACAGTCCGTAAAGATGGATTTTATTAGGCCACCAGACTTGCTCAAATGAAAATGCTCAAATTGAATGAAAGTTGCGTACATATCTGAGGATCATGCACGTAAATTGGCATAATTTTCTGAGCTTCCTGCAGGGCAGTGGGCTCAGATTCGTGACAGCAAAGAAATCTGGAACTGCGCAGTAATCCAAATCTAGTACTTACTTTTCTATCAACGGCTTAACTTGGCACAACAAAACTCAAAACTAAGATAAGGAGAGGTTGCTACAGTAGTAAACAACTTCCAAGACACAAATATAAAACAAAGTACTGTAGCAAAATAACACATGGGTTATCTCCCAAGAAGTTCTTTCTTTTTAGCCATTAAGATGGGCTCAGCAGTTTTAATGATGCACTCGCAAGAAATAGTATTTGAAGCAAAAGAGAGCACCAAGAGGCAAATTTAAAACACATTTAAGTCTAACATGCTTCCTATGCATAGGAATCTTGTAAATAAACAAGTTCATGAAGAGCAAAGTAACAAGCATAGGAAGATAAAACAAGTGTAGCATCAAAAATTTCAGCACATAGAGAGGCATTTTAGTAACATGAAAATTTCTACAACCATATTTTCCTCTCTCATAATAACTTTCAGTAGCAACATGAGCAAACTCAACAATATAACTATCACATAAAGCATTCTTATCATGAGTCTCATGCATAAAATTATTACTCTCCACATAAGCATAATTAATTTTATTAGTTGTAGTGGGAGCAAATTCAACAAAGTAGCTATCATTATTATTCTCATCAAGTGTAGGAGGCATAGTATAATCACAACAAAATTTACTCTCAGCAGTAAGTGGCATCAAAAGACCACTATCATTATAATCATCAGAAATAGGAGGCAAAGTATCATCAAAGAAAATTTTCTCCTCAATGCTTGGGGGACTAAAAATATCATGAAAACCAGCTTCCCCAAGCTTAGAACTTTCTATATCATTGTCAACAATGGTGTTCAAAGCGTTCATACTAATATTACTACCAGCATGCAAAGAAGATTTCATAGGTTTTTTAATTTTCGCATCAAACAATCCATGTTTTAAATCAGGAAATAGAATAAGAAGCTCACTCTTGTACATTATGCCAAACTAGTGTAAACAAGAAACAAAAAGTTGCAATTGCAGGATCTAAAGGAAATAGCTTCGAGCACACACACAACGGCGCCAGAAAAATACTTTACCTGGGACCGTAGTATGAGAGCATTTTTACCTTTCCTCCCCGGCAACGGCGCCAGAAAAGTGCTTGATGTCTACGTTCCCCTCCTTTCCTGTAGACGGTGTTGGGCCTCCAAGAGTAGAGGTTTGTAGAACAGCAGCAAGTTTCCCTTAAGTGGATACCCAAGGTTTATCGAACTCGGGGAGGAAGAGGTCAAAGATATCCCTCTCATGCAACCCTGCAACCACAAAGCAAGAAGTCTCTTGTGTCCCCAACACACCTAATAGGTGCACTAGTTCGGCGAAGAGATAGTGAAATACAGGTGGTATAAATAAGTATGAGCGGTAGCAACGGTGCCGGAAAAGTGCTTGGCGTGTAGTTGATGGTGGTGGTATTGCAGCAGTAGTAACGCAGATAGTACGGTAAACAAGCGGTAGTAACTCAGCGGTATTTAGGAACAAGGCCTAGGGATTACACTTTCACTAGTGGACACTCTCAACATTGATCACATAACGGAACGGATAAATGCATACTCTACACTTTTGTTGGATGATGAACGCATTGCGTAGGATTACACGAACCCTCAATGCCGGAGTTAACAAGCTCCACAATTTGTTCATATTTAGTAACCTTATAGTGTAAGATAGATCAACGAGACTAAACCAAGTACTAACATAGCATGCACACTTTCACCTTCATGCATATGTAGGAGGAATAGATCACATCAATACCATCATAGTAATAATTAACTCCACAATCTACAAGAGATCATGATCATAGCCTACGACAAGAACCACACGGTGCACGCACTAGTCACCTTTACACACATGCAGGAGGAATAGAACTACTTTAATAACATCACTAGAGTAGCACATAGATGAATTGTGATACAAAACTCGTATGGATCTCAATCATGTAAAGCAGTTCATGAGATCATTGTATTTAAGTACATGGAAGAGAGATTAACCACATAGCTACCGGTACAGCCCCGAGCCTCGATGGGGAACTACTCCCTCCTCATGGGAGCAGCAGCGGTGATGAAGATGGCGGTGGAGATGGCAGCGGTGTCGATGGAGAAGCCTTCCGGGGGCACTTCCCCGCTCCGGCAGGGTGCCGGAACAGAGTTCTGTCCCCCGAATTGGAGTTTCGCGACGGTGGCGGCGCCCCTGGAGTCTTTCTCGAGTTTCGTCAATTGGTCTCGGGTTTTCTGATCCAGGGGCTTTATATAGGCGAAGAGGCGGCGCCAGGGGGTCGAAGGGCTGGCCAAACCCTAGGGGGGCGCGGGCCCCCCCTAGGCCGCGCCAGGGTATGGTGTGGTGGGCCTGTGCCCCCCTCCGGTCCCTCTCGTGTGTTCTGGATGCTTCCGGGGATTCTAAGATCTTTGGCGTTGATTTCGTCCGATTCGAGAATATTTCGTTACTAGGATTTACGAAACCAAAAACAGCAGAAAACGGAACCGGCACTTCGGCATCTTGTTAATAGGTTAGTTCCAGAAAATGCACGAATATGACATAAAGTGTGCATATAACATGTAGATAACATCAATAATGTGGCATGGAACACAAGAAATTATCGATACGTTGGAGACGTATCAGGCGCTCTTGATCGTATCCGAGAGGATCTTAAAAAAATATGCAAATTTATGAGAGCACGAAAGAAAAGCTATGAAGCTGGTAACGACGAACGGAATAGGGGCTTAGGGTGGAGGGAACGATGGTGATGGACATGACACGATGACGATGGAGGGGGGCGGAGCGGGCGGCGCGGTACGGACAATCTCGATCTAAACAAGTAGCCCGATACGTGTCTCCGTGTGGTCCCACCGAGTCAACAAGAAACGATCAATGCACGGTCGGCGTGGGCCTCACTCGTCGAGTTAACGGTCAAGACGGCAAACGCCCGCTATGAGCATTTGTGAGAGTTTCAACTAAGAAAGTGGGGAAAAGTGAACAAAATTTTGGAGCATGGGGAAAAGTGAGCACAACTAAGAAACCAGGGGCACATAATTAAATATCCCTTTATAATAAGAAACACCTTTTCAACACTATTACCATGCCTTACATTTTCTGAAATTATTAATTTTGAAAATACAAAAGTACTTTTACTATTAGAAAATTCAAACAAAAACCCAAAATTCCTTTACTTTATTATTTTTACCTTCTTGCCTAGTTAAAGATTGTTTTTACCTTGTTTATTTATAAGTTTATCTCATCTTACTAATACGAAACCTTGTGCTTGACAACACTACGGTGAGGTTGGAACACATGGCAAATACTTTGTTTTGTAGGTTGCTTGAAGAGGAAAAATGAAAGAGGTTCTCTACTAATTCCTTGAGAGTTTGATATAAACCCTCGAATCACCCTTGTGGGGGGAGGCATTTACTACAACACTCTGCCCCAACGAGTTGGTACACACTGATTTGTTGCAATCACTATGCCGCGGCGGTCATTCCTCTCGGCCTCTCAGACGAGGAAGCCCTAAGAGCGCTCGTGGAGGCCTCCCGCATGGCGTCGACACCACCGCCGTGGTTGCCTTGGCTTGCGCTGCAAGCCCTAGCCTACCGCCCACCACCACAACAGTGGTGTACCCTACAGGTAGCAACCACTAGTGGTAACTCCTCCTCCTTCTCCCCCCTCCTCATCCGCCACCGTCGGCCCTCTACCTGCCTGCGTTGACACCGAACTGGCCGAGGGTGATGCCTCCGTTCATCGACCTGACGCATGATGACCAGTAGAACATGCATGGGGCTTGGCCCATTTTATTTTTCAATGTTTTTATTTACCTTTTTAATCAATGTAAATTATGGTTTCCTATAAATAAAAATTGAAAAAAAATGCGTCGGACTGCTAAGGCAGCCCCCGACCCAAACGTACGATAGGAGCAGAACGGCCGATTTCAGCATCCGTAGCTCGATGCAAACAAAATGAAACGAACACAAATCGTATCTAAAATATGTCAGGTCGTCGAAGATGGCGTAAGTGGTCATCTTGAGCTGGTAGCTACGTGTCAATGGTTCCTTATATACGAGTTTGTGGCTCATAGTTTCTGGTAGTATAAAAATATACCCCAGTGTCCATGGATCTATTTTTCTATACCGCATTCAGGCAACAAAGCTCTCAAAATTTGCGAGAACTATAACTATCTACCAATGAAAGCATATATCTAACTGCTTTTTTATTTTCGGTTCGAATCTGTCTCATTTTCGATTCGAATCTGTAGTCTGGTATATCCTTTCGAATCCAAAACAGATCAACATCCGCTTCGATTGAAATCCAAAAAAAAATATGATAAAAAATATGGTACAAGCAAAATTCAAAACCAACCCGATCCGTTTACACCTCTAAGAGCATCTCCAGTCGCGTCCCCCAAACCGTCCCCCAAAGCGATTTGGGGCGCGCCGGACAAAAAAAGCGTTCCAGCCGCGTCCCCCAAAGCCCTTTTTTGTCCGGCGCGCCCCCATTCGGTGTTCGGCGCCCCGAGCCCGTCCCCGTCCCACGGGGGACGCACCGGGGACGCCGGACACAGCAAGCGAGGCGGGGAGTGGCGGGGCCGACCCGTCGGCGGCACAATTAATTTAAACCTAACCGTCGCCTACCTCGCGACGGAAGTTATTGGCGCGCAGCGACGGTGCGGTTCCCGCGAGAGGGCGCGGCGGACGCGTCCCGTCGCGCCTAGCTACGCGTGCCGGCGTTATGAGCGCCACCGCTCCTCCGCCTCCCTCCGGCCTATAAAAAGGGGCGCCTCTCATCGTCCCTCTCACACACAAACCCTAGCGCCTCTCTCCCAAACCCTAGCCGCCACCATCTCTCTCAACAAGACTCGACGCTATGTCTGGTAGAGGCGGACCTCGCGGCCGCGGCCGTGGTCGTGGTCGTGGTCGTGGCCGCGGCGTAGCTGAACGCTCGCCGTCGCCTTCCACGCCGCCGCCTTCATCATCGTCGGAGATGGACGTGGAGCCGGACGTCCTGTTCGAGTTCGTCCACGTCCTCAAGGGCGACCCGCGCGGCATCCGGAGGCTGCCGGACTCCTTCGCCGAGTACGTCGGCGGCGTACGCCCGCGCACGATGCATCTGCGGGAGCATTCGTGCGGCTACTGCCGGTGGATCGTCAAGGCGATCTACGACGCGCGCGGCAAGATGTACCTCAACATCGGCTGGGAGAAGTTCGCGCGCCACCACGGCCTCCAAGCCGGCTTCATCCTCGTGTTCTCCTACTTGGGCAACGAGGACATGAAAGTCAAGGTCTTCGACGAGAGGCGCCGCCTCCGGGACTACCACGTCGACGGGGACGACGACGGCACCGACGAGGAGGACGGCCGAATGAGTGTTGTTTCTTCGCGGCGAATACGTGCACGGAGGTTTCGCCTGTTCGCCTCATCGGTAGAACCAACAAGGGCACCATCCTCCCGCTGGATTTTCCAGTTTAGGTGACTCGGGTGTGCCCTCGAGTGTTCTTTCTTAGCAGCAAACACACGAAACCTTCGATGCACGGCCTAGTTAGGTTTAGTTTCTTTGCAATATTTTATATTTGTGTCCACCATGGTTCAAACTATGTATTAGTTTGTGGAAAACCATGTTCCAAACTGTGTTTTCGTGTAAACCACATTCCAAATTATATATTAGTTTGTGGAAATTGAAATAAAAATGCCAGAAAAATTATTTTAAATGTTTGGGGGCGGCGTTTGGGGGACGCGGGCTGGGAGCGACGTCCCCCAAACGCGGCACGAACGAAACACGTCCCCCAAACGCTCGATCCGGCGCGGTTTGGGGGACGGTTTGGGGGACGCGACTGGAGATGCTCTAACTGTCCCTACTTCTCAGAATCAGCTGCACGGAGTTCAGGTTGTGCGCCAGGGAGCCAAGAAAGCAAAGTAGGCACGTGCCGATCGGAGCTGCACAGGAACATGGCAAGGTCCCCAAGACACGCACGGAACTGGAAACCGCAGACGTGACCGGAACGGCACATCTTATACGTGGCCCAATCAAAGCGCGCGTAAAATCTTTTTCTTTTAGTACTGTACCAGAAAAAGGAAGAGAAATCAAATGGATGCACGCACGTTCTGGAAGCGTCGGCGCGCGTCCGCATCATCATCAGCTAAGAGCATCTCCAATCGTCTCCCCGAGGCCCCCGAACTACGTTTTTTCATCCGGACGGTGAAATTTCCTAGTCGCGCTCCCGGTTCCTCGATTTCGTCCGGATTTGGGCCTAAATTCATCCGGCGATCCCACGCCATCCCCGGCCCCCCCGGGGAGCGCTCGGGGAGTCCGGACGAAACGAAAACGCGGGAAACGCCGAGGAAACTTCCCGCGCGTCTGGTGGCCCCAACTTGTCGGCGAGGGACACCGATCGTCGTCCTCATCGCATCGTCTTCCGCGCACTCGTAAAGCCTGCCGCCGTTCAGCATTTGCCGGCCGCGTAGCTTCCACGCGGCGAGTTAATGTCGTCGCATCGTCTTCCGCGCACGCATCGTCTTCCACGCGGCATTAATCGCCGGCGCCCGCCGCGCCCGCCGCGTCTATATATAAGCCGCTCCGCTCGCCGCGACGTCCCTGCTCCACTCTTCCTCCATTCTCCCTCCACTCACCCTCCACCTCCACCGATGGCGTTCTACGGCGACGACGGCGCAGCCAACAACGGGTTCCCCCGCCGATCTCTCCACGCGTGGGAGGGGCACCTCCTCCACCAGGCGGGGTACCCCTGCCCGCCGGACACGAGGCCCCCCGGCGGCGGGTGGCGGCTAAGCGCTGGTGCCGTGCCAATCCCGCCGCCGCCCCAGGGCCACGCCCTCGACGTCGCCATCGAGGAGGCGCGGATGGCGATGACGGAGGAAGAACGCGCCGACCCGCGCCACCACCCCGAGAACTACACTCGGTGGAACTCTTTCTTTCTCCGGCGGTGGGAGCGCGAACTGGCGTCCTACGACGGTCCGCCACCTCCTCCTCCGCGCAACAACGCCGCGGGTCGCCGGCGTTGGTGGAGCGCCCCGAATAGGACGCTCCACAACGTCCTCGAGCACATCGAGGGCGGCAACTCGCCGAGGCTCACGATGCCCCCTCCATTGAGGGCATCGACCAGCCACCAACGGGGAAACAGCTGGCAGCCACGGCGCATGGCTGCCAGTTCCTCGTCGTCCGGTTCGGCGGCGAGGTCGATCTCCAGGTCGGCGCCATTGTTGGCGCCGGTGAAAAAGGAGCCGGATTCCCCGCCGAGCCACCGCACGCGCGGCGGCGGCATCGTCATCCGCGAGCCACCGACGACACAAGGACGGCGCCACCCCAAGCGCGAACATGACACCTCCGGCGAACGGAAGCGAAAACCGGCGAAGGTGAAGGTGGAGGAGGACGCCGAGGACGCGGCCATCCTCGAGGCCGTCATCGCGAGGTCCCTCCAGGACCTCGTCCCCGCCGAGAACGCCATGCAACTCGACCAGGCCTGCGCCTGGTCGAGGAGCGGTGGGAGAAGGAGGAGGCGGAGCGGCGGGCGAGGCTCCTCCCAGGACGTCGCTCGCTACCGACGGCCTGCGACTCCTCCATCCGGCGCCGTCGTCCCCGTCGTCGACCTCGAGGCCTCCGACGACGACCTATACAAGCCATCGCCATCCCCGCCTCGCACCAGTGGCCGGTGGGGAGACGCCGGCCAAGGCAGCGGCCGAGCGGCTTCGGCGCCACCGCAGTTCGACGACGACGGCTCCGACGACGATGGCGGCGACTACACGGTGTTCTACCGCCATTTCGGCATGTAGAGCGCCGTGTTTTTATATTTACAGTTGTATTCCCCTAGCCGAATTCGAAATATAGTCGAATTCGGTCTCTATGTATGAACTTCGCCCTCTATATAGTAAATATCATTAAATTTAGTCCAAATTCAACCGTTTTATGCCGTAGTTTGTCAAGTTTCCGTTTTTCAAATTTAGATCGCCGTCTTCGCCTGAGATCGCGGCTGGGAAACTACTCCTCCCCACGCCAAATTTACGTCCAATCCGGACGTAAATTTCCCGGATTTCGGCGTGGGGAGGGCAAACGAGTGGAGATGCTCTAAACAACACAAGCCGGCACCGATCTCACCCAACTGAAGCGCTGAACGCCACTAAAAGCACGTGGCGTGGAAAATGTGTTCGCGCTCTGGCGATCATAAGATATCTGAATATTTGATCGTTCGTCATCTTATCTGCCTTCTTCCCCAGTGCCCAGTGGATGAGATATTCAGATAGCAGGAGAGGGTGAGCACTGAACGGGATGGAGTAGCATGGGCCGGTCACGTATCGTCGAGGGACAGTAGGCCACGATGGTTTTTTGTAGTTTGTACGCCAACACAACATAACTTGTCTTCTTTCCCCTGAAAACAGGCCGACCTAGCTGCTACAAAAGAGTCTTCATCATGGCGATGAACTGGTCTACTGGATATACTAGTAACAATAGCTCGCTAGCTATCATGAGGTGCATTTGATTGCGCGAATTCCAGAGTGCAATAGACCGTTAGTGTTTTGCACGGCAACGCTAGCTAGCAACGTGGGGCTTGCTTGATTTAAAGAAATCGTATAAGTGTTTTGTAGAATTTACATCTTTACAAACAATTTCTATATATGTGCATCTTTTGATTCGTAGGATTAGGAATTCATAGGAATTTTTGTCATAGGATTGCGTTTCACTATGTTTTGGAGAGAAATTTTCATCCATTTAAGCCTCATGCTACAATTATTTTGACTTTCTTGTGAATTAAACATCACTTTTAAGAAAACAATGTAGGTTCTGAATCCTGTAGGATTCACCTGGACGTGACATTTAATTCTATACTTTTCTTATTTCTGTGTTATAAGAAATCATAAGAATCAAACATGCCGTATGTTGTTTGTTGTCGTCGCTCGTGACGTAGAATTTGTCTAGATGAGGAAGTTTATTGCTGTGTTTCTCAGCTTGTTCGTGTTATCGTGTTCCTTCGGTCCCATTCCATGATGGCGTTTTATCTACCGCAGGTACTGAACCAACACATGTTTTTGATAGCAATGCTACCCTATTCTTTGCGGATGCTGATATGGTTTGGAACATAATTTTTTCCTGAAATCTTACGAGCGGGTGCGTGCCGGACGAACGTCTCAGGCACACGCACTAGGAGACAGCTATTTACGTCCAGCTATCAAAGAAATGGTAGGCTAGCTAATATCAGGTGTCATTTTTTTTAAATTGTAACTTTTGAATCGTGTGGTGAAATTACAATTCGTTTTCACTACTAACATCCCCATGACGAGAGCTTCGAAACTAGACCACATTTTCATATGTTTCGACGAATTTTTTAACAAACAACTTTGATACGCGATAGAGCAACTTTGTTGTGCGGCAAAACAACTTTGGTACGACAAAGCAACTTTGGTGTGCAACATTAGGAGTTGTTGCTGCAGAGCAACATTAGGAGTTGTTGCTGCAGCCGTTGTGAAGCCTACCATCGTTGTGTCGTTGCACACCAAAGTTGCTTTGATGCATACTAAAATTATTTTCCTGCACAACAAAGTTGCTCTGTAACGTATCAAAGTTGTTTGTTAAAAAATTGCGTCGAAACATATGAAAATGTGGTCTAGTTTCAAAACTCTCGTCGTTCGGATTTTAAAAGTGAAAACGGATTATAATTTCACCGCACGGTTTAAAAGTTACAGTTTTTTAAAACGATAAAGTGATATCAGCTAGCCTATCTTTCCGTTTGTGCGAGCACTTTCTATTTTTGGATGACCGCTCAGAATGAACTACGGGCATGCAGCTGCTCGCTAGACGCGTTCTATTTTTTATTTTTTTTTGTACAATCTGGCTTTTGATGTTGCTCAGTCTATACTGATTACTGAATAAACTGCAGACAACAATAGGGCGTGATACACACGTACCAGTCGTACGCACATCATGGGCGCATACGAACGCAAGCCGCAACAAATACTCCACTCCACTAGCCAACAGCGTGTTCAGGCCGCAGCAACGCGCTCGGGAACAGAGAGCGTGTCCGTTTCCTTCGCGGCCACTTCCCTTCCCCGTGGAGTGCCCAGGCACAAATATCGCCACCGCCATCCCCCTCCCAGTCCCATCTTCTTCTTCCCCCAGCTCTTCTCCGCGGATCCAGTGCCGCTCGTGTAGTTCACCCACGCCAAAAGCGTTCGCCATTCACGCCGTCTGGCCGCCCGTACCTCCCACCGCTCCAGCAGACCGGCACGGGCCCGTGCGGATAAAGAGCCATTTTTGGAGCTCCGCTTTTGGAATCGGCACCCAAAAGGGCAACGGGAGATCCGGCCGCCCCCTTTTGGCCGATCGGTCCGCCGGTATATACGGACCCATCTTTTCTCGGCGCGCGCGTGCACGCCTGTGGGGCGGAAGGCTGAGAGAGCGGCAATTGAAGGTAGGAGGAGTTTCGGCTCTTGGATGGTCGTTGCCGTCCGGCCGGACCGCCCCGACCGATGGAGTTCTGGCCGGAGTTCCTCGCGAGCAGCGGCGGGCACGAGTTCGTGGCGGGGGGCGTCGGCGGCATGGCCGGCGTGCTGGCGGGCCACCCGCTCGACACGCTCCGCATCCGCCTGCAGCAGCCGCCGCCGCCCGCCAGCCCCGGGATCACCACCGGCCACGCGCGGCTAGCTGCGCGGCCGCCCTCCGCCGTCGCGCTGCTGCGCGGCATCGTCCGCGCCGAGGGCCCCTCCGCGCTCTACCGCGGCATGGGCGCGCCGCTCGCCTCCGTCGCCTTCCAGGTCAGCAAAGTTTCCGTGCCTCGTCCCGTTCGATCCAACGTAGAATGTCTCGCACGCGATTAGACCGGCGTGTGCGTGCGTTTCCGGAAGTTCGTGGGTTGTTTTGCTTCGTCTTCTTTTTTCCAGTTAAAGTTATCTGACATATCAGTTTCGACAAGAAAGTTTGTTCAGATCAGACACAGTAGATGCAGGCGACGCCAAATCTAACGAAATGGGCTGGTGATCGGTCATAGGACGGCGCCACGTTACACGCCACTGCTACAGAAATATCGTCTCTTCTTTTCTTTTCTCCCCTTTTGCTTGCTTGCTTGCTTGCTTGTCGCGTTTGGATTCTTCTCGCAGTTTTGTTTTGCAGCCTCTGCCTTTGCTTCCGTAGGATGGCAAAATAGCAACCGGGGATGAATACAGAAAAACACACACACGCTTCACCGAAAAAAACACAGCGAGTAAAACGTGTTCAAAAGGTTCAGTGCACTCATCGAATTATCTGCGGTGTTGGCAGCTTGGATGAGCAAAACAAGATGGTCGATAGGCCTTTCACGTGCTTGCTCCAGTGTACTGTTGTCCTGCGTCGCTCTCATTCTGATGGTTCACATGGCGTGGCCTTCTCATCCGTGCAGTTGTAAAGGCACGCTGAGACACCCCGCACCCCTCTTCCCTAAATAATTGACGCATCTTACTATAGGCATTGTAATTTTGAAACTTGTTTGTGCTCCCTCATGCCACTAATATGATGCGCATAATTTTCCATGCAAGTCAAACTTTGCAAATTTTGATCACACATATACATAATATTACAGAGATCTACTATACCATATGCACACAATATGAAGATATACTTCATGATAATTCTGAAAATCTTAGTTCGACATTGTATATGGTTATATTTTTAGTTTTTTACCAATATAAATGCTCAGACTTTGACCAAATTTTATATCCAACATATTTTGGGCACGAGGGAGTATTATGCTTGTACTAAATATAGTACTCTCTATGGCTGGGTCATTTAATTTTGGCTGGAGTATACGAGTTTACTAGGCTCATTTGTGGAAATTCAGTAAAAATTACCCTAGGCCAGATTTTCTAATTAATAGGATGATTAATTGCCTGGAAATAGCGCATCTGCTCTCACTCTTAATTGCCGTAATTAATACTGCCTCATGCATGAGATACTCTTAGTTTTCGTTTCAGGAGGTTATCGTCTCACTAGTCCGTTTACTTCTCCGGTTCAGTATGGATAATCCCAAGATTACCTACAAATCCTTTTTTTTGTCTTGAATAAGAACTTTCCATCATCCTAGTTTATATTTAGGTAAGAGTGGTTAGGTGATGAGAGTGTATTGGGAGAACACCAAATCCCCTTTCATACCCAAACCGCTTAGAAGTTGAAGTACGACAGAACTAAATAAGGCCTCAATGGGCTACCTGCAAGCGAAGTGATTGCCGGGATGTGGCCCTTTCCTGTAGATTATTCGCCTTGCAGCTTTAACTACCGCGGGAGATAAACAGTGTTACTAGTGCCTTAAACATAATAATCTAACCAATCGCTAAACACCTAACCTCTTTGTCCAAAAATAAGTGTATGTTTGGACACTGTCTTAAGTTAAACTTTATTACTTCCTCCGATTCATATTATTTGATGCTAATATAGATGTATCTAGACATATTTTAGTTGTAGATACATCCATTTTAGCATCAACTAATATGGACAGAAGTAGCTTTGACCAACTCTCTACTAAGAAGTAGCATCATTTATGATATTAAATTATTATTGCTAGATTTATCTTGACATGTAGTTCAATAATATCGTTTGGAAATGTAGTTCAATAATATAGTAATTTGATGTCATGTATGTTGCTATTTTTTTAAAAAAAACTTAATCAAATTTTAAAATGTTTGACTTCTGAAAAAGAAAAAAAAAAGTACACTTATTCACGGACGGAGGGAGTAGGTCTAGTAAGCCCAATAAACTGGTATGGAGTACAATACTTGTCTTTGAAATGGGGTAGAAGATTTGGCCCAATCTATTAATTAAGCAGAAGACAATTACGGACTTAAATATTAATTAACAAAAAATAGGGCGAAAATATGCTTTGATGCCTAAGATAGATCATAGACGTTTTTAAGTGTGATTTGTTGTTGCATTCTTCTTAAAACTGTAGTTGTTGTAAAGCTAGGATGTTGCTCCAGAAGCCTGCATTTCACCCCTGAAACGTCACACATTCTTTGGTCTACATTTGTGTGGTTGTACTCATGGGAGTATTGGACGTACGGAGTACTATAGTTGTTCATTTCTACACGTCAAATGATTTCAGTTGAACTAACAACGGCTACGCTGTATTCGCAGTAGAATCACGTCAGAGACTGACATGACTTCCAAACATTCTGTTTCAGAACGCAATGGTCTTTCAAGTCTACGCGATCCTATCGCGGTCGCTCGACTCTCGGACGTGCACCTCCGAACCTCCTTCCTACACGAGCGTGGCGCTCGCCGGCATCGGCACCGGGGCATTGCAGACGCTGATCCTATCCCCGGTCGAGCTCGTCAAGATCAAGCTGCAGCTAGAGGCCGCAGGGCGGAGGCACCGCGGTCCGGCGGACATGGCCCGGGACATCTTCCGGAGGGAGGGCCTCCGCGGCATATACCGCGGGCTCACGGTGACCGCGCTCCGGGACGCGCCGTCGCACGGCGTCTACTTCTGGACGTACGAGTATGCGCGGGAGCGGCTGCACCCGGGCTGCCGGCGCACGGGGCAGGAGAGCCTTGGCACGATGCTCGTCTCCGGTGGCCTTGCCGGCGTCGCCAGCTGGGTCTGCTGCTACCCGCTGGACGTGGTGAAGTCGCGGCTGCAGGCGCAGGCGCAGACGCACCCGAGGTACCGTGGCGTCGTTGACTGCTTCAGGAAGAGCGTCCGGGAGGAAGGGTTCCCGGTGCTATGGCGCGGCCTTGGCACGGCCGTCGCGCGGGCGTTCGTCGTCAATGGCGCCATCTTCTCCGCCTACGAGCTGGCCCTGCGGTTCTTGGTCCGCAACAACGGGCAGACGATGCAGGTTATGGAGGAGCACTGAACTGGCGAGATCATGGATGCAACTCCACCCACTTGCATTGCAAGATTGGAGTTGCTCGCGACATGCGCCCGGGTTGTTGTGTTGTACATAGGGTAGTGTCCAATGGAAGTGGCTATGGGGTCATTACCATTACAGCAAGGTGTGATTTTCAGGTAGGGTGGTTAGTAGCTGCAGAATTCACACAAATTGGCACTATATGTGTGCTGCTTGATGACGACGATTAGTTCTCCCAATGTTTTGGGAAATGCTACTGCATAATATACAGCAAAACCATTCAAGATCATGAGTGAATGACCCGGTGCCGGATCAATTAGCTTTGATTAGAGCTCTTGGTGTTCTGTTGACCTTGTTCTTGTCTGACGTGCTATACTTGCAGTTGCAGTATGTGAATCACTGCAAACTCAGGATTCAGGAATTCTTCTGTACTAAACTCATGCATGACAATGCAGTGATGCATGGAAATGTGAATTTTCTTTTTCTCAAAAATAAGAAGGAAATGCAGAATTTTCTCAGTAACTCTCACTGACAAGGAAAGAGTGTTGTTTTCAGCAGCTTTTTTCGAAAGAGCAACATGAGGCAAAACGGAGTAGCTTTTCTACAGAACACTTGTGGACGATATGAGACTGCCATTTGCGTGCAATCTTGCGCCACTACTTGTGGCAAATTCCCTATCGTTTACTACAGCCAAACAGGTGTATATTCTGGTTCCAAAAGGATCACGCTGATTTGAGGTTTCGGTCTCCCGGACCCCTGGAGAGAGGAGAAGCCCACGTATTGACGTATATGGACTATCCAGTTGTGTTAAACATGTTTGCTTTGTCACCGAAGCTTATGTCATTGTCAGAGCAGGGTCATAGCGAACTCCATGGGTGAAGGCTGGGAAAATGGATGGAGCGGAGCGGCGGGGCAGTATTGCTTCCTGGCCACATAAATGGTATGCATGAACTATCTATCTCCGATCCCTTGTTCGATCGCTTGAAAAAATGAACTTCTATCTCAATTCTCAAACTATAGTGGCAACGCTTCAAATGCCGCTGATAGTTTCTTTTTTCTCGATAACATGCAAAACGGGTGCCATATTTTTATAGAAGGAAGCAAAACAATTACAAGAGATAGGCGAAACTGACTGCTAACAATCCGTTCGACTAACACCAACTCCACTGAATACCTAAGCCTACTCTCGCCCTAGGTTTTCTCTCCCTCCCACCCTTGCGCTGTCCCACATCTGAAACTCATCGTGTATCCTATCTATGAGTTGCTCGGTGTCGTCCGCCTATTGCCAAAAATGCGGGCGTTGCACTACTTTCTCAGAGCATCCAAGCCATCAAGGTCACCAAAGTATCGAACTTCCTTCTGTCCTCCTTCCTGACAAGCTTCCTGCTACTCAGCCACCAAGCCTCCAGGTTGTTGTTACCCTGAGGTTCCGACATAAGCAGCATGGCTACACCCATGCCGAACCACCCTCACATAGCTGCATTTCACCATGATGTGATCCACACTATCCACCTCCTTTAGGTGGTGAAACAGTCATCCGTCTGATCTTGTAGCATGTGCCTTTGTCTTCGATCTGAGATCCAAAGCTTATACTGCACCGCTAGCCACCCAAAGATCTTACATTTTAGTGGCGCAAATGATCTCCAAATTAGGGTCGCCATGGGAAACCTAGTTCTCCCCTTATAGAGGGTTCTGTACGTCGCCTTCGTAGAGTAAATACCTGACTCCGAGCCAAGCCAGATAAACTTGTCATCTCTGTCTAGATTGCTTAGAGTATCCCAAAGCTTGGTGCACTGCACGCACCCCTCCAACTGTCACTGTGCCCTGGATATCCTCCACCCATCCATGCTTTGGCAGCGCCTTCGCTGCACCCCATCTATTCCTGATCCTAGTGGGCACCTGCATCACCACCAAGGGGGCAATCTCCGCCATAGTGAAACCATTGATCCATATATCCCTCCCAAACAACACGTCGAAGCCGTTCCCAATTAGAATCTTGGTGCAGCTCTAGAACACCCTTCCAGGATCCGTATCTCTTAGCATTGGCAAACCTTGACAGGGTCGGGATGGATCCGTATGACATAGCCACTCCCACCTTTCCCTAATTGCTAACCCCTTTCACCGCATATTCTTAAAGCCCAACCTACCTAGCTCCTACGGCATATAGATGTCCCCCAGGCCACTAAGCATTGTCCATCGTTGGCCGCCTTTTTGTCCGTCCAAAAGAAGGAATACCTGCACTTCTCAATTTCCTCAAGGAGCCAAATCGAGACGTCTGCCACTAGCAGATGGCGTACCGTTCGTGTCGTGATCACCGATTTGACGAGAACCAAACGCCCCTCTCTGACAATCAGACCCCTCTACCACAACGGCAAGCAATGCACAACATAATCCAGCACCGATTGCCACTCCGCCTTTCTGAGGGGTCTCAAGGCCAGTTGCAGGCCTAGGTATTTAATCGAAAACTCCGCGATATCACACTGCATGTTTACTCTCACCTTCTCGTTATCCTCCTCAATTCCACGGATTAAAGTCGCGGTTGTTTTCATGTAATTCACTTTCAGGCCCGACGCATCTCCGAGCAGCCCCAATATCTCCCTGACCGCAATCATCTCATTCTCCTCAGCTGTGATGAATAGGACAACATCATCCGTGTAGACTGAGATCCTTTGTAGGGGCGAAATATCAGCCAAACCCTGCAACAACCCGTATTGCACTGCCTTCGAGATATTGCAGTCAATACTTCCATCCCAATCACTTACATCATGGGCGAGGTCGGGTCACCCTCACGTAGGCCTCTAGAATGCTTGATCCGCGCTCCAGGAACCCCATTCACAATCACTCTTGTTGAGGAAGTATAAAGCAACATCGCAATCCACTTGAAGAACAAGACTCCAAAACCCATATGTCGTAACACATCAAACAAGAACGCACAGGAAACCGAACCGAACGCCCGTGAGATATCAAGTTTGATGAGAACTCATGTATGGCGGCGCTGATCAATCCTCCTGGCCACTGACGGACCAACATAAATTTGTCATGTAAGCTCCTCCCCTTTATGAACGCCAATTGATTGGGACTAACCAGTTCACCAAGCCTTGGCCTCATTCGGTTTGGAATAATCTTCGAGAACAGCTTGGAGAAACTATGCACAAGACTTATAGGACGGAAGTTGCCAATGACAGATGCATCTTGCTTCTTCGGAATCAACGTGATCAGCGTACGATTTAATTTCTTAAAACGCCTTCCGTCACCAATGCCAAGCTTCAGGAGCGCTGCCATAATATCTCCCTTAATCACTGGCCACACCTTTTGGTTAAAATAGCCAATGAATCCATCAGGCCCCGGTGCCCTATCCAGGGGCAACTCCTTCACCACCCTCCTCCTCCGAGAATAAAGCTTGTAACTCGTTGGGGTTGCGGGCTAGGAGGTTTAGTTCATCCAAATCCATACCATCCTCTCTGTTCAACACCCTGTCGAGAAGTTCCTGATAGGATTTAGTAAACGCTTCCATTTTGCACTCTTGATCTGTGACGATCACATCCCCAACACAGACAAAAAAAATGAAGTTCTTGGTCCTTCTTCCGTCGTTAGCCACAACATGGAACAACTTGGTATTCACATCACCCTCCCTGATCTATCTCACACGTGATCTCTAGCGCACAATTGTTCTCTCAAAGGATGCTAGACCAAGCACCGCCAACTTCAGGGTTTTCCTTAGACAAAATTCATCCGGAGATAGAACTCTTTGGTATCGCGCAACATCAAACCTCAATTTCATCGTGTTTGTGATCGCAATTTGGAGTTCTACATTGACAATCTTGCCCTGCCTCCAAGCTTGCAAATAACTAGTTGTATTTCTGTACATCGCAACCAACCTCTTGAAAGGATCAATGATTCGTGCATCACATGCCCAAGCCTCCTTAACTGCATCGTCAAAACCCTCAAGCTTTAACCATAAATTCTTGAACTTGAATCTACGTTTGGGACAGATTGCTGTGTTTAGGCCCACGTGTGTTGATGGCAATGACATCTTCGGCCAACCATAAAAGTTTGAGAAAATAAGGTGATGCTAGAAAACACCGCCCTTGTTTCACAAAACCTTTTTTCTTTTGTATCCCTTTGGTTCGTAGAAGCCACCAATTCCAGACACATGACACACCTAGGAGGTGTAAAGTATAAGTAATGTTTATCGGGACTCAACTATGCTTGATCATATCAATAAACATTAGATTTGCTCCCCGACCATCAAGGATCAAATCTAGCTCCTGAGATCCCATTAAGAAGGAAATGGCATCATTCTAAAGATAAACCTTCATAGTGAAAGGACAATGACCAAGAAATCCTAGCATCTTAGCAGTTCATGTACTGAGCACGAACTCTTTCAGGTAATAGGGGTAGATGAACGAGATTGAGCCCATCACTAGTTATGTGCGAGCAACCATCACATGAGAGGAAAGCAAGTGAAGCAACTTAAGTTTGTTGCATGTGCACTCACACACTGACCATTCTTTATTTCCAATTTTCACACTGTGCATTCTCATCACATTTCAAGTGCTAAACTTGCTCGGTAGGTAAGTGCAGCTCAAACCTCCTTTCTTGATTACCGATGACAACGATAGTGTGTGAACGACCCGTATATTATCATTCGTATACTTCATAACCAAAGCATAGTACCATGTGTTTGGGTTGTTCATCATGTGCATCTTGGTCATCTGGCATCTCTCTAAAATACTAAAGCGTGCCATGTAAAATACCCTCCATAATGGTTGTGAGTGGAAATGCCCTATTTCATCTGAAGATAAAGTTATATGATTCAACAAGATTGGTGGTCATTACGGTGTACCTAGATCCATGTGTGTCGTGCATCAAAGACCACCTCTCCGAAGGCTCGTGCTCTATCCACTATGCAAAGTTCTTAATCCATCTTCCTTGCTTTCTCCTAGCATTGGGCGGGTCAAGTCCAAGGAAGTTGCGAAGTCCAGGAGGTTTTGTATCTCTCAGTGGTGGTACTGTTGTAGCCTGTGCAACTATTGATGTCGCATGAGCTTCTACTGCTCGCGTAACTTTCCTCTTCTTAACTTGTTCCTTTGTGAATAATCAAACATGTCGCGGAGATATTTATACTTCCATTCTTGGTTCGGCTCGCAGAGCTTTTTGAACAGATTCATAAGCATCTTACTCCTGATATGTGAGAAAAAAATTGGCCCCTAGCTGGCGCATGCACCACCGACTCTGCATGTCCTGCCATGAAGTCTCTTCATTAGGTCGTTGTTCCATTGTCTTTATTGGCGCGAGTATACCTGCATGCATGTCCTGTAGGACACACACATTTGGACAATCCTTCACAAATGATATTTTAGCTATCTAAAGAACCATAACCAACTCTCAATGTCCTCACTCTCCACAAAACCAAATGCGTGTAGAATGATCTGATTGTTGTTGTCATGACCAATGGCGGCGAAGATCTGGACCTTGTACTTCCCTTTGAGAAACGTGGCATCTACACATAGCAACGCTAAACAGTGCCTAAAATCTTCGATGCATATACTGAAAGAGAATAATACTCGATGCAAAACCCTGACAGCAGGGAATTCTAGCGTCCAAAAGTCTTGGATGTCAAAATAGGTGCCCATATTTCTATCCTATAATGTATGGAGGAGGGACAACACAGTCAGATGAGTCTAGGAACGACCCAAATATATTCTCCAACGTCCTCTACTTAGACCTCCAGGCCCTGCCATTAAAAAATGTACTTATCTGGTTAGAAACTTTTTTCTAGATGGTGCTCACAACCATCGCCTTGGTATCCACAATCTCGGTGTACAACAATCGAGCCAAAAGAGTGGACACAATTTTTTGACGATCCGTCAACATAGTTTCAATAACACAAGTGTGCGGCACAAAGTTGCTCACCGTCTATTTTGTGTCCCACTTCGGACGGTTGTCGTGCACCCTAGCAAGACAACTATCATCGCTACATACCAATGTCAAATGTTTGTTTTGAAAACCCTTGAGAAGGTCCCCGTTGAGATTTTATTATAGTGTTACTCCCAAGCGGAATCATAGCCATCGTTCAAGGTCACTACGGTCGAGAAGTCCCGATTCCATGAAGAAGGGACCAGGACCTCTTCCTTGTTGTCTTCTTTGTCCGAATCATTGGAATCAAGATCATCCACCGATCCACCAATCCATCCTGGTCTTCCTCTTCTATAAGGTTCTTCATGTGCCCTACTTCATTGTTGCCATCAGCCTCGCCACTACCAGCATGTCCTCCTGCGGCATGACGGGTTGCGCTGATTCGTAAACGCTGCATTTAGCGTGTGACATGGACTAACATAGATACATCCATATCATAAGTCAGTTCACCGCTCTGGCCTAGATGGAACTCACCCTCATCTTCATGCAAAGTGATCTCCTTCGCCATAGGGAACATTAAGGAAATGGTGTGAGTCCCCTACGCTCGGACGTTTCTAATTAACCGATGTGCCCACCGACATGTTCGATCTATTGGCTTCAAATGCTCGGATATTTTGGAAGTAGAGCTGGTCCACAAAGCATGCACACCGTGTTGACGTCGAAACCCCCCGGCGGCGCGAGACGGGCAACACAAGAGAGCCGGGAACAACTAGGGCTGCGGCTGGCCCCGGTCCCTCGCAGCGACGGCCCGCAAAGCCTCCTGGTCACACGTCCGATGCTATCGCAAGGGCGTGCCACCTGACCTATACCTGGTCGGGAAGGTGTTGATGATGCCTCGCTTAGTTTCCCGCATGGCATACACGTAAACATTAAATACGAGCCTCGATCGGCTCTCAGAGTTATCCCGTGAATCGGCTCAAAGAGCCGATCCACCCATGATTCGAACGAGGTGTCCGAATATATGGTGGTCCTGCTTGATCAAGATAAAGCTAATTAGATCTACGACGATTTAGGGTTTTCACCGCATAATCGGATCATCCTACTCACGATTGGGCCTCGCGCTCGCGCACGGTGACCGTAAGCCGATCCTAGACAGGGCCTAAAAACCAACACGAGGTTGATCCCCGGAACATCCTTTCTAGGGCTAGCAAACGTCACCCTACACGCCGCCGGATCCTCCAACCCTTTGTAGGGCCTAACTATTGCGGATGTTAAACTAATCCTTGATGAACAAGGAGCAACCGTAACGGATCAGATCTACTAAACTATGATCAAGCGGGGTGCCGCCCCTACACCTAAGATAGGTGTAAGGGCGGCTAGATGTGCAAGGGTTGCATAACGAAAACATATGATTCTAAGAACAATGCAAACCCTAACACACCTAAGATAACTACGTTGCTCGCCATCAAAAAGGCTTCAGTACGAGCAACGCATGAACAACAAGATAGGCTTAGTGCTGCCTAGATCGCAAGATGCGATCTAGGCAGCATGGTGCTTACCGGAGAAACCCTCGAGACGAAGGAGTTGGCGATGCGCCGAGATTTGTTTGTGTTGAACGTTGGTTGTTGTTTATTCCATAAACCCTAGATACATATTTATAGTCCAAGGGACTTTCTAATTTAGGCGTGCACCTAACCGTGCACGGGTAAAACTCTAACTAACCGACAGGTATCCTAATATGTTACGTATACACGGGCCAACTCGCCCACATTTTGCATATAAAGGCCGATTCACGTATTTCTTCCATATATATATTCTTCAAGTCCATCTTGATCGCGGCCCACCTCTGACTCGGTCAAATTCTCGGTGATAACACATGCCCCCTCGGTTTTGGAAATGACATTTCCAAAATCATTATGCTCTTCTTTCGTCGGGTCATGTCGTGGCAGAGCGTAACTGCCGCAGAATCTTCCATCATTACGCCTCGCCTCCTGGGCTTCTCTGTACGAATTGACAATTTCGGCATCACGTCCTCGAGAACCGTCATGGCATTAAATTTCCACTACACTCTCTTTATTTATCTGTGCCAAACGGTTCACCACTCCATCCCCTTGCTCTGCTCTTTCCACCAACGCCAAAAAACCCTCTTCCCCTGCAGCCATGTATTCCTCTTCCTCCTCCGCTTCAGGCCTCTCTCTCCAATCGTCGCCGAAGAACAAAGAAGAGGACGATCCCCGCTCCGGGGCGAACCCCATCTTCTCTGACAAGGAGAAGAAAGAAGGAGAAGCGGAGAAGACCAAGGCCTCCCCTCCGCCGGGCTTCCGCCGAAGAAGCGCTCCCGCATGTGGGCGGACAGCGAGGACGACGATGACGACGAGGAAGGAGAAGATGAGGAGGAGGAAGATGATTCCTCCTCCTCCGCCGGGTATCCTCCAACGAAGCGCTTCCGCGAGCCGGGCGGATAGCGAGGATGATGATGATGACGAGGAGGAGGGGAAGCCCCAGCCGACGGCCGGGGCAGCAGCCGGCGAGGAGCTTCTCGGGAGCAGCGCCGACGACCTCGACGACGGCGATGATGAGGACAACGACGACTAGTAGAGTAGGACTAGCAGTAGCAAGTGCACTAGGCACCAGTATCCCTCTTTTGAGAGCCATCGGCTCTTCTTGTAAAGCCGCTCCTTTGAATTAATGAGAATTGTTCTTTCAATTTCTCTTTCCATTAATCCAATTTCCATCCTTCCGCTTGCCACACCAAGACCGATAGCAACGAATCGGATTATTATTTTTTTCTTGACCGTGGTATTTTGCAATCCCACAGCCGATGACTGTTCATCGGCTAATTTGAGAAACCAGTCTCCTTCCTTTTCTTGCAACGACCAAGCACGGTCCAAACCTCGTACAAGACGACGGCTTTTCCTTCCCAGCTCCTCCCCGAGAAGATCATGATGCAGTATCGACCGATGCAACTCCAATTGGCTCTCAAAAATAGAGCACCTCCCAAGTTAGTGGCCCTCCGAGCCTTAGTCAAGGCGAGAAAGGTAGCGAAATAGCCAATCATGTCGCCATTGACCTTACGCCACAACGCAGAGCCAGCCGATTCCAACAAAATCGGCTCCCCAGAGCAGAGAACCTTCAGGGTGAGCTGCCCCCCGAGCTTTTCAGTCTACTCCTTGCGCCTTGTTGATTAGATCGGCTCCTTTCCTTCGGTGGATCTGAGGCAACCCACCCTTGGCCTCGATCTCGCGCATCCACGCTGCTCTCGGCATTGTTCTTGAAGAGAGGACCCAAGCCATTGAACCATTGAACCACTCCATTGAGGAGTTCTCCCATCATAGTCTCTCTTCGTGCTCCATTGACCCTCTGACAGTTATACCTCTTGAGTCGATGGCCATGCATCGTCTTTTACATCCTTAAGTCGATGTCTGTTGCATCGGCTGTGCTCAAAATTTTTCGAATTTTTTTGAATTTTTACGGCCGATTTATGCATCGGCCCCCATACTTTAATACTCATCACCAAAGGATGAGACACTTCTACTGCATATCCTCGTGTTTTATCCACCTGGTGCCCCCCGAGCCGATTCTCGTCAAGAGAATTGATGGTATCGGCTCTGTTGGATTACATGTTGAACCCAGGCAGAATGGATGGTGAGGATAATTTTGGCCGATTGCTGGAATCGGCCTCCACGTTGCTTGCTCGGTGAAGGTTTTGTAATGTCCCTTCATAATTTTTTTTGGGGCCGATCACAAGGATCAGCCTCGCCACGTTTGCTCATTGACGTGCTCTTGCTACTCGTTCAGGCCGGTAGATAAAACCAGCCCAATCTCTGACTTTATCATGTTGGTGCGCTTGCTGTCGTCCACCTTGAGTGCATCGTGTAATCATGGAGCACTAAGCTTCGTCGGAAGAACGAGCACCATGTTTGTGCCAGCCGATGTTTCATCATCGGCTTTCTTTTGCTTGGGGCGCCACTCCATTTTCCGTGGACGACCCTCTTCCTCCGGGGTTCGCTGAACCTTCGCAGCCGGATCAGGCCTTGCCTTCCTCAATGTATGCAAGTATAACCTTTCGGCTTCCTCGAGGCCGCGCAATCGCTGAACCCTCGCGCTTCGGGAACGGCTGAGTCCATCGTGGCACCACCTTGGCCGGTGGTACCTGTCTTCTTCTTCTCCCTCGTCTTCCGAATCTTCGAGATCTTTCAACCGAGGGGACTCAGCTCGTTTGCCTTGTGGCGGGAGAGGCCCTAGGCGCTTGAATACGGACACGTTGGCTGCCTCCTTTTTCTTCTCGGTTGCATTCGGGCAATTGCCGATTGTGGGCAATCGGCTCATTCCCGAATCCCAGCAGTGTCCGAAGAAGGGACAGTCCCAAGTGCTCTATCCTCGTCGACTCGCTCCCCCAACTTTTCCTTGGCACGGCGCTCGTGCTCCTCCTCATCACGATCATGCCGACGACGTCTCCTCGTCGTCCCTAGCCGACGATCTTCTTCATCATCGTCGTTGTATCGCCGGCGTTGGTCATACCGACTCACATACTTTTTGAGGAGGTGATCGGAGAGAGGTCGTTGATACCTTATGTTTTTCACCTCTCCCTCTCGTGACGTAGCGCTTGCCGTCTTGGCGGAGCCGATCGCGTGGAGCGGCTTCCTCTCGTATCTTTGCTATGAGAGCAGCTGCCCTCATCTCCGTCCTTACCGTAGTGGTGTCCAGGTCCTACCATGTTGATATTGCACGAGAAATCCGGCTGGCACCCTCCATGGTAAGTATACTCCACCATGTTTACGGCGGGGAAGGGGTGTGTGTCGACCTTCATGGCGTACCGGTTGAAAATTAACCGTCCATTTTCTATCGCCATTTGGATCTGCTGCCGCCACACCCTGCAGTCGTTGGTGGTGTGGGTGAACGTGTTATGCCACTTGCAGTATGGCTTTCCGTTCAGCTCTTGCACCGTGGGGATCTTGTGGCCTTCGGGTACCTTTATATGCTTCTCCGTGAGTAAGAGATCAAAAATCTGCTCGGCCTTGGTCACGTCGAAGTCGAACCCTTTTGGAGGGCCTTGTGGCTTCACCCATTTGCAGGACACGGGGCCTGTCGCTCGAGTCCATTCAGCCACTGCTACCTCTCGATCTCCCGCAGCACCTTCATCCTCGTCTGCCTCAACCAGGGTCACCGCACGCTTGAATTTGTCCTGGTAAACATCTGGGTGGCGCCGCTCATATGCCGACAGCCTTCGCACCATGTGCGCCAATGAAGGGTAGTCTCGCTTGGGAGGCCACGTCCTTAATCGATGATGAGAGACCCACCACCGCCAACTCGACGGCTTCTTTTTCACTTACATGAGCCGAAAAGCATCGGTTCCTAATGGTCCTAAAGCGCCGGACGTATTCCGACACTCGTCTCCCCGCGCTTCGTCGTACTTGTGCTAGATCGGCAATACCAACATCGGAAGCCTCCGAGTGATACCGCTCATGGAACCGCTCTTCCAACCGCTTCCAAGTCCGGATGGAGTTCGGTGGCAGCGATGTGTACCACCCGAAAGCCGATCCCGTGAGGGACCGTGCGAAGAACCTCACACGCAACTCGTCCGATGCTGAGATCGTGCCCAGCTGCGCCAAATATCGGCTCACATGCTCGATGGAGCTGGAACCATCCGATCCACTAAACTTTGTGAAGTCCGGGAGCCGATATTTGGGTGGTAGCGGGATCAGTTCGTAGTCGTTGGGGTACGGCTTGGTGTAGCCGAACGTCTTCCTTTTCGGCATCATGCCGAACCGATCTTTCAGATTGCACAAATCTGATCCGCGGTGATGGCCGAAGGTGTCGAACCCCGAAGATTCGCCGGGGTGGCATACTTAACCAGCCATGCTTGCTTTTCCGGTTCTAAGCCAACCGCAGGAGCCGGGCTCGGAGGTTTGTCGGAGTGGCGTACTTAGCTAGCCACGTTTGCTTCTCAGGATCGGCTCCCGACGTTCCTCCCGCCGTTCCTGCAGGCCCCCGCTGTTGCAGCTCGGTTCGAGAGTGCCCGTGTGTTGCGCCCGGCACGTATGCGCACGCGTATCCGTGCGGGATCTCCTTGGGTGCCTCGGTAGGAATTGGTAGTCACTAGGATCACCACCAATCTTGTAGACGACGTATGCCGATGAGTTCGGCAGCTTCCGGTGCTGCCCATGCGAACGGATGGGGCTGGAGTGGCATCTCTCCTTTGAAAGTCCCCGTAGCTGGTCCCGACGGAGAATACCGGTGGCTCATGATTTCCTGGACCACGCGCAGAGCGACACGCTCCAAAGTGTTCACCAGGCTCTCGTAGTGGCGGTGCAGTGAATGAGCCACCATGTAGTTGATTTCCCGCCGCAGCCGACTCGGTGCGTTCTTCTGACGGGGCGGACAGGTCCACTCCATCGAGTGCGCCTTCAGGTGTGAAACCCTTCCACCCGACGCCATGGGAGCGAGTTCTGTGGAAAGAGCCGATGAGGTCGGCTTCGAGGGTTGCCTTGATCTCGTCATGTTTCTTCTTGAGCTCATCGAGCAGATCCTCGTACTTGACCGGAGTGCCTTCCGCCATCTCGGATGTAGATGGCGATGTGGTGGATGTCGAAGGTTGTCCCACCGGGCGTGCCGTAATGTGTTGACGTCGAAACCCCCCGGCGGGCAGCAGACGGGCAACACAAGAGAGCCGGGAACAACTAGGGCTGCGGCCGGCCCCGGTCCCTCGCAGCGACGGCCCGCAAAGCCTCCCCGGTCACACGTCCGATGCTATCGCAAGGGCGTGCCACCTGACCTATACCTGGTCGTGAAGGTGTTGGATGATGCCTCGCTTAGTTTCCCGCATGGCATACACGTAAACATTAAATACGAGCCTCGATCGGCTCTCAGTTATCCTCGTGAATCGGCTCAAAGAGCCGATCCACCCATGATTCGAACGAGGTGTCCGAATATATGGTGGTCCCGCTTGATCAAGATAAAGCTAATTAGATCTACGACGATTTAGGGTTTTCACCGCATAATCGGATCATCCTACTCACGATTGGGCCTCGCGCTCGCGCACGGTGACCGTAGTCGATCCTAGACAGTGGCCTAAAAACCAACACGAGGTTGATCCCCGAACATCCTTTCTAGGGCTAGCAAACGTCACCCTACACGCCGCTGGATCCTCCAACCCTTTGTAGGGCCTAACTATTGCGGATGTTAAACTAATCCTTGATGAACAAGGAGCAACCGTAACGGATCAGATCTACTAAACTATGATCAAGCGGGTGCCGCCCTACACCTAAGATAGGTGTAAGGGCGGCTAGATGTGCAAGGGTTGCATAACGAAAGCATATGATTCTAAGAACAATGCTAACCCTAACACATCTAAGATAACTACGTTGCTCGCCATCAAAAAGGCTTCAAGTACGAGCAACGCATGAACAACGTGGTAGGCTTAGGCTGCCTAGATCGCAAGATGCGATCTAGGCAGCATGGTGCTTACCGGAGAAACCCTCGAGACGAAGGAGTTGGCGATGCGCCGAGATTTGTTTGTGTTGAACGTTGGTTGTTGTTTATTCCATAAACCCTAGATACATATTTATAGTCCAAGGGACTTTCTAATTTAGGCGTGCACCTAACCGTGCACGGGTAAAACTCTAACTAACCGACAGGTATCCTAATATGTTACGTATACACGGGCCAACTCGCCCACATTTTGCATATAAAGGCCGATTCACGTATTTTCCATA
>NC_061513.1:246791966-246817537 GCF_022539505.1 Lolium rigidum | reverse complement strand
AGAAAACTAGATTTTGATGTGCGCCTTGGCGCACGATCCCGTGGGACTCATGTATAGTATAAAAATGATCATTATCTATATAGGCAGCCCACTGTCAGCATATGATAGCTTTTTTCAAGACAAACTAATTTCATAGAACAATTTTTAGAACAATTCATACTCTTGAACTTGTCCTGTGGGGAAGAAGAAAGGTCTTTACATAATAGGAGGTCACTTCGGCATATGAGGAAGAGCAGTTGCTAATATCAAGAACAATAAAACATTTGGAGCAGACTTTCTAGTATTGTGGCCAATTATTACGGGCAGCAAGGAGATGAGGTCCATGATCCAGTTCTGAAGCCCCTCACACCCGGTCACAATCTCTGCCACATGGTGCACCCCCCGTAGCCTGTGCACATGCCCGCGAGCCCAAAGCAGCTCCTCCTAGAACTCCTACACTCCAAGCAACAGCATGCTCACGCCCATTGCTGCAATGCCCTGTTAAACAATATGTAGTGGGCACCATCATTAAACTTTCAAAGTTCAGTAAATACTTAAAGAACACAGCCTTCTTAGGCCACTGATATTATAATCCATTTAAAAGTTATAAGAATCAATAACATACGCAAATCACAGAAATAGCAGATGCATACGCTATGATTACAGATATGCAGAATATGCCCAGAAAAAGGAACACATGCTCATCAGATTGATGCAGAATTGCAGACTATAAAACACACACATATGTATAATACAACTTCCTATCTAACTGATTCGACATTCACACACCTGTATAATTTTAAAGAGACACATGTCTCAGAATCTAAGGCATAAATCTCAGATGTTAATGGTACTGTTGTAATATCAAGCGATATCGAAATGTTAGAAAGCATTTCAGTGAAATCAGAGAGAAAAGAATTAAGTCAGCCACATAATGAAGACCATATTCTGCAGCAACAACTATCAGCAGTACCAAGCAGGGTGAACCCTCGAACAATATTATCAGTATATACCAGAAGATAAAAATCATACCTTTTCTTCAGAAAAAACTATCAGACAAGTAGAACGAATATGTTATAGATATAATATGTTTACAGGTAGACAGTGGTGAACTTACAGCAATGTACACCTGGATAAAGACAAGTACAGAGTATATAACTTAGCAAACAATTTATAACATTGTGAACCAAAAATCCTTTGCACACAGAAAGCACAAGGAATGGTAGAAGAAGATTCCATACAAGGTGCACAGGAGCATCGCCACAACAGGAACTTAGTCATATTTACAGGCCCACTACAGAAGGAAGGGCCGCAATCTTTGAAACCTTTGGACATATGACTCTTTGGATATAAAAGAGCAGTTCATATTGGAGTTGATAGAACAAAGATTTGTTCAAGATATTTCATTATCCATAAACTAAGGTCTAAATAGGAACACAATATTTCTGAAAAAATCCTCCTCTGATGCAATCTGCAACTATTCCCTAACTGGTAATAGTGTTTGATGAATTTTGCTTGGCTAAATGCCATACAGTGATCAAAGTATTCATAAACCTGGAGCATTATTTCTTAAGCACTACATATTTCTTAGCTCACACATGTAGATGTCTTGAGTCAATTCTCTGTGTATGTACTGATAATGTAATTAGATGAAAGTATTCATAAACCATGAGCATTATTTGCACCTGGTATAGAATACCAACAAACCCAAGCCTGAGAGTTGCCTCCATTGATGAATAAATTAAAATGTAGTCAGCTTTAGACAGGGATGCCTAGATCTGTACCAACTTGACAAATCAAAAAAGATTTGGCGTGTCGTACCGAGGCCAAAAAAATTGATATGTATATGTTCTAAAAACACCCTTGACAACGATACTCAGCAGAGGCAATGTAATTTATTTGTTTATAGCCAACATGGAAGTACTGTATGTTCCACAACTTGAAATAATCGGTAAGTAGAGATAGAAACCTAGCCACTTACACATTCTACATTTAAATAGGATATCCATAAATATATTATGCAGGTCTTGAAATATGATTTGCCAAAACCTAAAGCAAGTTCAATATTCCTTGAGGTTTGACGTAAATCAGTAAATAGACACATGCCTGCGACTGCTCACTAAAGATAAAGATGGTGTACTAAGTCACGGACATAGCGTATCTTATATATGAAATACCAAGCCTGGCTAAACACATAGTATACACAACAGATAGATAAGAATAACAATAGTGAATGTCATGCAACTATGAACCAACCAAAATGGTTTCTGCGATTGTAGTTTAGGTTCTGCGGTCAATGAAATCATTTCAGACAACAGAGAACAGTATCATGGAAGGGGTCTACATGCTCCGAGGTTACAAAGTAAAATGTTCTGAAAGAGCGGTATGAAATTTCATAAAAAAATATAATACTAAAGATTGTATGACATGTCAAGGACATAGTGGACATAGTGGTGTTATTTAGTGTCAATACCATTGAAACATAATAAGGTCAAGAGGGCAACCTGCACAACGTGATTTAAATAACTGGAACTATATACACAAAGAGAGCACAATGGGGCACAATCCTATAGCTGTGTATGCACAAGGAGATAAAAGAATTTATGAACACCTCAAGCTAATGATGAGACAAGGAAAACGCCTCAAGCTAAACTAATTGGATATGAGACGATGAACAAACTTTGGAAACAATAAACAAACTCTGGCATTTCTGTTTTAGTTTTTTCACTTCTTAATTTACTTCCATGGCCTTAGTTCACCTGCTTTTGTCTTGTCTAGAAAACTCTGATGCTTATCTAAAAGGAGAAACCAAATGTTATTTTTGTTTCACAAGCAGGATTTCCGTGTCAAAACCTAAGATGACATTACATAATCTGCCAAGCTAATGCTTCCATAACCTCCTCCCTGAGTGGCCAGTTCACACTGCTCTGGTTCTGGAGTGGCATGTACTGCTTCTGAATACATGTACTGCTGCAATAGATTTAATTTACAACCAAGAAAGATTTATTGCTTGCTTGCCATTGGAATCCACTGGAAGTAGAATCTGTTTGAGATGCAGGAGGCAGTGTGATTACGCTTTTTACCTCACCATCTAGAAGGCAAATCCTTGGCCGAGCAGGAATCCATCGGAATACATGTCGCCATCCATCAGAATACATGTCACCATCCACCCGAACGCCAATGTTTTCTTCCCTGCATTCCACCAACATTCATCAAGACTCACCGATGCAACGCTGACGCGATCCGCCTTATCCCGGTGCAATAGGGAAATCATACGCAATTGAACTACTTGTAAGCCCAACTGATTCATGATCACAAATTTAATTTTACAACGAAAAAATGTAAGGATCTACTTTTCGTGTAGCTCCTATTAACCTACAGAAATAAAAAGCATTCAGCAAGTGGTAAATCCGTCTAAAAAGAAAGTCTAGGCTGGGAACTTCTTACCATAAACGTAAACTGCACAAAAAGCTCATCCATTTCACATGACCAAGTCCAGCGAGCTGCATGAAGAAAGATATCAGAACATCGATATATTGGCACCAAGGGAGAACCTGAGCTACAGGCCTAGGGAGTAAATCCAAAAGAAAATTCTTTTTTTGTAAAATACATGATCCCTAAACCAATTACCAAGAAACCCTTATATATATGATAGGAGCATACACTACATAATTAGGAGAGATTTGTGGTTACTCTGCTTTACCTTCATTTCATCGGTTGCTTAGGATGGCTATAAAGCTCCATCCAAATAACTCAGTTTAAACTATTCTGATTGAAATCAAAAACACGGTATACAATCCAAATAACTCAGATTTTGATTCTTCATCTCTGCACTGGTAGAAAAATGGCCTTCCGTCCAGCCCCATTAGTCGCCAAAATATAGGAACCGCGACTAATGGGGTCTTTAGTCGCGGTTCGGGTGGCGAACCGCGACTAAAGAGCTCGAGCCCGACGCGCTCGCTGGCCGGCCGGTGGACGGGAGGGGATTTAGTCGCGGTTGGCCAGGCCAACCGCGACTAAAGGTCCTCGAGCTCGGACCGAAGGCCTTTAGTCGCGGTTGGCCGGGCCAACCGGGACTAAAGGCCCATCCCTATAAAAGAGCCTCAGCTCACGGCACTTAGCCATTTGGTGCCACTTCTCTTCACAAGCTTCACAAGGGGTGTAGATTTGCTTTTGGTTCCTCTTATGCACACAAGGTGTTTGATAAAATGCCCCAAGAGCATGAAACAAACATGATATGAAGTGTTGGAGCCACACTTGAGCTTCCTCATTTATTTTTTCCTCCTCGATCGCGGTTAGCAACTTAAACCTTTCATGCATGTGTGTCATTGATAAAATATGCATGTGTGTAGTTCATTGTTTAATTTATATTGTTTATAGCTAGTTAGTTTAACAAATGCATGATGGTTAATTATATATTTTATATTATAATAATGCGGATGAATCGGCAATGGATGTACGGTAACCGACTCTCCGGCGAGTTCACTACGGGTTTGAAAGATTTCCTCGTAGTGGCTAATGCGAACAAGCGAAGGGTTTTGTTATCTGTCCATGTGTTGACTGTAAGAATCGAAGGGTTACTCTTCCTCAAGAGAAGTTCACCTGCACCTGCTTCGGCACGGTTTCATGCCAAGCTATATTTGTTGGACCAAGCATGGAGAAAGAGGGGTTATAATGGAAGAAGATGAAGAAGGGGATGATTTCATCGATGAAAACTATCTTGATCATTTCGGTGATACTTTCATGGAGGATGCTTGAAGGTGAAGGGGAAGGTGAAGGGGAAGGTGAAGAAGAGACACGTGATGAGCCCGTTGATGATCTTGGTCGGACCATTGCCGATGCACGGAGACGCTGCGAAACCGAAAAGGAGAGGGAGAATTTGGATCGCATGTTAGAGGATCACGGAAAGTCGATGTACCCCGGATGCGATAATGGTCTGAAAAAGCTGGGATGCACGAGTGGATTTGCTGAAATGGAAGGCACGAGCAGGTGTAGGCTGACTCGGCATTTGAAAACTTGCTGAAAATGTTGAAGAATATGTTTCCAAAGAATAACGAGTTGCCCGCCAGTATGTACGAAGCAAAGAAGGTTGTCTCGCCCTCTAGGTTTAGAGGTTCGAAGATACATGCATGCATCAACGATCGCATCCTCTACCGCGGTGAATACGAGAATTTGAATGAATGTCCGGTATGCACCGCATTGCGTTATAAGATCGAGGCGATGACCCCGGTGACGATGTTGAGGGCGAGAAACCCAGGAAGAGGGTTCCCGCCAAGGTGATGTGGTATGCTCCTATAATACCACGGTTGAAACGTCCGTTCGGGAACAAAGAGCATGCCAAGTTGTTGCGATGGCACAAAGAGGACCGTAAGTCGGACGGGGAGTTGAGACACCCCGCAGATGGAACGCAATGGAGAAAGATCGACAGAGAGTTCAAAGATTTTGCAGCTGACGCAAGGAACATAAGATTTGGTCTAAGTACGAGATGGCATGAATCCTTTTGGCGAGCGTAGCTCCAGCCATAGCACTCGGCCCGTGACTCTATGCATCTACAACCTTCCTCCTTGGTTGTGCATGAAGCGGAAGTTCATTATGATGCCGGTGCTCATCCAAGGTCCGAAGCAACCCGGCAACGACATCGATGTGTACCTAAGGCCATTAGTTGATGAACTTTTACAGCTGTGGGGCAGACCTGGTGTCCGTGTGTGGGATGAGCACAAAGAAGAGGAATTTGACCTACGAGCGTTGCTTTTCGTAACCATCAACGATTGGCCTCGCTCTTAGTAACCTTTCGGGACTCGTCAAATAAGGGATACAATGCATGCACGCACTGCTTACATGAGGCCGAAAGTGTACATTTGCCAAATTGTAAGAAGAACGTGTACCTTGGGCATCGTCGATTTCTTCCGAAAATTCATCCAGTAAGAAAGAAAGGCAAGCATTACAACGGCAAGGCAGATCACCGGCCGAAGCCTGCGGAACGCACTGGTGCTGAGGTATTTGATATGGTCAAGGATTTGAAAGTCATCTTTGGAAAGGGTCTGGCGGACAATCGGTTCCGAAGGGAGCCGACGGGCACGCAGCCATGTGGAAGAAGAAATCTATATTCCGGGAGCTAGAATATTGGAAAGTCCTAGATGTCCGCTCGCAATCGACGTGATGCACGTTACAAAGAATATTTGCGTGAACCTCCTAAGCTTCTTGGGCGTGTATGGGAAGACAAATGATACAAAGGAAGCACGGCGGGACCGAGCAACGTTTGAAAGACCACGAAGACCGGCATCCGGAATGGTTTCAAGGTCGTGCCAGCTACGCTCCGACCAAAGAAGAGAAGGTCATCTTTTTTGAATGCCCGAGCGAGTATGAAGGTCCCGTCTGAATTCTCGTCCAATATAAAGGGAATAATAAACATGGCGGAGAAAAAGTTCCAAAACCCGAAGCCTCACGACTGCGCACGTGATTATGACGCAATTGCTTTCGATTGCTTTGAGGGGCTCCTGCCGGAAAATGTTCGAGTAGCCATTGTGAAGCTATGTGCATTCCTCAATGCAATCTCTCGGAAGGTAATCAATCCGGAAGTTCTACCACGGTTACAAAACGATGTGGTCCAATGTCTTGTCGGTTTCGAGTTGGTGTTCCCGCCATCCTTCTTCAATATTATGACGCACCTCCTGGTTCACCTAGTCGAAGAGATTTCCATTCTCGCTCATGTATTTCTACACAATATGTTCCCCTTCGAGAGGTTCATGGGAGTACTAAAGAAATATGTTCGTAACCGTGCTAGGCCAGAAGGAAGCATCGCCAAGGGCTATGGAAATGAGGAGGTAATTGAGTTTTGTGTTGACTTTGTTCTTGACCTTAAGCCGATTGGTCTTCCTCGATCGCGTCACGAGGGGAGACTAAGTGGAAAAGGCACGATCGGAAGGAAATCAACGATATGTATGGACGGCCATTCTATGACTGAAGCGCACCACACAGTTCTGACCAATTCCAGCTTGGTGGCTCCGTACTTTGAGAAACACAAGAATATTTTACGCTCGGACAACCCGGGGAAGCCTGAATCCTGGATTAGGAAGGCCCACATGGAGACTTTCGGCAGTTGGTTGAGAAAACATTTAATGAATGACAATGATGTTGTAGATCAGCTGTACATGTTGGCCAAGACACCATCTTCGACTATAACGACTTTCCAAGGGTACGAGATAAATGGGAATACATTTTACACGATCGCCCAAGATAAAAAGAGCACCAACCAAAACGAGTGGTGTCCACTTTGATGCGAGCAACCGAGAATGGGCAAAAGGTCACATATTATGGTTACATAGAGGAGATATGGGAACTTGACTATGGACCCTCCTTTAAGGTCCCTTTGTTCCGGTGCAAATGGTTCAAGCTAACGAGGAGGTGGGGTAAAGGTGGACCAGCAATACGGAATGACAATGGTGGATTTCAACAATCTTGGTTACCTTGACGAACCATTCGTCCTAGCGAAAGATGTCGCTCAGGTTTTCTATGTGAAGGACATGAGTAGCAAACCGAGGAAACGGAAAGATAAGAAAACGATCAGTACATCATGCGATGATCCAAAGCGCCACATTGTTCTTTCAGGGAAAAGAAACATCGTGGGAGTGGAGGACAAGACAGGACATGTCGAGAAGATTATAATATGTTTGCTGAAATTCCGCCCTTCAAAGTGAACACCGACCCAAGCATTAAGTTAAATGATGAGGATGCTCCATGGATACGGCACAATCGTAAGCAAGCGGGGACACAAGGGAAGAAATGATGTGTAATAATTTATTGTACCAAACTTTATTGAATGGATCATGTGAATTATATTACCCGTGATGTGTTTGGTGTCCATTTTCGAATGATTCGATTGATTCGAGAAACCACACTGATGATACATGAAATTTGGAGTGATTCAGTCATACTCCTGCCTAGGCGTATAATATGCATACTCGTAGTCTTCATAGCCGCCGCCGTTGTACTGGTAATCGTCGCCTTCTAAGTTGTCGCCGTCGTCGTCGCTGCTCGTCGTCGGCTGTCGTCGGGCGGCGCTCGTGGCTCGAACTGAGGGTAGCGCAGGCGGGGGATATCGCCGGCCGTGATGTAGTCCATGACGCTCTGCAGAGTCCGGCCGTACCACCATAGCCGACGGCCGGCCTCGTGGAAGTTCCCAGGAGGCAGACCGTCCTCCTCATACCTGGCGAGCGCCCTCTCACGCCGGTTGATGAAGAAGGCGTCCCAAGTATGCTGGTTATCGGGATGCCAGTGGGGATTCATCCACTGCTCCGGCGTGAGGTCGAGGTAGTAGTGGTTCGTGATGGCCGCCCGGCGCGCAGTACCGTGAGGGACGGGAGGGACCGGCACGCCGCCGGCGCTTAGGCTCCAGCCGGTGGGGACGCGGTAGCCCGGTGGGCAAGGGTAGTTCGAGGCGCAAAGCTCCTCCACCTGCTGGTAGGTTAGAGTGGGTGCGGTGGAAGCCATGAGAGAGTGATGAGAGATTGTAGAGATGTGATAATGCTGGCCAAGCCGGGCTACATATATGTAGTGAAAAATGGCGGGAAAAATGGGAGCGGGAAGACAGGAGGCGGGAAGAAAGTGGCGGGAAGAAAGAGGCGGGATAAGGACGTCTGGGTAAGCTTTAGTCCCGGCTGGTGGGTGCAACCGGGACTAAAGGTGGTTTTTGTGTCATCTATGAAAACTATCGGTGGGATAAGGATGTTTGGGTAAGGTTTAGTCCCGGCTGGAGGGTGAAACCGCGACTAAAGCTGTCGGCAGGATAAGAACGCGTGGGTGGACGCACTGCTCGATGAGGTAAAGCATGTAGTGCACGACGCCCTGTCGGAGGAACAAGACAAAGCATCAGCGGCGCCGTGCCTATAAAAGGAGCATCGATAGGCCTTGGCAAGCAGACCAACAAGCCAACCTAGCAGGTAGGGAGAGTTTCATCCCCATGGATGAAGTAGAGGGTTGGAAAATCTCCCGTGGCGCAGCTTCTCGAAGATGTCGTCGGTGCACACGTCGTACGACATCTTCGGAAGTTGCTCCTCGGGAAAATTTTCCTGCAAGCCCGTGAAAGACAGAGGGGGGAAGACAGAGGCGGGAAGAACTGGCGGGAAGAGGGGGCGGGAAATATTTTCTGAATTTTTTGATATATTATTTGTACTTTTAACATTTTGAAATGAATTAGTTTTAATTTTATGAATTTTTGATATATTATTTGTATTTTTAAGATTTTTAATTGAATTAGTTTTATTTTTCTGAATTTTTTGATATATTATTTGTATTTTTAACATTTTGAATTGAATTAGTTTTATTTTTCTGAATTTTTTGATATATTATTTGTATTTTTAACATTTTGAACTGAATTAGTTTTATTTTTCTGATTTTTTTGATATATTATTTGTATTTTTAACATTTTGAAATGAATTAGTTTTATTTTTCTGAATTTTTTGATATATTATTTGTATTTTTAACATTTTGAATTGAATTAGTTTTATTTTTCTGAATTTTTTGATATATTATTTGTATTTTTAACATTTTGAACTGAATTAGTTTTATTTTTCTGAATTTTTTGATATATTATTTGTATTTTTAACATTTTGAATTGAATTAGTTTTATTTTTCTGAATTTTATGATATATTATTTGTATTTTTAACATTTTGAACTGAATTAGTTTTATTTTTCTGATTTTTTTGATATATTATTTGTATTTTTAACATTTTGAAATGAATTAGTTTTATTTTTCTGAATTTTTTGATATATTATTTGTATTTTTAACATTTTGAATTGAAAAGAAATTTGAAAAAGAACTTTACTCGCGGTTGGCCTCGCCAACCGCGACTAAAGGGTCTTTCCGCGGGAACCGCGCGCAGGCGCGATTCAGTTCCTTCTTCCTCCTCGAAACCGCCAGGCTGCCGCGCGCGATCCTTCTTCGTCGACCTCGCCGTCAGGCTGCCACGCGCCGCTGCGCCCTCCGTCGTCGTCCCGCGCCACCGACGCCGCCTCCATTGTCGTCCCGAGCCACCGACGCCGCCTCCGTCGTCGCCCGTACGTCTCGCCGCGCCGCCGCCGTATCTCTTCCGTACGTCGTCCGCGCTGTGGCCGCCGGCCGCTGCCGCCCGTGACCACCGCCGCGCACGCATCGCCGCCGCGCCCGTGACCGCCGTCGCGCACGCACCGCACGCCGCCGCGCCCGTGTGACAGAGAGGAGGAAAGAGGTGAAGGAAGAAGGGAGAGAGGAGGAAGAGAGAGGACGGAGGGGCCGGGGCCGGCCCCAAATTTTTTTTTTGTTCTTGTTAATTAACAAAAAAAAGTACAAACAAAAATAAAATTAACAAAAAAAACAATTTTAAAAATGCAGGGGCCACCGCCACCGCCACCGCCCAATTTGTTTTTTACTTAACAACGCCGCCTCCTTCGTCGTCCCGCGCCGGCCGCCTCTTCGTTTGTACGTCTCGTCGCGCCGCCGTGTCGTTCTTCCGTCGTTCGCCGTGCGCACGTCGCGTCGCCGTTCGCCGCCGGTAGATGGCCGCTAGCCCGACGTCCTCGCCGCGCGCCGCCCGACGTCCTCGCCGCGCGCCGCCCACGCGCAGACTGTTGGCCGGCCACCCGCGCGACGTCCTTGCCCGCCCGCCGGCCGCGCGCGGTACAGAGAGAGAGAAGAGGATAAAGAGAGGAAGAGGAGAGAAGGAGGCGCCCCCCCCATTTTTTTTTGAGATGCACACAGCCACAAAACAAAATCAAAAAGTTCATTAATTAAAAAGTACCAACTTGACTCAAAAAAAGTTCATTAATTTTTAAAATTCATTAAAAAGAACCAACTTGACTCATCGCCACGCCCAATACCGTCTCTGGGAGAAGGAAGAGGGAAGGAGGGGCCGGGGAAGAGGCGCCGGCGGCTATTTTGTTCTTTTTTGTTTTTTTAGATAGAGAAGGAAACACACACCGCCCCGCGAGTATATACGGAGGGGGCGGCGACGGGGCGGCGCACAACTTTGTGCGCCGCCCCCCTCGCCGCCGCCTCCGTATATACGCGCGGGTTTTTTTTTTGTTTTTTAGGAGAGAGAGAAGAGAGAGAGAAACACCCCGCCCCCCTTTCGCCACTGCCCGTTCGCCACCGCCGCCGCCCTTTCGCAGCCGCCCCCCTTTCGCCGCCGCCACCGCCCCCCTTCTTCACTTAATTAATTTGTTTTTACTACATGTTTTCAGGACTGACATATGTCGGACGATAGAGCTGACCCGATTATGGCCAGCTATGATCCGGACGCTGAAGACCATATGTTCGGCATCATAAACGGCAATATTCTATATGTGCCGACCGAACAAGAAGAAGATGATATCTCTTCTTATCTGAACCTTGACGGTCAAGATGAAGGCCGTCGGCAAGATGATGCTCGAACAAACGTCGATAAACGACGATCTTCAATTGGAAGTAGCAACCACCTCCGGCGCCGAGGTATATATATACATTGAGCCTCTGGTGATACAAACTAACTGATTTGAATAAATATGTGTGTACTAACGCGCGCGACTCTCTTTCTTATTTTAGCCCTCGGCCGGATCGTCGAAACAATCGAGTACGTCGTCAAAGCGTGGCGCAACCAAGACGATGAAACAAGGAGAAACATGTACCATCGAGGTTATCGACAGTGCAACCGGCAGGCCGCTGGAGCCCCGCAAGAACGCCACCAAGTTTATCAACCAATGCGGAGCCGTTGTTAGAGACAACGTCTCGATCACCGTCCAGGAGTGGAATGAGCCAAAGAAGGCACGAATTGGTTTCACTTTTGTCGATAAGAGAACAAAAAAAGATTGCTTCAAAAAGCTTATGGAACATTTCGTTCTACCTCCGGAATACAACAAATTCGATGAGGAGGGTAACAAGATTGAGGAAAACAAGGAGAGGAGGAGGCTAGTCAAACAGTTCGCTCTTCATAAGATGGCCGACGCATTCCGGAAATTCAAGCAAAATCTAGCCCGTGACTATGTCAACGAGAACAAGACTCCGGATTTCAAAGGACAATATGAGAAACCGAAACATGATTGGCCGAATTTGTGAAGCAAAAGAAATCGGAGCAGTTCATTCAAATATCGAAAAAAATAAGGAAAATGTGGCTAAGAAGGAGTACAATCATATTATGGGGCCAGGAGGGTATCGCCTTTGGGAGCCTAGGTGGGAGAAGATGGAGAACGAGCTGAGGGCGCGAGGAATCCATCCAGGTACGGAGGGATGGGACCCAAGGGCCAAAAGATGGTGGTACGGGCATGGGGAACGCTACACCCGGAGACAGGGGACTGTGTTTACCGGGGCAAAATAATTAAACCCACCCAAGCCCTTATTAACGCAATGAGTGATGCTCAAGAGGGGAAGATCAAGTTCAACAGAGAGAACGACGCGCTGACAAAAGCCCTCGGGAATCCTGAACACGGAGGACGTGTACGAGGCATGGGGCACATTCCGTGGAAAATAGGGTTCTCCCAGAACGATGACCCGTACGGTTACAGAAGCCGTAAGAGAAAGATGGATCGGGATGCAGATGTTGTGGCGCGGTTGGCATCGGAAATGGATGAGATGAAGAAAACCGTGAGTGTACTAGTACAAGAAAGAGATGCAGCTCGGGCGCAGCATGAAGATCATCCAGTGGATCTCGGAAGCCAGCAGCGGAGAAGCAGCGTGGCTTCCACGGAGGCCCCACCGGCTAGTGCACATGCACCGACGATCGAGATTACTGCACCGGAGCCTCCGGCGATCGAAATTACTGCACCGGAGCCTCCTCGCTACCCCGTGGACGATGTAAAGGAGATGAAAGAATGTCATCTCTATTATCCTATCGGGAACATGTCCATGACGGTAGCCATCGGCAGTGCTTTACCATGTTTACCTGGAGCACTCCACCACAACAACCCCATTCAAGATGGCTATGCTCGTGTCACGGTGGAGGACATAGTCCCAGGGTTTGAGGACCTGGAGATTGACATTGCTACACCCGAAGGGGAGAGAAGACTTGGAGATGTCAAGCGCCATTTCATTCTATGGCAAAAGAAGTTTATCAAGTTTCCAGGCGAGGCGCCAAGGCCAACAAGTCCACCCCCCTACGGTGGTGGTGGCGGTGGCGGTGGTGGTGGTGGTGGTGCTTCACCTACACCTCCTTCACGTGAGCCAACACCGCCCCCCAATTCACCTCCGGCGGGTAAGCAGCCGCCGCCCCCAGTCCGCCCCGGCGGGTAGCGCACGCCGCCCCCAATCCACCTCCGGCGAAGAAGCAGAAGCAGTCCTGGACTATCAACCCGGACCCTTATGTACCTAAGACCACAAAGGTACCGGAGCCATCACTAAAGCCTCTCCCCACGAGGCCTTGGGAACGTAGTGCCGAGGAAGTCGACGCGGCCGCGACTCGCGATTATGAGAAATGGAAGGCGGACTGCAAGAAGAAAAGAGAGCCCGAGCCCAAGCCGGTATTTTCTGATGATCAAAAGAAGTGGGCTAAGTCATTTTTGAGCACACCGTCCCAAGCCGCGAAGAATCTGCCTGACGACTATGCACGTGAACTTCATATGCAGGCACTCATGTTGAAGCAGAAGAAAGAGCGGGCGGAGAAGCAGGAGAAGAAAGCCTTGGAGGAGGCCGAGAAAGAATTAGCAAGTAAAAAAAGCGGGAAACGAGTTGCCCAGCTCGGGGAACAAAGTAAACAATCGATTGCCCCGCTCATAGTGAAAGCCGCCGATCCGGATGCCCCCGATATCATAGAAGCTGCGGCAGCACAGGGATTGACTGTAACGAGTGCCAGAGAACAAGCGGGCAACTTAGGTATGACTCTTCGTCAACTGTTAGGCCTTGATGAGGCGCCAGTGAAGGAGGTAGTAATTACATATGTGCGGAATGGGCCTCTCGTCGAGCCTGCGCGCAGAAGAGGATCTACCTCCACAAATGACAAGTCTCGCTAAAATGGTACAAGGGTTACATAAAAAATAAAAACGCCAAAGAATATATTTATGCGGAAGTTAGACATGAGCATCACTTCAAACATTACTATGTAACAATTCATCCGAGTGAATTGTTCCGAGCTTCTCAATCTGCGCGAGCTCGACAAATCTATCATCGGTTGCTACGTTACGTAAGTGATTTATTTCTACCCCATCTCGTTCATTGCCCGCACTATATATATGTCCTAACTATATTGTTACGTACGCTATTATGCAGATTGAAGATCAAGGAATGCGAAGTAAGGAACATCCATGATGTTGGGTTCATTGACCCACAAATCGTTAATGGATATGTGTTAAAACATCACCCCGCCGACGTGGAGGAAGACTCGTGGCGGTTTCTTGATAAGCAGGAACTCAAAAGTGATATTCTATTTCCTTACCATTTTGGGTGAGTGTTTCTGTCTTGAGCACATTCTCTTTTGTTTACTCCATGCATGGTATGTGGCTAATCGATGAGTTATGCATGATCGTGCATGTATCGTGTCCGCGAGGTTCCACTCGGATTCGCTAGTAATTAAATTTCACGACTCCACGATAATCGTCCACGACTCTCCGAATATGGATTCAAAGCTTTGGACCGACATGAGAAAAATGATGCGAAGTAATTATTTTCATTCATTTGCGCTCTATATCGATCGGCCTATTTCGTTCATTTCCTAATATCAAGTAACTAATAACTCTCTTGTTTTCATTTAATTTTCTTTGCCTCGTAGGGTTTGGAGACGGTTCGTAGATGCCAAGGTCGGTGAGTTCAAAAAAGAGCTACATTTTATGCGGTCAAAGAGTGGGACTGGGGATATTCAGCCAGCGGGGACCAATCTATGTGGATACTATGTTTGTGAGATGATCCGGAGATACACCTCTGAGCGGGTTCCGAGTGACAACAATATCAAGAGGAATAACCTCCGGATGATGCTTACTCCAGAAGCTCGCTTCCGACCACTTCAAGAGGAACTAGCTGGATGGTTCGTGAGGGAAGTCGTCGATCCTAAAGGAGAACACTATGTAGAGGACGTAGAACTTTATATGCACTAAATTGTGTATGGAAACTTGTTCAAAATTGTATATGCTGGTCATCCGATATTGAATATATATTGTATATTCCTCTTGAATTCTCTTTGGTTCTAATTTCAAATTTGTTTGAAATTGTACATTCATATGCATGTATGTAGTACCGTAGAATATGTGAAACTCCTTCAAAATTAAAATAAAACACAAAAGAAATAAAACAATACAAATTAAAAAGAAAACAAGGTTTAGGGGGGGGGGCTAAAACCCTAAACCTGCGGCGGCCTTTAGTCGCGGTTGGCCGAGAGAACCGCGACTAAAGGTCCTCCGCCCGACGGTCGCCCGGCGCCCACGTGGACGGGCCTTTAGTCGCGGTTCGTAAGCAACCGCGACTAAAGTGGGGGGGCTTTAGTCGCGCTTATTTGGTCGCGGTTGCGCAACCGCGACTAATGGCAGTTGCGAACCGCGACCAATGGCCCTTTTTCCACCAGTGCTGGTCAACATAAATATCAAAAGAGCTATACATAGATTCAGTTTAGACTGTCGTCACAGATTTGGATCATACCATAAACATGTAATGCCCACCTGGCATCATCTGATTTGCATGATAACCTCAAATCCATGTGTCAGTCACTACAAGAAAAGTTCTGATAGACAACGTCTCAAAATCGTCCGCTAAGGGGTATTTTTCGTCGCCCATGGGCCTAACCCGACGATATGGGTTCTGTTGTGGAAACTGCGTCGGGCAAAGTCCAACGACGTTTTTTCGGTCCGTCGCGCTTGGGCGCCCTTCCGCCACGGAAAATCGGACCGTTGCGCAAGTGTTTCCGGGAGCCCGTTGACTGGCCGACGTCATGCAAACCGACACGTGGCGGACGCCGTTAACGCGCAGGTAACGGCGTTAACCGACTGAAACCCCGTGGTAGATGGTAGGCCCACACGAGGCCTGCCACGTCTTAAGCGGGCCGGGCCAGCTGACATAGTTTGACCGGTCAACTATATAGCTGGGCTGGTCCATTAGTTACGTGGGCCGGGCCTAACCTCTAAGGTTGTCTGGTCAAAACTTAAATGGGCCGGCCCATTTAACATGTGGGGTCCACCTTACGGCCTATCGGGCCGGCCCAAGAAGCAAGTGGGCCGGGCCGAAACACGAGTGGGTCCCACTTTCTGTTAAAGGGCCGGCCCATTTAGTGTGTGGGGTCCACCGTGTAGCAAGTGGGCCGGCCAAAAACACAGGTGGGTCCCACTTTCCGGTTAAAGGGTCGGCCCATTTAGTATGTGGGGTCCACCATATAGCAAGTGGGCCGGCCCAACAAGATAGTGGGCGGGCCAAAAACACAGTGGGTCCCACTTTCCTGTTAAAGGGCCGGCCCATTTGGTGTGTGGGTCCACCATATAGCAAGTGGGCCGGCCCAACAAGATAGTGGGCCGGGCCAAAAGCACAGGTGGGTCCCACCTTCCTGTTAAAAGGCCGGCCCATTTAGTATGTGGGGTCCACCATATAGCAAGTGGGTCGGCCCAACAAGATAGTGGGCCGGGCCAAAAACACATGTGGGTTCCACCTTCCTGTTAAAGGGCCGTCCCATTTAGTATGTGGGGTCCACCATATAGCAAGTGGGCCGGCCCAACAAGATAGTGGGCCGGGCCAAAAGCACATGTGGGTCCCACCTTCCTGTTAAAGGCCGGCCCATTTACCATGTGGGACCACCATATACCAAATGGGCTGGCCCAACAAGATAGTGGGCCGGCCCAATAAGCATGTGGATCCCACTATCGTGTAACCGGGCCGGCCTACTAAAGAAGTGGGCCGGCCCAAAATGAAAGTGGGTCCCACACTACTGTAAGTGGGCCAGCCCAATCTGTTGTAGTGCCCTACTTATTTGACTAGTCAACATGCATTAAATTTCATGAGCCTAAAATCCGATATCAATGATACACACAATTACATACACAAATAAAACAAGTAGGAAAATTACAAGGCAATTCATGTGCCCAAATAAAAAAATTACATAGAATCATTGAGGACTTCTATTAGCATCATCAATAACACGTTGACATTTGGCAATCGCCTTGACCGAATCTTGTGTACTCTTTGTCAACATATCAGCTACGGATCTTAAAGCGACAATACCATGTCTTTTATAAAGTACGACCTTGAGATATTTACTGTTTGATGAAAGCAATGGTCTAGGTTGACGGCTATGAGAAGATGCATCAGAAGAAATATCAGAAGTTTTTGTGGGCCTCACTTATAATGAAGATTGCTTCATCACAACTGCATTCTGATAACAATGCAAAAAGATTTAAACGATGAACTATGCAAACATTTATTATGCAATGTAGATATAAGATAATAACAAGTTGCATAAATAAGACAATGTATGGAACTTGTACTAAGCACAAACTTACATCATAATGTTGCACGTGGTCGCTACGGATCCTTTTTGGCGACTATCTTCTAATGATGATCTGCTTCATTAAAGCTGCATTCGGTAACATTGCAAACATAGTTACAACAATTAACTATTCAAACATGTATTACGCAATGTAGAGATCGGATAACGAGCATGTAGCAGAAATAAGCACAAGATAAGATAAGATGCATGTACTAAGCACATACCGGCTCGCTTGTAGGTCCTTCTCTTGCGTGCACTAGTCGTGGTCAACATGCTCGTCATTTTAGGTTCAGCCATCAAGTGAAATGCTAATCTTCCTGCTCCATTGTCCTTAATCCGTGTTTAGATATCACATTTAAGACCAAGTCAGCTGGTTTCAAATAACAAAAAACTTGAGCCGCCAAATGAATAAGCCAATATTTACCGGATATAGATTAAAACCAACTAGATGTTGCTTTGCATGAGATACGAATTTCAGACATTCAGATTTAGAGTAGGGTAATGCCAAGGTTTTCCACATAAAGTAAACTGGCATTAAGAATGACCAAATGTCAGGTTCAAATCACCTTTGCAGTTTCTCCAAGACAAGCATATCAAATAGGCAGAAACATAGTAAAGCATGAATGCATTGCTATGGCAGGGTTCCAAGTGTTAATCTCTTGCATAAGGAACAATGCATATAGGTTATAGATAATAACGGAAGTAAACTGCCAAAATTACCAACCAAGTGTTATCACCCGATTTTGGCCAAATCAGGAGATGGGCCGTAAGTGAAGATGGGCTTTGAAAGACTACATATGGAGCATCTTTGAAGCGGCTCTGTGCTAGAAGTTTGGGCTAGTTAGCCCGTGTATCTTAAATATAGTAGATTGTGTATCGATTTAGAAGTTAGAGTGTATCTCGTGCACGGTTTAGTGCACGCCCACATTAGAAAGTCCGCTGGACTATAAATATGTATCTAGGGTTTATGGAATAAAACAACAACCAACGTTCAACCACAAACAAATCTCGGCGCATCGCCAACTCCTTCGTCTCGAGGGTTTCTACCGGTAAGCATCATGCTGCCTAGATCGCATCTTGCGATCTAGGCAGCACTAAGCCTGCCCCGTTGTTCATGCGTTGCTCGTGCTTGAAGCCTTTTTGATGGCGAGCAACGTAGTTATCTTAGACATGTTAGGGTTAGCATTGTTCTTCATGCTGCATGCTCTCGTAGTGCAACCCTTGCATGTCTAGCCGCCCTTACGCCTATCTTAGGCGTAGGGGCGGCACCCCGCTTGATCATAGTATAGTAGATCCGATCCGTTACGATTGCTCCTTGTTCTACAAGGATTAGTTTAATATCTGCAATAGTTAGGCCTTACAAGGGTCGGAGGATCCAGCGGCGTGTAGGGTGGCGTTTGCTAGTCCTAGAACGGATGTTCCGGGGATCAACCTCGTGTTGGTTTTTAGGCCCTGTCTAGGATCGGCTTACGGTCACCGTGCGCGAGCGCGAGGCCCGAACCTGAGTAGGATGATCCGATTATGCGGTGAAAACCCTAAATCGTCGTAGATCTAATCAGCTTTACATTGATCAAGCAGGACCACCATATATTCGGACACCCCGTCTGAATCATGGGTGGATCGGCTCTTTGAGCCGATTCACAGGATAACCTGAGAGCCGATCGAGGCTCGTATTTAACGTTTACGTGTGTGCCTGCGGGAAGCTAAGCGAGGCATCATCCACACCTTCACGACCAGGTATAGGTCAGGTGGCACGCCCTTGTGATAAACATCGGTGCGTGCGACCGGGAGGCTTTGCGGGCCGTCGCTCGGAGGGACTAGGGCCAGCCGCAGCCCTAGTTGTTCCCGGCTCTACGGTGTTGCCCGTCTCTGCCCGCCGGTGGGTTTACGACGTCAACACATTCTGGCACGCCCGGTGGGACAACCTTCGACATCGACGATATCGCCATCTACATCCGAGATGGCGGAAAGCACTCCGGTCGAGTACGAGGATCTGCCTGATGAGTTAAAGAAGAAAAACGACGAAATCAAGGCAGTCCTCGGAGCCGAACTCATCGGCTCTTTCCACAGAACCCGTTCCCAGGGTCAACCAGGACACTTGTTCAGCATCAACATGGTAGAACTTGGGTACCGCCCTGGTAAGGGTAACGATGAGGGCAGCTGCTCTCATAGCAAGAATGAAGAAGGAGCCGACTCACGCAATCGGCTCCGACACTGCCACCAAGTCCTAGTGATGATCAAGATGGAGGCCGATTCTAGCGATCGGACCGTGTTATCCGCGCCACCCGCTCTCCCAGTATTTGGCGTCGACCTCACAGGGGACGGGAAGGCTGGGGTATGGATTCACATCAGCCGATGAGCTGGAGGAAGTCGACATCGGCCATGGGGACAAGCCACGACCAACTTTTATCAGCAGGAAGTTGGATCCACAGCTCAGGAGCCAGATGATTGCTCTGCTGAAGGAGTACCCAGATTGCTTCGCATGGGACTATACAGAGATGCCTGGTTTAGACAGAAGCATCATCGAACATCGGCTCCCTCTTAAGAAAGGATTTCGGCCGTTCCAGCAACGAGCACGTCAGATGAGAGCCGAAATTCGGAGGAGGTCAAGAAAGAAATCGAGAAGATGTTGGCCGCCGGGTTCATCGGGCCATGCGGGTATGCTTGAGTGGATCTCCGATATCGTGCCTGTAGAGAAGAAGGATGGCCGATGGCGTGTGGCCATCGATTTCGAGAGATCTCAACGAGCCACCCCCAAGGACGAATATCCGATGCACGTGGCGAGACAACGATCAATGCAGCTGCTGGCCACAAGGTGTTGAGCTTCATGGATGGCAACGCCGGCTACAATCAAATTTTCATGGCTCCCGAAGACATACACAAGACCGCATTCGAGTACCGGGGCGGTAGGCTTGTTTGAATATGTAGTAATGACCTTCGGATTGAAGAATGCTTGGCGCAACGTACCAACGAGCTATGAACTATATATTTCACGATTTGATCGGCAAGTTGGTAGAAATCTACATCGATGACGTCGTAGTCAAGTCTGTTTCCATGGAGGGACACTTGGATGATTTACGGCGCGTCCTAGACCGAACTCGGAAGTTCGGACTGAGAATGAACCCGAAGAAGTGTGCCTTCGGTGTGACGGCTGGTCAGTTCCTAGGTTTTCTGGTTCATGAACGGGGAATCGAAATCGGCCTGAAGAGTCAAGAGGCGGTGCGCACCATGCAGCCGCCCACCACGAAGAAAGAGCTCCAGCGTCTGATTGGCAAGATCAATTTTGTCCAGACGATTCATCTCCAATCTGTCGGGACGAATCGAGCCGTTTATGGCGTTGGTGAAGACCAAATCTGACGGCGAATTTCATTGGGGCGGAACGGCGAGCGGGCGTTCGACGAAATTAAAAGGTATCCGACGACGCCGCTGTGCTAGTTCCGCCCGGCAAGATAAGCCGTTCTACATCTACCTATCGGTAGGCGACACGTCCATCGCCTCGGTGGTGGTGCAACTCCACGAGGCGTCGAGAGAGTCGTTTTCTACCTCAGCGAAGGATGTTAGACGCGGAGACAAGATATCTCGAGGTCGAGAAGGCTGTGCCTCTGCTTGTTCTTTACTGCACCAAGCTGCATCACATCCTTCGACGGCAGAGATCTTCGTCATATGCAAGTCGGATGTCGTCAAGCACATGCTTTGTCGGCCCCTGTGTTGAAAGGCCGGCCGGGTAAGTGGATGTTTGCGTTGTCGAGTCGATCTCCGGTACCGGCCTGCGAAAGCGATCAAAGGGCAAGCGTTGGCCGATCTCATAGGCGAGCGAATCGGTACCAATATAGCAACACTATCCATACGGGCATGGGCTATGTTCTTCGATGGATCGGCTGCGACGAGGGTTGTGGCATCGGTATCCTGCTCGTGTCGCCTCGGGGGCGAGTACTCTTTCTCCATCGGGTTATCTACCCCTTGCACTAACAATGTGGCGAGTACGAGGCGGTACGTAAGGGGATGGAGTTGCTATTGGAAGCCGGGCGAGAAGCGGTAGAGCTTTTTGGAGACTCTAAGTTGGTGATTAACCAGCTCACGGATGAATACAAGTGCGAAAGTGAATTGCTTTTCCCATATTGGATGGAATGCCGTGAGTTGATGACACAATTTCGGTACATCAACTTTAATTGGGTCCCAAGAGCCCAAAACACCGAGGCCAACAATCTCGCGCAAATGGCGTCGAGGCTATATAGATACCCCTGACGGGTCAGAGGTCCAGATACAATTCCTAGAGCGAGGATGATTGGAGAGCCGAAATCTTCAATTACTTAAAAGATTCGGCTCGGGGGCACCCAAACGGATAAGATACAAAGCCATGAAGTATGTCCTCATAGGAGACGATATGTTCTACGGGACGTTGGAAGGGTTACTACTCAAGTGCATGGGACCAAGCTGAGTCTAATCGGCTCTTACATGAGGTGCACGAAGGTGCACTGTGGAACTCATCAATCGGCTCATAAGATGAAGTGGCTAATCGGGCGCTCGGGGTTTTATTGGCCCACCATCTTTGGAGGACTGCTTCAATTTCTACAAGGGGTGCCAAGCATGCCGGATGTTCGGGAAGATTCGAGATGGTACCGGCATCGGCAATGAACCCTATCATCAAACCTTGGCCGTTCCGAGGGTGGGGCATGGACATGATCGGCAAAATCCATCCGGCCTCGAGTAAAAAACATGAATGGATTTTGGCCATCACAGATTACTTCACCAAGTGGGTGGAAGCCGTCCCTATGAAGAAGGTGAAATCGGAAGATGTGATTAAGTTTGTGAAAGAACACGTGATTCATAGGTTCGGGATTCCCCAAACTATCACGACCGATGGAGGTTCGGTCTTTGTTTCTAAAGAATTCAGGAAATTCTGTGATGACATGGGGATTAAGGCTGATCCGATCATCTCCGTACTATGCTCGGGCTAATGGGCAAGGCTGAGGCGTCCAATCGAGCTTAATCAAAGCTGATCAAGAGAAAGATTGACGAGAACCCTAGGGATTGGCATGAGAAGTTATCGAAGCATTGTGGGCCTACCGCATGTCGTGCCATGGAGCTATAAAAACTTCGCCATACCGGCTTGTCTATGGACGGGAAGCCGTATTACCTTGGGAAATTACGGCTGGATCAAGACGTGTCACGTTTCGGAATGATCGACGGCGGAAGAATACGCAGCTTTGATGAGTGACACTATTGAGGACGCAACGAGCGAGGCTTTGGTCATTGGAGAAGATTAAGGAGAACAAAGCCGGGGTAGCGCGTGCCTACAATAAAAAGGTTAGACCAAAGGAGTTTCAAGTTGGCGATCTAGTATGGGAAGGCTGTGTTGCCGTTAGGAACCGGGGACAAGGCATATGGCAAGTGGTCTCCTAATTGGCACGGACCGTACAAGGTCGTCCGGGCCTTGAAGGGTAATGCATACATCTTTGGAAGAGTTAGACGGGCAGAAGTTCCCGGTGGCCGTCAATGGTCAACACCTCAAGAAGTATTTCCCAAGCATGTGGGTTGATGGGCAGTAAGGTGCTGGAGGCCGATTTTAAATCGGCCAGAAAAAAAAAAATCGTCACAGCCGATGACCAGACATCGACTTCAGTATACAAAACATACTTTGAAAAGCCGATGCACAGACATCGACTTCAGAATATAAAAGCCGATGCATGGCCATCGACTCAAGAGGTGTAAACAGACCACGAAGATCAAGTCATCAAGGCGTTAGAGGCGGTCTGAAGAAGCTCGGGGGGCAGCTCGCCCCAAAGGTCCTTCGTTTTGAGAAGCCAATTTCGTTGGAGTCGGCTGGCTCTGTGTCACAACTCGTTTGAGAGGTGGATAATTCTTGCGAGAATAGAGCCACCAATTTGAAGAGGAAGCCAGCATAATTGATAGGTTTTGGGCCGGTTTGTTGCTTGCAAAGAAACGAGTATCGCAAGGGAAGTTGTAGGCGATCAAGATTTTCAGCAATGATCACGAAGTTCTCTGGAAGACATCAATTCTGGAGCTTTGCCGATTAGAACTAACATCAAGCTCAGGAGATCTGAATTGATGCTGTCTCGAATAGGAGGCCGATGCGTTGCCATCGGCTCATTGATCATTGATCAGGCTAACGGTCGGCAAAGCCAGGATGGGGAAAAATCGGCCAAATTAGCATACAAGGAATCGGCAAAGTCAAATTAAGGAGAATTCTTCATTGATAGCCAGATTTCTTACACAAAGAGCTGAGGGTATTCTCAAAAGGAAGTGCTAGGGGATACAGTGCCCTATACTACTACGGGTCCTATCCTAGGGATCCTATCTAAGGGCTGTCACCGCCCTCGTCGCCGCCATCATCGGCGCTGCTACAGCCGAGCTCCTCGTCGCTGCTGGCGATGAAGCCATCGGTGGCGTCTTCATCCTCCTCGTCGTCATCATCATCGACCAAGCCCGGCCTCGAAGGCGCTTGGCCGGTGGGTACCGGTGTCGGAAGAGTCTTCTTCTTCGGGTTCTTCTCCTTCTCCTTCCTCTTCGTCGGAGGAAGGGTCTATCTCCCATGAGAGGAGGTCGTCTGCGCACGCCGCTTCCGGCTCCCCGTCAACGAGGAACCGGAGGTCTTCCTCCCCAATGGTGCGGGGTTCGTCGGCTTCGACTCGATAGAGAAATCCCATTCTCTCGCGTCCCACTGCGGCGCGGGAGCATCGTGGATGGCCATTTGATTGACCTCCGGCTCCGATTCGCTAGAGGAGGAGGATTGAGTGGAGGAAGAAGAAGACATGGGCTGTAGAGGAGGAGGGTTTTCCGACGGGCGGCGGTTTGGAGCAAAAGGGGTGAGGAGGTGGACTGTTCGATGTGATTAAGTAACAAAAGATGTAGTGGAGATTTAATGCTCGGACGGTTTCCAAGGATGTGGTGCCGAGTTGTCGAATCATGCGGAGAAGTTGTGAAGGCAAGGCGTCATGATGAAGAATCTTGCAACGAGTTCTACTACTGCCACGACATGACCCTTCGAGAAAAGCGAGGATGGTTTTGCAATTATCATTATCAAAACAGGGGGGCATGTGTTATCACCCGATTTTGGCCAAATCAGGAGATGGGCCGTAAGTGAAGATGGGCTTTGAAAGACTACATATGGAGCATCTTTGAAGCGGCTTTGTGCTAGAAGTTTGGGCTAGTTAGCCCGTGTATCTTAAATATAGTAGATTGTGTATCGATTTAGAAGTTAGAGTTTATCTCGTGCACGGTTTAGTGCACGCCCACATTAGAAAGTCCACTGGACTATAAATATGTATCTAGGGTTTATGGAATAAACAACAACCAACGTTCAACCACAAACAAATCTCGGCGCATCGCCAACTCCTTCGTCTCGAGGGTTTCTACCGGTAAGCATCATGCTTGCCTAGATCGCATCTTGCGATCTAGGCAGCACTAAGCTTGCCTACGTTGTTCATGCGTTGCTCGTACTGAAGCCTTTTTGATGGCGAGCAACGTAGTTATCTTAGACATGTTAGGGTTAGCATTGTTCTTCATGTTGCATGCTTTCGTAGTGCAACCCTTGCATGTCTAGCCGCCCTTACGCCTATCTTAGGCGTAGGGGCGGCACCCGCTTGATCATAGTTTAGTAGATCTGATCCGTTACGATTGCTCCTTGTTCTACAAGGATTAGTTTAATATCTGCAATAGTTAGGCCTTACAAGGGGCGGAGGATCCGGCGGCGTGTAGGGTGGCGTTTGCTAGTCCTAGAACGGATGTTCCGGGGATCAACCTCGTGTTGGTGTTTAGGCCTTGTCTAGGATCGGCTTACGGTCACCGTGCGCGGCGCGAGGCCGAACCTGAGTAGGATGATCCGATTATGCGGTGAAAACCCTAAATCGTCGTAGATCTCATTAGCTTTACATTGATCAAGCGGGACCACCATATATTCGGACACCCCGTCGAATCATGGGTGGATCGGCTCTTTGAGCCGATTCACGGGATAACCTGAGAGCCGATCGAGGCTCGTATTTAACGTTTACGTGTGTGCCTGCGGGAAACTAAGCGAGGCATCATCCACACCTTCACGACCAGGTATAGGTCGGGTGGCACGCCCTTGTGATAAACATCGGTGCGTGCGACCGGGGAGGCTTTGCGGGCCGTCGCTCGGAGGGACTAGGGCCAGCCGCAGCCCTAGTTGTTCCCGGCTCTACGGTGTTGCC
>NC_061513.1:246707211-246791866 GCF_022539505.1 Lolium rigidum | reverse complement strand
GTAACGGATCTTTTGTCACCGGAGGAGTGGGATTTGTAGCTCGTTCGGATGTCAATTACTTCAATTTACCAATGAGAGAATCCGTGCAAGGGTGGAGGTTGAAATGGTTCTATATCAAGGATTCTTTGTCACCCGAATCTCAGCTTCCCTGTTTTGTCGATGCCCTTGAAGCCAAGCCTAAGAATTCCTGGAAGAATGTTCTCTCTCCCGACGAAAAAGTAGCTGCCGACGAACTATTTTCTAGATTTCTTCGGATTAAAGAAGTCTGATGGCCAAACCATGGTTGAGTGCTGAGGTAGCGGCGGTGTTCTTGAAGCGTCGAGTCCAACCAGTTATGGCTAGAATCCGTCCAATGTGGTTGTATTCGGGTCCAAAGGATGAGACCGGAATTAACGCTGCCGAGCTGTCGGAAAAGAAGCTGCTTGATGAAGTCCGTCGCCTCACTTCCCTCGGCCAAGAAGACTCAATCCCATTGTTGTCCCCGTATACTCCTTTTGATGCCGATCATCCACCACCGAGAGGTAATTTCCCTCCTCAGATTCTTCTTATGCTGCTATTTACCTAATCAACATGATTACTGTTATTCTCATTTGTCTTTTCTTCTACAGACCCTCGTAGCTTCCGGGGATTTTCATAACTTGCCAAATGATACTTCCGAAGGAAGAGGCTCTTCGGAACCCGTTGACTCTTGTACTGTTGAGCATAAAAACCCAACAAGCGATCATGATGACCTGATAGATTCTGAAACTGCTCACACCAATCTCCCCCCATCAGCCGATGATACTTGCGACACAGAGGGATCAGTGCGTGATGATGACGCTGATCACGATGCCTTTGTTAATGCGAGTCTGCGGAGGAGACCAGGGGCTCCACCTTCGAAGAGGTCAATCGGCGGCTTTGCCGATGAAGATGATCTCCTTGATATGTAAGTGTTTTTCTTCTTCTTACTATTTTCAGCTCCTTGGTCTTTTCATATTTTTCTCATAACTTAGTCGATCAAACCTTCCTTGTAGTGACGATGATCTTATTGAGCCTCCACCTAAGAGGGTCGGATCGCGATCTTGTCTCACCGGCCGTCGCGGCTTCCGAAGCTTCGGCTCCTAAGAGCGGCTCCCGCGGCGCAAGCATCGGTCGCCTCCTCCCTTTCCGGAGGGAAAGATGCTCCTGCTGCTGCCGCAGCTCCTCCTTCCGTAAGTCTTTGTCAATTTTAACAAGAATCTTCCGGAATGTGTCTTTGCCTAATGATCTTTGTAAAACATTCCCTTTCTTCAAGGATCTACGAGGTGTGATATCCTCTTTAGAGGCCTTCGCCTCTCAATTCACCTCTACGGAGGCGGACAAAATCCGGTTGCGGGGAGGAGGCTAAGTCTTCCTCTTCAAAGGCTGGATGGCGCCATCAACAAGGCCGCCATAGCTCGCCGGGAGGTCGACTCCCTGAAAGAAGAACTGAACAAGCTGAAGGAGAGGCTGAAGGAGGAGGAAGCTCGGTCGGCAGAAAAGGATGAACTCCTCCGTCAGTCTGCCTTGGCCCTGCTTGGTAAGTCCCTACATCTCTTTGTAGATTACCACTTTTTATGAATCTGTTTCTTCGCCAACGATTCCCTTTAACTTCTTTGCAGAAGCCGCCAGCATCCCTGCTACTGCTTTGGACAAAGTTCCAAGCAACTCCTCGGCAAATGGTGTGTCAATGGTTCTCGCCACCCACCAGCTTACCCGGGAGCTGCTTGACAAGGGAAAGGGTGCTCCGGCGCGGATGCATTCAATGATATTCCCCAAGGCCAAGCAGGAGAAGACTCTGGGGCAGCTGATTGATGCCTTCGCAGTCGACACCAAGGAGGTCATCGAGGTATTCAAGCGCACCTCACGTACCTATGGTGCCCTCCTTGCCTTCCAACTTATGATGGGTTACGGCTTTAAGGCTGACATTGAAGAAATGACTAAGGAGCTGCCGAAAGAGAAAGATGGGCGACTTGTTAACTTAAGCGCCTTTACAGCATCCGCCCGTACTTGTGCTCGCCAGCTCCTTGATTTAGTTTCGTCGGGAAAGGCATCAGCTGCCCCCAGCCTGTCGACTCAGACTCAGGCTCCTTGATTGTTGTAACAATTTTACCCTTGGGCTAGTATGAAACATTATTCTGTTGCGTGAACCCAAGTTTGTAATGAACACTGTGTTGGCAATGTTGTCAACATACTTTTTTCATAATGTCTTCGTTTGTACTTCTTCTGATAGGAATTTCTTGTACCTCTCCCGATGGGAGTTACATTGGATGCTTGATTTGCCCATAACCATCATCCTTTTGACGTTGTTGCCTGCAGGTTTTCCCGGTGCCCTCGTTTGTTGATGACTCTTCGGGCGTTCTTCCCGAAGGTGATCGGGTCCAACGAATGAAGGATTGGATCACGCAGATGGAGAAGGACCTGCGCAGCACTTACGCCTTGGCTGCAATTGTCAACAAGAAGAGCGAGATTGCCGCCGACGTAGAGCGGTATGCTCTTACTGAGCTACATAAGGCTACCGAGAGCTTGAACTGTGAGTCCTTTGATCTCTGCGCCCTTTGATTGATAGAATCTTATCTGATCATGTGCTTACTTCTGTGCCAGTTATAGCTCTGAACCGTGCAGAGGAGAACAAACGAATTCACGAACGAGTGAATGCATTGACCCAGCTATCCTCATCCGAAGAAATTTTCTGGCGGGAGCACTCGAAGGCTTCGAGCTGTCGCGCAATTTCGGGATCGGGTCCAGCGGGTCCATACCTTCTTTGACAAGTGCTATAAGGCTATGAGGGTTGTTTGGAAGACAATGTTCCCTTTGAATGCAGTTCCCCGACGCTCCTTACTTTGATGTCCGAATTTGGTAATGCCAAGAAGATTCGAGACTTGGTCCGTGCGCAGGTTTTTGCGGGGGCCGGGTTTACACTTGCCCTTGTGCTTGCCCGTTATCCTTCGACAGGTTTGCTGTCGATTGCCAACGCGACTTGGAGATTTGGGGGCGCTGTATCCGAAGGTATTGTTGCCTGCCAACATAATTGTCGATAGACTCGAGGAGAGCTCAAGGGTACCTGAAGAAGGAGAAACTCCGCAAGGGTGATTTCAGGGTTTAAAAGTCCGTCTCGTAAATAGACAATTTGGCTGTTTTATCCAAGTGTTTGGATTTATGTAATGACGCCTTTTTATTCGGTAGATACATGCATATGTACTTTTACCATGTTATTGCCGTTGGCAAGTTTTGTCTTGAGCGAATCTTAGTTGCTCGTTTAGATGTATGTATATTGGTTGGTTAGCAAATCATGTGAGTGATCAGCTCGTGTTGCAGGTCTTGCTAAACCTGTTGTATGCGCAACTTTGCTTTCAACCGTTTTAAATTTCGACAGGCACTCCCGAATATTTCGGGTGTAGTGGTTCTGCCGATGGGCCCGTTGTTCCTTTGATATTTCCATAAATAAAATATCGAACGTGGGTTGTTGTTAATATGTATTTCCAAACTCTTGCTATTTACGGCACTCGTAGAGGCATCTATAGCGGAGGGAAAGGTGAACGTCCTTTGGCACTCGTAGAGGCTTTTTTGGAGCGCGATCTTCTGCCTTGTACTATGTTTGCATAGTGATGGGGCTTAGAAGTTTGTCGTTACTGCAATGCTTAACAAGGAAATAAGGCTTAAGTTCTTATTAATAAGGTAAGCACGATGCTAGAGGGCGGAAAAGGGAAAGCCCTGTTTAAAGTAAAGGAGAAAAGATAGTAGAGGCTAGTAGACTGCTTAGGCACGGAAGGGGTTCTTCTCCTCTTCTGGCTTCTTCACCGCGTTAGTGATTGCTGCAGCGTTGCTGGTTTCGTCAGGGGTTTGGGCGGTGATTGCCATCGTCTTGCTATCTCCTAAGCCTTCTGTGCCATCAGCTGCCGAACCCTTTGCTGCCGGGGCTTCTGCTGCCGAAGCTTCTGCTGTCGAAGCTTTAAGGGTGAGAGCGGCTGGCTTCTTCTTGGCGTCCCTGCCATCTTTTTCTTCCTTAATTTCTCGTATAGACAGCTTGGGCGGAGGGTCGATGATTTCTTGCTGTGACCCGAACTTTGCAGCAATCCTCTGAAAGTCGCGATCACAATTGTCCGAGCGTGAGAAACTTCCATAGGCTGTGATGTTTGTCCCGTTGTTCCCAGGCATTTTCAGCTTGAGGTATGCATAATGCGGCACAGCCATGAACTTGGCATACGCTGGTCTCCCGAGTATAGCGTGATACTGTGACTCCCAGTTCACCACTTCAAACTCGATCTTTTCCTTCCTGAAATTGTTGGCCCTGCCGAAGATGACATTCAGGTAGACTTTGCCAAGAGAGTAGCCGGTGCGGTTGGAAGGATCCCGTGGAAGCGAGTATCCGTTTCTTCCAACATGTTCATGGTGATCCCCATACTTCTAATTGTGTCGACAAATATCGAGGTTTAGACCGCTTCCACCATCCATGAAGACTTTGCTCATCTTGAACCCCCCAATTTGTGCTTCCACTACCAAGGCGGCGTGACCTGGTTTTGGTATGGTCATCGGGTGATCCGCTCGGCCGAACGTAATGTTACGAGAGGACCATTCGACGTACTCGGGGATGTTTGCCATGATGCTTTCACGCCAAGTTGATCTCTCGGGTGAGCTTCTTCATCTCTCTTTTCGAGACACCTGTCCTATGGATCATGCTCATCCGCCCACGTGGTGGTGGAAATGCCTCGTTGGGTTGATGAGGTTGAGCTTGCTTGGACTCGATGTTGCGGTGGGGGTGGTGGTGGTGGCGGTAGGCTGCTCGCTGGCCCGCTGTCTGGATAAGTTTATGCATATCGATGAGCTGCCGAGCGGTCCCCGAGCAGGTGGCTAGACTTTATTTTACCATCCTTGGAGTCGGTATATGAATGCGGGTAGCATGGGGCGTTGATCACGCTCGGCGTAGGGTAGTTCGGGTGCTCTCTGTTGTCGTGGTTTATAGTTGCCACGGTTCCCAGAGTTGCTCTGATTTCCGTCCTGTCGATCATCTCGCCTGTCCTCATACCGATCGCCCTGCCGATCAGAGTAGCCTGCGGCCATCAAGTTGTTGTCATCGTAACTGCGGTTCTTCCTTCTCTTGTTGCGATCCCTTCGACCACCCGAGTCATGTTTCGGCTGGTCATCTTCTTCGTTGTCGCTGCGTTGTCGTGGCTTTCGAACGTTGTCTTCGCCATCGGCCCAGTCGTTGGCGATTTCCATTAACTTGGTTATGGTTTTCGACTTTTTGCGCCCAAGTTCCTCTATGTAGCTTTCCCGCTGAACGCCGTCGCTGAAAGCGTCGATTGCTCTGTCGACAGATACGTCTTCGGCGGCGTTCAGGAGTTTTGTGAATCTCCCGATGTATGATCGCATCGACTCCCTCACGCTTCGGCGGCAATTCCGCAGCTCTTCGATTCCGACGGGCCTCTTGTATGTTGCTTGGAAGTTGGCGACGAAGGCATCTACTAGGTCATCCCATGATTTAACGAGAACCTTTCGGCAGCCCCCTTAGCCAAGCCCGTGCTTTGAATCCTTCAAGTAAAGTCTGTAAGCATTGCATTGCTGCTATCCGGTTTCCTTTGTGCGGGATCACAGTCTGCAGGTAGTCGTCTATCCAGGACCTTGGTTCTTGCTGCCCATCGTACTTGGCGGCATCAGTAGGGGTAGGCTTGAACTTTTTGGGCGGCATCGTTTCGCGGATCTTGTAACTCGCCGTCGTACTCCTGGTCTTCGTCCGAAGAATCGCTGTCGTCGTCCTTCCTAGCGGCGCGTCGCCGCCTTGCTTTGTCGATCCTGCTCTGGGTGATTTCGTCTCGAGCATCTCTCGCACGATGTTTCGACCCACTGCCTTGGACGATGGTCCTTTCTTTTGGCGGGGCTAGGTTGTTCCCCAATATTGCGAGACTCTCCAGGGCACCTCGATGAGCTTGAGCCATGGATCCTTCGGGCGCTGGTTGATGAGGTATGCGGCGAGGTTGGCCGTTGCTCCCGCAACGGTTTTCGGCCGTGGCATGCCGGCGGTATCCATAGTCATAAAGGATTTGGTCGGGTTCGACGTTATTTCTCCGGCGTCATCTTCGAAAGCCTGGATAGCCTTGACCGGTTCTTGCCTGTTCCGTGAGTGTTTCGGGAGGCACTCCCTTGCGAGCCCCTTCGCCGTTCGCTGGATCGATCCGCCGCAGATAGGCGTCTCTTAAGGGTGGCTTGCTCTTTCGACAGGTGCTCCCGATTTTTCTCTAGTATGGAGCGATAAGCATTGAGGATTCCAACCGAAGTTCCTGCGGGGAGCGGCGTGTTGTTGAGTACTGCTGCCCTTGCTGCCGCCCACTCCTCATCCGCGATGGTGTAATCGCTGTCGCGGTTGCTGGCGCTGTTTTCAAAACTTGCCCTTCTACTGGAACGAGGGGTATGGTCCTCGTCTCCTCTGCGCCTTGCATTTCCCGTGTTATTGGCGACATAAACCTGATGGTGTGCCGTTCTTCGGGTGGTTCCCTGGATGATGCTGTCGATACTGTCCTCTCCCGATGAATACTGGGCGTTGCAGATGAACGGCGTGTCGCTTGATCCCAGCCCGTGCCTGGTGTCACAGTTCAGGCAGTAGTACGAAGTTAGTTTCGAGGATGAGGAATCATCCGACCCTGCCGACATGGAGGACACCGAGCGGGGAGTCGAGGGCACATGTGAGCACGTCGATCCCGTCAGTCCAGCCGACAGATCGAGTGATAATGACGCGCTTGAACCCGCCGATCCGGAAGTGGGGGATTCCAGCAATCGAAGGATTCCCTCTGCGTTGACGTTGTAGTGGATGTTGCCGAAGGTCATCTCCATGTTTCCTTGTAGATCTGAAAAGTTCGAGCGGGAGGAATCGCTGTGTGGAGTAAACTCGTAGGAGCCGAATCGAATCGGGCTTCCCAGGGTTGGTGACGATGGTGTCGATGAAGCTGGCGATGAAGCTGCCGGCGAAGCCGCCGGTGTCATGATCGGATCCGCCGATGCTCCGCCTTGTGCCGACGGGGTTCCCACGAGACGGCGCCAATTGTCGAGGGTGCTCCTCGGCAATGCCCTCCGATAGGGGCTTAGGGTTGATGGAATCCACGCAGGCGACGCGAGACATCGGTTCACGGACAAGCGGGGAGAGCGATTTACCCGGGTTCGGGGCCCTCGATGAGGTAAAACCCTTACGTCCTGCCTCGTCTCGTTCTTTGATTATGATGAAAACGAGGTTACAATGGGGTGCCGAATAGTTCGGCTGTGATCTCGTCGAGATGCTGGTTGCTAGGGTAACCTAGTTCTAAGCTTCTGCTGGCTAGTATCGCTAAGATTGATTGTGTCCCTCGATAGCCCCTCTCCTGGCCTTTATATAGGTGGCCAGGTCCCGAGAGGTCTAATCGAGTACGAGTAGGTTTACAGTAGATCTATCTCCAATCTTTCCTTGTTCGGCTTCCTCCGCGTCTTGTACTCCAAGTAATCTTCCGTCGCACCGCCCTAGTGGCCCATCTTGCCGTCGGGTTCCTTCATGGGCCTCCTGTTGGACCACGTAGGGTAGAGCAACATTGGTTACCCGAAGGGTAATTCCCACGTCAGCAGACACTTGTGTCCTTCTAAGGTTGCAATGTTGTCCTCATGGTTGCAACAAATGTGGTCCTTGCTAGAGAGATGGTACTCTTTCAACACTTCATCTTGCATGGACTTGATCACCATAAGGTTGGCCTTGCTCCTCTTTAGAGAGGCAATTTCATCCTCATGGTTACAACAAGTGACCTTTTCCTAGCTCAAGCGAACCCACTCTATCAAGGACTCATTTTGCATATCATTCACTTCCTTGAGCTTGGCCTTGTGTCTCTTTAGAGTGGCAATCTCCTCTTCATGGTCACAACATGGCACCTTCTCTTTACTCAAGCGATAGTACTCATCCAAGGCTTCCTCTTGGGTAGAAATGACTTCCAAGAATCTTGCATTGTGTCTTCTCAAGAAGCAAACTTCGTCAAGGAGCTTATCACAACATGAATTGGGACCTTCATCTTCTTTCTTCTTGTACACTTCTTCTTGAGGATGCCTCCTCATCTCGGATAGGAGCTCAAACTTGTTTTCCAAGGATTTGAAGTTCTTGGTATGGGTTGCAACATCCTCAAGCAACCATTCATGGCTTTCTTCAAGATAACGCTTCTTCGTCTTGAGCTCATCCACCCAACCAAGAGCATAATCTCGGTCCTTGATGAGTTGGGAGATGAGGGAATTGTTGGAGTCTTCAAGAACAATAGCACTAGCTTCAAGAGACATGCGCATGCACACCTCTTCCTCATGAGCTTGAGTGAGAGAGATAAGCTCTAGTTTAGCCTCCTTCTCAAGCCTCTCCTTTTCCACCATACGGTCTTGATCTCCTAGCATGTTAGTGAGAGGAGCATCCAAACCCACAATAGATATATAATTTGAAGAGGGTGTAGGTTCGGAAAGGGGTTCTACCTCCAACATTGCCTTTTCCATTAAGCAACGAGGGTTGTTGGTGATGAGGTTCTCATTTGGAGAGTCGAAGAGAGAGATGGAGGGAGTGAAAATGGTGATGGCGGCCACTCCCTATTCTTTCTTGTTCAACCCTTTGTCTTCACACTCATCACCTTCATCGGAGGAGTACTCCTCACGGATAATGAAGGCTCTAGGCTTCTTGGTGGAGGATACCTTTGTGTCATCGGAGTTGGAGGAGAACTTGGAGAAACCTTTGGAGAGGGATTTGAACTTGCTCTTTTAGACGAGCGTTCCACCATTGTCTTCCCTTCTCTCGAAGATACAATCCGCAACAAAATTACTTTTGTCGCCGCAATTGTAGCATGATCTCCCCTTTTGATCCTCCCTTGGGATCTTGGAGGAGTGTCTTGTAGAATCATGAGGAAAGTATCTCCTTGAACTTGAGCTTCGTGTCTTGTTTCCACTCCAAAAACTCTTGGCGGCAAGAGCCATGTATTCATGATAGTTGGACTTGAGATCATCCGGACCCCACTCAATGGGATCCTCATCACTCTCACTAGCTTCATGCTCCTTCATTTTCAACGCAAGGTTGGGCCTGCGGATGTTGTGGGTGCGAGCAACACGATCTTCCGCATTCTTCTTGGAGATGTCCAAAGCGATGACTTCGCTAAGAACTTCATCGGAGGTCATAGCACAGAAGGAGGCATTTTGGCGGATGGCCGTCAACTTTACTTCCTCATAAGGAAGGAGCGCATTGTAGAACTTTCTCTTGATCCAAGGGTCATCCACAAACGTTGCTCCAAGATCTTGCATTTGTACGGCGAGAGCGATAAGGCGCCGGTACATCTCTTCGGGCGATTCTTCCTCTTTCATGACGAAGTTGTCGGCCATGTTGTTCACTTCATCGAAACGAGAGCTTTGGATGCTCTCATTTCCGAGGAAGAGCTTGTCGAGTTTATCCCATGCTTCCTTGGCGGTCTTGAGTGAGCGGATATGAGCGCGGTCCTTGGGCGTGACGGCCATGTGGATCATGTTTATGGCGGTGGCGTTGAGTTGGTCATCCACCACCTCTCTCCTTGTCAAGTTCTTTGGATCTCGTAGTGAATAACCCTCATCGATGATGCGCCAAAGCTCGGTAGAAGCACTGCACACATAAGAACGCATTAAGAATTGCCAATTTTCAAATCTATTAGATTCAAGTAGCGGTGGTGAACCATGAGTCAAAATATGAGGCATAGGTATTGGGACATTCACGGTGTAATCACTAGGTGGAGGCACCGCATGATTACTTCCTAATTGTCCCGCAACCGGAGGTTCATCCTTCCCTTTTGATGAAGTGCCAACATCCTCAAGTTCCCCTTCTCGAGGTAGTTTTGTCGATTGGGCGACAAAACCAACAAGAGGAAGGGTGTTGACTTGTTGTGGAGGAACATCGACACTTCCCTTAGGATCTATGATGGGGTTTTGTTTTGGAGCAATCAACTCCATCATCATAGCCTTCATTTGAGATACAATGGATGACTCCAATTTCTTGAGGTCATCCAAAGTAGCCGGAGTGCTATCGGCAATTGATGGTGGAGGTGATTGCTCACCAGGAAGGGATCCATTCACAACCGTCTCTTGTTCGGCCATTTCTTAGGCGGTAAAGCCCGAGCAAGAAAACCTTGCTCTGATACCAATTGCATGGATCGTAGCGAACAACAGGGGGTGATTGGACGCTACGCAAACTTTTAGCCTTTTTTCAATTTTTAGTGCAATGGAAGTAAAGGTGATAGCTTTGATGCTCAAGATGATCCTAGTATGATCCTAGACAAGTGCAACAAGTAAAGGAACCAAACATGATAGTAAGAGTAAGGAGCGAGACAACCGGAGGGCGCGGAGACGAGGCGAGGTTTGTTTCCCGCAGTTCCTCCCACGAAAGGGAGTACGTCTGCGTTGAGGAGGTGCTATCCTCACACAAGAGGCTAGACGGCCACACCACGAAGGAAGGCCTCACCTTCTTCCTCGAGAGAGCTCCACAAAGGGGCTCCCCCTTCTCCACTAAGGCACCTGGTCGAGGCGGTGGTTCCTTCACAAGGTTGGGGCGAGCTCCACAACACTAGGAGGCTCCCAACAACCTATGGGGCTAGCACAACACCAAGCTAGCCTCCATAGGTGCACTTCTTCCAATATCCCACCATAGGAACCCTACCAACAAGATCCACTAAGGACTACCACGAATCGGTGAAATTTCTCTTGGTAGAACGATAGATCGGGGTCTCGTCCACCACTCCTCAAAGTATGAGAAAGATTGATTGGGTAGGTGGGGAGATCCACTAAGCTTGAGCTCAGGAACAATGGAGGAGAGAAGAAGAGAAGAGCTGAAAACGAGCTGGGGAAGAAGAGCCCTTTAAATAGGTCTCCTCAAATCCAACCGTTATGTGCATTTTGTGCCTAAGCGGTACTACCGCTCTGGTAAGCGGTACTACCGCTCTGGATTCGAAATCCCCATAGAACTTATCCACGTGGACACACAGCGGTACTACCGCTCGAGGTACCGCAATGGCCTTTGGGACATACTGGATCCCAAGCGTTACCGAAGCGGTAGTGCCGTATTTTATGTTACGGTACCTAAGCGGTACCGAGGCGGTACTACCGCTCTCGAGCGGTACTACCGCTCAAGGTACCGCAGAGGTACCGCAATGTGTTCTGTGGGACATTTTCAGTGCAAAGCTCCAGAGCGGTACCATTGGGCGGTACCAGTAGGGTAGCGGTACTACCGCTCCTGGTACCGGTAGTACCGCTTTGGCTGAAACTGCTCTTTGCTCTTTTCCTCTCCAACCATGTCACCTCGCGACACACACACAAAACCAGAAAACCTATAAGCTACGCTTCAGTCCTCCGATCATGACGTGTTCAGCGAGGATACAGCGCACTTGCAAATCTAACAAAAACAATCTTTGCGCACGGTTAAATTCATTCAAGTGTTGTCACCAAACACACAAAACACGGGATATAGATCTTGCTCTTTCACCGGCCAATCGCCGGGCGCGGGTCCAGCTGTGGAGCTTTCCGGCGCGGGCGGGGCCGGAGCTGGGGGAGGAGCATCCGATGCACCTCTCCTCGACGCGCTCGGTGAAGCCTTGGTGGCAGCGCCGCCAGTCGTAGCGCTGGCAGCGAGAGTGGGATTTTTCTTCTTCACCATAGTGAGATCTGAAGGAGGTCTAAAAAGCGGCGGCGGTGGCGGCGCAGCGGTTGTAAGCGAGGAGGATGAACGAGGAAGAAATGATGCAAGGAGAAAGCGTGGAAAAGGTAAAATTTGCCCTCTGAAGATTATATACTAAGGGGAGTTTCAGATTGGGTGGCCACGAGTTACTGCCTTCGATTTATTAAAGGATTTCTTTTCATCATTGTGCGCAAAAATCGAGGAGACGCCTTGATAACCGCGCAAGTACTAGTCATTTCCTAAATTGACCGTGCAGAAGTAGGGTGGGCCCGTCAGGTCACGTCCTGTCAATCAAACCACAACAGTTGCTACGTCACCCATGATGTCATCAGAAGTATCGATTTCACAAGGAGCATCAAAGGGAATTAAAACTATCGAGTGGTTCAACTTGAGTCTACACACGTATACGAGCATCCGTGCCTAGACTCGGGGGCTACTCCCATCGGGAGCGCTGAACGCGCACCCGATATAATTTGGGCTCGAAGGTTATTGCAAGAAAAATTACACCAGAAGTATCTGAAGAAAGGTTCAAGTGATTTGGGCTAAAGTCTGCACTCGGTTGCAAGCATCCGCGCTCAGACTCGAGGGCTACTCCTATCAGGAGCACTGAGTGCACACCCGATAAAATTTGTGAACTCGAAGGTTTTTTGCTCAGACCAGAATCATGCCCGGGGACTTGATTTTGTGTAGGGTAATGTTGGTTTGCCATCGGCAGTTAACCGATAAAAATCGGGCACGTTACTCAGTATCCCTTACGTACTAAATCTTGCTTGGAAAAAATGAAGACCCGATAAAAGGACAAATATCGGATGCTCATAACAAGTTGAAGAAAACTTCGGCCAGAAGAGAAACGTTCGAGTAGTACAACTTGAGTCTATGCACGGTTGCAAGCATCCGTACCTAGACTCGGGGGCTACTCCCATCGGGAGCGTTGGACCTATCGACTAAGGCGAATATTCGACAGAAGGCGTGCTTTAGTCCCTGCCCGAAGTATCTTCGGCCAAGCACTCGGGGGCTACTGATGTGGGCATTACCCTTCGGGTAACTAATGTTGCGCTACCTCTAGCGGCCCAACCAGGGGCCCATGAAGGCACTCGATGGCCAGGTGGGCCACTACGTCGGTGCCGAAGAAGACTCCTTGAAAAACAAGACAAGGAGACGAAGAATACAAGGAAAACTTAGAACTAGGACTCTTTGTAACCTAGTCGTACCCGGACAGATCTCTCGAGACATGGCTCCTAATATAAGGGCCAGGAGAGAGGCTGCCGAGGACACACGTAATCCTAGCAATCATAGCCACCGCAAGTATAGAGGTAGGTCCCTGCATAAGTTAGTCTCTCGACGAGATCATAGCCGAAACCTTCGACACCTCATTGTAACCCGATATTTTCATAATCAAGATCAGACATGCAGGACGTAAGGGTTTTACCTCATTGAGGGCCCCGAACCTGGGTAAATCGCTCTCCCCGCTTGTTTGATAACCGATGTCTCGTGTCAGCCTACAGTATTCCATCTACCCTAAGCCCCATACGGAGGGCATTGCCGAGGAGTACCCTCGACAGTAGCTACTCAAGGAGGAAGAAGGGAGTCTTAAATACCCCGTCCCATCCAAATATGACCGTTTGGGTCCTCCCAGGCTTGATTATTACAAAAATATGGCCCCCGAAAAATGACTAAGGACTTAAGAAAACTGCTTGCAGTAAGTGGGCCGGATATCTGGCCAGATATTTTGAATCCGGGCTGGATTATCCGCTCCCCTGAAAACTGGCAGAAACATCAACACGAGAATAAGCATAACTTGAGCATCCGGACTCCGATTTTGATGATCTTGGGCTGGTTTTGAAGCTAGTAACAATCTTTACAAGATCATGCAGGGAACCATCATAGTACACCAAGCGAGGATAGAAAAAAATGATAAAAGGTTTGACCTATCTATAAAACAAAAACCGGTAAAACCTCCAACCTCGAAAATGCAACAAGTTTCCCGTCCAAAAACCATTCTCGATGAACTAGAGCTTTTCATGAGAATAAGCACAAGCTCTTAAACATCACATGGATAAGATCCAAATAACAACCAAGAAAAATGATGCAAGGATTCAAAGGTCTGAGCTCTTCGAAGGATACGATCGAGTTACTCACTCGAGAGCCCTCTTGATAGTACGACAACTAAACTATAAAACGGTCTCCAACTACACCATGAGACCGATAAGAGAGAAACCATATCAAGAGAAAACCTTAACCTTGTGCCTTCCTCTTGAGCTCGATGATGACGATCTTGACCGTAACAAGGTGGAACGTCTTTCTTGATAGTGCTTGCATGACGAAGTCGTGTGGATTGCTCCCCCATAATCTACCACGGGAGAGCTTCTTCTTCGGCGCATCTTCACATATCCATGATCACCATATGAATGTCAAGCTTCAAGCAAATGATCTCTTCGAGATGGCTCATCTTGAACTTGCACTTAATTTTTTTCATTTTTCATCATATTGATGTCTTGAAGTTAAACTTGAGAGTTCACTTCATCTTCATCTTCATCTTGAAGACATACTTGACACTTGATATTCTTCATCAATTTCTCCTTGTTGCAACCTCGAAGCCAACATATGGTTCAAGCATTGCCTATGGACAACTCCTACAAATATAACTCAATGCAAACATTAGTCCATAGGGATTGTCATCAATTACCAAACCACACATGGGGGCTCCGTGCACTTTCATCAAGACTGAAGGCTGGTCCACGTGATTGTGAGGGTACAAAATGGTGGTTATGCGGGATCACTCAGAAGGAGAATGATTGGCTTAGATCATATTCTGGGTCTCACACCAAGTAAGTGTGGACGGGACAGTACGCCCGGATGGTAGTAATTAAAGATAAGAATCTCTGATGAGAAAATTAACGCACCTCTGTAGATTGTATTGAATTGGAACAAAGATAAGAATCACTCGACCTATGATGATATCAAAGAGTTTCTATATTTTTGGCTTGTAAAATATAAGTGTGTAATTTAGATCCACAATGTTTCCATTGTATAACTCTAAAGAATGAAATATTTGTGAATAAGTATTTTCACAAGTTTTATATCAATTACTTGTATACTATAACATGCGGTGGTAAGCTAGGTCAGAGCAATTGTCCAGAACAACCTCGATGAGCTCGAAGAGTGGCACGGCCTTGCCACGCAGCTGAGGAACTCCTCGCTGGCCGGTCGCGCCGCCGGTGACTCGTACCCTAACTAGGGTGCCCATGTAAATTACTTTCTATTAATATAAACTACTACTGAAAAAAAAAACGTTGGGCCGCTGGGTAGACCCGACCAAAACAAACAATCAACTAAAACTGACCATTTTCATGTCCTAGACACTACTCAAACTGACAATTTTCATATCTTTGGTCCGATTTAAATGGACACAAATCATGTCTAAAATGTGTTGGGCTGTTGTGCCCTGATGATAGAAACAGAACCTGATTACTCCAAAATTTGTCCTCTCGTGTAGTGGATCCAGCCTGACCCCGCCAAATAACTTGCTTAAATGGGCATCTCAATGGTCCTGGTGGCGGATTAACGGATACGGACAGGGAAATCGTCTGCGCGATTAACATATTGCAGGTTGTTGGACCAGATAGCGGCGTGCCGGCGTACGCTGATACCAGCACCTATCATTGCCGGGCCAGCGTCCGACGTGTCCGTGTGACCGTGTGCAGTCGCCGGTCGTCGTGGTCTCGTGGAGCGGGTACGCGAGCACCCGATGGTTACGGCACGGCGGCGGTCTGTCGGAACTCGGAGCGGCGGGACTGAGGTAGTGCGTGCCACGGTGCTCAGGCACCGAGACGGGACGGCAGCCGTGGATTTTGTGCTGGCCTAGCTCTAGCTGCCGGCATCGGCCGGACGAACGAGCACGAACTGAGCGGCGGAAAACGGCGAGTTGACTGTCGAGCAGAAGATAGAAGTAGCACGAATCTCACGGTATGATTGCTGCACCCCCATGGAGCTCTCACAGCGCTTTGGATTTTCAGCCGTCCGATCGAGCTGACGTGGCGCGATCTCGGGCGGCCGTTCGTCCAGGGCGCTGAGGCCCTCCCGCAGACCCGTTTTTTATCCATGGGTCGTGTAAAGCCCGCCTGGCCCGGTCGTGCGAGGAGAAACGAGCGCCCCAGCCACACCCACGCCCGCGCCGCTTCGTTCTCCCTCTTCCTCGTGAGAGGCGGCGGCTCGTCGCGCCTCCTCCCCAATCCCTCGCCGGCGGCGCGCGCTCCGCCTCCTTGCCGCCCGCCGCTCCGCGCCCCGCTCCGCGCCCGTCCTCCGCGCCCGCCCTCGTCGCCCGCCGCCGCCTCCGGCCGCCGCCTCGCCATCCTCCCCTTCCTCTCCCCTCGCGCCCGCATCCCCGCCGCCGCACGCCTCCGTGGTTCCCCGCTGCCCCCTCGTCCTCTCCCCAATTTCTTCCTCCTCCTCCCTGCTTGCCCTGCCCCACTCTTGCACCGGAGGAGGAGAGGGTCGAGAGGAAGAGGAGGAGCAGAGAGGGCGAATTAGCAGAGAGGAAGAGGAGGCCCCATCCCTAACCGGCGGTGCTCGCATACGCGCCCCGAGCTCCACCTCAAGATTGCTTCATCGTCCTCACCGGGTGCGGCACCATCTCCGCCTCGCGTGGCGTTGTCGTGAAGTGCACCGTAGCGAGCGCGGACGTCACCATGCGTTTTCTGTGGAGGACGCCATAGACGGACCGTGGCTTGACTGCTCGAGATCTCGATCTGGATCCGTTTGCTCTTTTTCTGGCTTTTTCGAATTGATTTTTGCAGTGATATAGATCCACACGTTTTCTTTTGTCCGGTTCTCTCCAATGTTCTTGTGTTTCTTCTCTCTGTAGCGCATAAATATCAGTAGTGCTGGATCCAGAATTTTTGCATGATTATTCATGCGATTTGTGCTGATTCTGAACCAGATCCGTATTCAGCTTGCTGATATTTTTGTACATGATGTCTGGCCGATCCATATCCCATGTTCATTCAATTACAGGGTATAAAATATGAAGAAAAAGTTCTGTTAATTATCTCCTAAATTTTCTTGAGCTAGGTAATCCAATGTTCATTCATATTTTTTTACTTTACAGAAAACATGGGGAGTTGGTTCTGATTTTTTACTTTAATTATGAGGAGAACGACCGTTGAACCAAAGAAGCAACATGACCAGCAGTGGCAAATATCTTCTCCCAATTATGCAGGTTGCTTGCTGCTATTGTCCATTTTCTGCCCATTTTGATTGTCATGCAAATCAGCTGATTCCAGGTGAGCTTTGCATGTTTATGGTATGCTCCAAATCAGTGGCGATGGTCTAAACTGAATCTATATATAGCTCTTTTGAATCTATATATGGCTCTTTTTGTGTGTCTGCTGACCGACACCCCTTTTCTGCAGTGGCTTCGGAGGTTAATATCGGCTTGAGCGGCATCTCAGCTCAGCGTTGGTACGTCAATGAGCATATACCAGATGCCAATCTTATAAAAACAAATTCATCTACAAAAGGTCTTACTTGCCTCTTCCTATGTTTATTTTGGTGTCATGCCTATTTACTGTTGGTTGAAAAATGGACTTTCCGCTGCAGAATAGAGATATCATAAATATTGATGTAAATGTGCTCCTGAATGTAGGTTCTACCTCTTATAAATGTGCATATGCTTAGTTGATATATTTGGCACAAAGTAGGATTTCGATGACATGTTCCCTTTTGTAATAAGATTCATACCATCCTCTGTAGGGATACCATAGTGGAACTTCCAGAACATTTGTACGTGGAGAAGCGGATAAATCTATCAAACATTTCCTGAAGGTAAGTTGATGTTAATGTGTGAGATAGTTCATCCATTGTACATACCTTCTTAGTAATGATTTGTACTTAATAATCTCAGTGTTGCAATACATATGTGTCGTGGTGTGTTTGAGCTTAGCGTAATATTTTGTCTACTCCAGAAATCTCTTAAATTTGAAGCCACCTCCTTGTCAGATATAGTTTATAGTACTAATTTTGTCAGTGGTCAAAGTTTGCATAATTGTTTATAGAATAAAATAGCCACATATGTAATATTTAATCAATTTAATTTTTATATATTTGATCAAATTTTATGAAGTTATATTGCTTAAGAGACTTGCATGAGTAGGGAAAAAGTTATGGTGAGATCTAAAATATGTTAATATTGAAACAACTCTTCCGCCCTGGTTGGTGTGTGAGCTATTTTTTTAGATCATGTCGGCATTCCTGTAACTCTTATCGTGTGCTAAGCAAACAGTTTGTCCCTACACGAGAAAACAAACACCTTGATCTTTCTTTGATTCAGGCAGCTGAAGAATGCTTGGAGAAGGGTATCTCTGTCTGCAGGGATGGTGTAAATTACAGAAAATTTGTCAAGAAAATAAGGTGCCTTTTCTCCATCCTGATACCATGGTCTTTACCTGTTAGTTGATTCTTTCTAAAAACTAAGAAAACTGAATTATACGGCTACGTTTCCTGGTTGAAATATGATGAGGAGAATGACGATCATCAGATCTTTGTTCTCGCCTCTGCGTGTTGGAAGTCCTTAACGAGTCTTAAATTTTCTTCTAGAAAATAAAGCTACAGTTTCAGAACAAGAGCATTTTTTGATTCTCGCAAATATATCATCTGGACAGTCAAGATAAACAATATTTCAGAATTCTAAAGTTGGTTACATTTCGGTGAAAACATATTTGAGTTAAGATGACCACTATAACAAAGGCCCCTTTACGAGTCAAAAGGGAAAAACGCTCCAGCACAACTCCTAGAGCAGTCTTACCCTTGTGCTTCAGTTCTTGCGAAGAACATTTGTGTTTCCACATACCTTAAATTTTTCTCCGCATTATTTCAGTAATCTTGCTTATTTCTACGTTGATCATGTGGTGGACCGCTTTGTTGGGCATGGAAACGAATGTCTCTTAAATTTTAGACCAAGTTGACATATCTTCAGAACCGGTGGTGCTACCTTTCTTCTTTAATTGGCATGAACTGATTGAGAGGATAAGTTAAAACACTGTCTCCAACAAAACAAAATTGACATGGCCTGCTTTTTTCTTAAAAAAGGATAGGCTGGTAATTAATCTATTAATCATGGCAAACTATTTCTTTTTGTTTGTTGTATTAGAATGTAATACTGGGTCTCCCGTTGTCGCAACTGTCGCTGCCGCCCATGCCTCAATGTGAGGTGTGCTGCTCTGATATTTTATATTTTGACTAATATTCCAGGCTCAGGAGTTGACCGAGCCACAACAGAAATTGAAGCTGAATGCACGTTGTTGTCAGAGCCTTTCTTGACAACCTGAGCTCCTAGACTCAATTCACTGACAAGGTAATAGGTACATTCTCCTATCCATTGGTTCGTTTGACTGATAATGATCATATGTACAACTTTTAGGTTGCGGATTGATGTTTCATGAAACAACATCAGGTTATGAGACCAAATTTTGCTATGTGATGGACTCTCTTAGTAGCTCTACTTACCCCATGTTCCTTTTTCTCCATAGAAAAGCCTAAAAATTATGTTCACCATTCTAGAAACGCGTTCTTCATGTTGTGATTATTGCCCAACTTTGGCTTCCTGTACTTCACCCTTATATAGTAACTAGCAACATTTTTTGTTTTGATCACCTTTGCTCCTATCAATGTGTACTAGAATGCATAATCCTGGTTTTATATGTTTTCGTACCTTGTGTAAGCAATCTAATCTAATGGGTATGCGTACTGTCTTTTTCTTGCTTGCATTTTGTCTTTAATATTGCATCATCACCATATGAAGCTAACCTGGCTGGCATTATTATTTCATTGTGCAGAAAATGCAAGATGGAGGTTGAATTCTACATTATTTGGTCAACTGTTATTCTGCCCTAAAGGTACATGCAAGTTGCCCGAGTTACAATTTTGTATTGACTAATGCACTATGCAGATTTAAATAACGAGTCACTTGCATATCAATTTATTTTTTTGCATTATTCTTCATTATATCATTCACACCTTTCCTATTTATTAAGGGTGAACTCAATCTTAAACTTGCACCGTACATGTTAGTATTGAAAATACTGTACTAATCAACTTATCATCTGAACCCCAGTTGTTTTCTGAAAAAACCTACTCTTCTCTTTAACGGGGTAGTCCTACTTCAAACTGCTTCTTTGTACCATGTTCATATCTTTGTCAATATGAACCATGAAGTAATAGTATGTTCTTGGACAGTTCGGATGTCATTTAGATGAGCTCCGAGTGTATTGATGTTGGATAGATTGGACGTTCTTGGTTAGCTGGCTTTGGTTCCGCTCCCTAAACTTTTTTTTCTGGTGCAGGTCGTTGGGCTCCGGTGCGGCTGCGCGCCCACCCGGTTCGACACCCCTGCTATTGTTGTCTCCACCATCGCTCTGGGTACCCGAAGCTCCCCAAAGTGCCCCGCCACTGGCCACTGCCCATATTATTGCACCGCGACATGCATATGTCCCTGGCTGTGCCTGTGCTCCAATATGCCCCTCTGCAGCCCATGTGTTGTCGTCGCTCGGCTTGCCAACTAGGAGATCCATGCCTAACAAGATATGAGCGAGAGGGCCTACGAGATGGTTCTTACTACCCACTCCTTGCCAAATTCTTCTCTGACATTCAATTAAGTTTTGCCGCATGTCCATCGTCTCTAGATAGACCCTGAATATCTGAGCACAGTTTGGTCATTTCAAGTATCATGAAGTAGCTCTTCCCTATTCATATCAATATTCATAGATACATGAGCTCCGCATTTGCCAAACCCCAGCTCCGCATTTTGTACATAAAATTTAGCCAGCTTCGGGGATCTGGCTCCGTGGAGCTAGGCTGTTCAGCACCGCTCTGCACGCAGAGTTGCAGAAGCTGGGAGCTGGGCTGTTCCCGAACACGCCCTAAGTCCCGCTCCTTCAGAAGTTAGTTCAAAAGTTAGTTTCTTATGTGTATATATTTCTGAAGGAGAAATACAAGAAACCCTGATACTTCTGAAATTAGTTAAACAGAGGTTCTGGTCCAACATGTTTATATAAGTGTTTGCTACACTGTTTGTGATTTCCTCTTCTTTATCCTAATTTCATTCCACTGGCTTTATTGTGTAAAACTTAAGAAACATATTATCTTTTTACACCTTATTTCTCACATTGTTATTTAAAATGCAAATTTGTGCGATTTTTACGGGATCGTGCGCCAAGGCGCACATCTAAATCTAGTGAAGTTTGCATTCCACGTAGGGACGAACAGTTCAGTCGCTGTCGGGTTTAGTTCGTGTTACACTTTGATTACAATTTGGGAGGTTCATGACTAGATATCTCACAGTTTACGAAGCTGCTTCATGCACTCGCAAACAAGATTGGCCTATGCTCACCGATGGATTACTTCACTACTAATGGGACACTCTTGACTCGTTGTACTAAATTTACAAGGTGGGCCTCTAATTGATGATTTGATCGTGACACTGGCGCGTTGCTCCAAATGGCTTAATGATTCCGGAGAACTAAGTAGGACCCTAGATAGTACTAGATTTGTCACCAGAGTTTGAGATGCCCATATTTTAGTAGTGCACACTTCCGATATTTTTCTCTCGAATAGGACTCTCGCATTAAAAAAACAATGAAAATACTCTAAGAAAAAAGAAAATTACAACAAGATTCTTGAGAAGCCCTTCATCTTCAACCTCCAGACCGTGTCGACGGCGCGCCGCCGCTGCCGCTCCGCCCTGAGTTGGCCTGACGTTGTTGGTTGCGGACGGGAAGTCGCCGAACGGGTCAAAAGACCACATCCGTTCCAGAGACGAAGAAGAAGGAAGAACTGCCGATGAAGCTCCTTGACGATCCGAAGATCCCCACAACCAGACGATGTTCTCGAAGACCACACCACTCCCACAAGCCTCTCGATGTCGCCGCCGTGATAAGGTTGAAGCCAAGGAGACCCTATTGCACGAGACGCCGCCACCACCACCTGATCGCCGTCCCTACAAACCATGACCCTAAAAACGAAGAACGAATCCTTCAAAATAGGGGGCGGAGCCCTCCCACCGACAATGGCCGAGATCCACCACGCCTCCATGGCCCAAAGGCCACAGAGACGAGGCGATCAGCGGCGGCGCCGTCAGGAGGCCGAGATCCAATTGCCTGTCGCATGTCTTGGGTTCTTTTTTGAAGGTGCAAGATTGATCTCCCAAATATTATCTCATTGATATTCGTTTCATTTTCGGTCGGAGATCGAGCACGATCCATGGATATTCAGGCCATCCTAATTAACAAGCCTAAAGAACAAGCTAAATCTACCTTCATGGTGATATTGTGTTGGCCTAGCTCTTGCTGCGAGCATCAAGGGCGCGTTTGGTAGCCGGCATGCCCCTTGGCTCGCATCGGCCCAGCTTTTTTCGGCCCGTTTGGTTACCTGGCCGAGTCCGCGTTTTTGCTCGAACTGCTTCTCAAAGCACCCTCGGGCCAGGCCCTAGAGGAAGGGTTCGGCCGTTTCAAGAGAGCCACCCCCGTTTCCGTAGAAGTGGAGAACGCAGCATCCTCGCAGAGCTACCGCGGGGGATGGCGGGAGCTCGCGCGGGACGGCGAGGCTTGTAGCGGCGACGGCGGCTGTGACGGCGGCTACTGGCCTCGAATGGTCGTCTTCTTCCTCTACATCGATGACTTCGGTTGTGGTAAGCTTCTGCAAATCCTGGCCTTAGATCTAGAGGGGGGTCTGAACGAATCCATTGTAGGACATTCCTTTGTCGCCGGTGGAGGTTGTGGAGGTTGTCCAGGTTGCATCTGACTCTACGACGGGGACCGGTATCGCCGTTGAATCTTCCACTAGGACGGTGGTGCTGCCTGCATCTTCGCCACACTGGTGGAAAAAGGGCCTTTGGTCGCGGTTCGCAACTGCCATTAGTCGCCAAAGTAGCGCGACTAAAGCCCCCCCCCCCCCTTTAGTCGCGGTCGCTTACGAACCGCGACTAAAGGCCCGTCCACGTGGGCGCCAGGCGACCGTCGGGGCGGAGGCCCTTTAGTGGCGGTTCTTCTGGCAGACCGCGACTAAAGGCCGCCGCAGGTTTAGGGTTTTAGGCCCCCCCCAAACCTGCCCCCCCCCCTAAACCTATTTTCCGTTTAATTTGTATTGTTTTATTTCTTTTGTGCTTTATTGTAATTTTGAAGGAGTTTCACATATTCTACGGTACTACATACATGCATGCATATGAATGTACAATTTCAAACAAATTTGAAATTAGAACCAAAAAGAATTCAAGAGGAATATACAATATATATTCAATATCATCGGATGACCATATACAAGTTTGAACAAGTTTCCATACATAATTTAATGCATGTATAGTTCTACGTCCTCTACGTAGTGTTTTCTGTAGGATCGATGACTTCCCTCGCGAACCATCCAGCTAGTTCCTCCTGAAGTGGTCGGAAGCGAGCTTCGGACTAAGCGTCATCCGGAGGTTATTCCTCTTGATGTTGAGCTCATCCGATCGGTCCCGCTCATTGGTGTATCTCCGGATCCTCTCACAAACATAGTATCCACATAGATTGGTCCCCGGTGGCTGAATATCCCCGGTCGTCCGCACTCGCCCTTTTAAAATGTAGCTCTTTTTGAATTCACCGACCTTTTCATCTACGAACCGTCTCCAAACCCTACGAGGCAAAGAAATTAAATGAACAAGAGAGTTATTAATTAGTTACTTGATATTAGGAAATGATGAACGAAATAGGCCGATCGATATAGAGCGCAAATGAATGAAAACAATTACCTTTGCATCATTTTTCTCATGTCGGCCCAAAGCGCCGCATCCATATTCGGAGAGTCGTGGACGAGAACTGTGGAGGTGTGAATTTGAATTACCATCGGAATCCGGTGGAACCTGCGGACACGATACATGCACGATCATGCATATATAACTCATCGATTAGCCACATACCATGCATGGAGAGTAAACAAAAGAGAATGTGCTCAAGACAGAAACACTCACCCAAAATGGTAAGGAAATAGAATATCACTTTTGAGTTGCTTGTTTTCTAATAAACCGAAACAGGTCTTCCTCCACGTCGGCGGGGTGGTGTTGTAACACATATGAATTAACGATGTGTGGGTCAATGAACCCAACATCATTGATGTTCCTTATTTGCATTTCCAGCTTCTTCATTACTGCATAATAGCGTAGACAACAAGATAGTTAGGACAATATATAGTGCGGGCAATGAACGAGATGGGGTAGAAATTAATAAATCACTTACGAACGTAGCAACCGATGATAGATTTGTCGAGGTCGCGCAGATTGAACAGCTGGAACAATTCACTCCGATGAACCGCGATATAGTAATGTTTGAAGTGATGCTCAGCTCTAACTTCCGCATAAATATAGTCTTTGGCGTTTTTAAGTTTTATGTAACTCTTGTACCAATTTAGCGAGACCTTTCATTTGTCGAGGTAGATCCTCTTCCTGCGCGAGCTCGACGAGAGGGCCATTCTTCACATATGTAAAAACTACGTCCTTCATTGGCGCCTCATCAAGGCCTAACGAGTGCACGAAGAGTGATACCTAAGTCGGCCGCTTGTTCTCCGGCACTCGTTACGGTCAATCCATGTGCTGCCGCAGCTGCTATGATATCGGGGGCATCCGGACCGGCGGCTTGCACTATGAGCGGGGCGATCGATTGTTTACTTTGTTCCCCGAGCTGGGCAACTTCTTTCCCCCTTTCTAATTTATTCTCCGCCAAATCTTGGTTCTTCTTGAACGCGAGTGCTTGCCTACGAAGTTCACGTGCATAGTCGTCAGGCAGATTCTTTGCGGCTTGGGACGGTGTGTTCAAAAATGACTTAGCCCACTTCTTTTGCTCATCGGAATATACTGGCTTGGGCTCGCCCTCTATTTTCTTCTTGCAGCTCGCCTTCCATTTCTCTAAATCAGCAGCCGCGCCGCCTCGACTTCCTCGGCACTACTTTCCCAAGGCCTCGTGGGGAGAGGCTTCGGTGATACCTCCGGTACCTTTGTTTTCTTAGGTACGTAAGGGTCCAGGTTAATAATCCAGGACTGCTGCTTCGCTTCTTCGCCGGAGGTGGATTGGGGGCGGCGTGCCGCTACCCGCCCGGGAGGACTAGGGGCGGCGGCTGCTCACCCGCCGGAGGTGAATGGGGGGCGGCGTCGGCCCTCGTGAAGGAGGTGTAGGTGAAGCACCACCACCACCACCGCCACCGCCGCCACCACCACCACCGTAGGGGGGTGGACTTGTTGGCGCCTCGCCTGGAAACTTGATAAACTTCTTCTGCCATAGAATGAACTGGCGCTTGACATCTCCAAGTCTTGTCGCCCCTTCAGGTGTAGCAATGTCAATGTCCAGGTCCTCAAACCCTTGGACTATGTCCTCCACCGTGACACGAGTATAGCCATCTTGAATGGGGTTGTTGAGTGCTCCAGGTGGTAAAGCACTGCCGATGGCTACCTTCATGGACATGTTCCCGATAGGATAATACAGATGACATGCTTTCATCTCCTTTATATCGTCCACGGGGTAGCGAGGAGGCTCCGGTGCGATAACTTCGATCGTCGGTGCACCGGCCGATGGGGCCTCCGTGGAAGCCACGCTGCTTCTCCGCGGCTGGCTTCCGAGATCCAATGGATGATCTTCATCGCTGCGCCCGAGCTGCATCTCTTTCGGCTACTAGTACACTCACGGTTTTCTTCATCACATCCATTTCCGATACCAACTGCGCCACAACATCTTTTTCCCGATCCATCTTTCTCTTACGGCTTCACGTAACCGTACGGGTCATCGTTACGGGGAACCCTATTTTCCACGGAATGTGCCCCATGCCTCGTACACGTCCTCCGTGTTCGGGATTCCCGAGGGCTTTTGTCGGGCGTCGTTCTCTCCGTTGAACTTGATCCTCCCTCTTGAGCATCCCTCATTGCCTCAATAAGCTTTTGGGTGGGTGTAATTATTTTGCCCTGGTAAACACACTCCCTCGTCTCCGGGTTCGGCGATCCCCCATGCCCGTACCACCAGCTTTTGGCCCTTGGGTCCCATCCCTCCGTACCTGGACGGATTCCTCGCGCCCTCAGCTCGTTCTCCATCTTCTCCCACCTAGGCTGCCAAAAGCGATACCCTCCTGGCCCCATTTTATGATTGTACTCCTTCTTGGCCGCATTTTCCTTATTTTTTCGATAGTTCAAGGAACTGCTCCGATTTCTTTTGCTTCACAAATTACTGGCCAATCATGTTGCAGTTTCTCATATTGTCCTTTGAAATCCGGAGTCTTGCCCTGGTTGACAAAGTCATGGGCTAGATTTTGCTTGTATTTCCGGAATGCGTTGGCCATCCTAGAAAGAGCGAACTGTTTGACTAGCTTGCGCCTCTTCTTGTTTTCCGCAATCTTGTTACCCTCCTCATCGTATTTGCGGTATTCCGGAGGTAGAACGAAAAGCAATCTTTTTTTGTTCTCTTATCGACAAAAGTGAAACCAACACGTGCCTTCTTTGGCTCATTCCACTCCTGGAGGGTGATCGAGACGTTGTCTCTAACAACGGCTCCGCATTGGCTGACAAACTTGGTGGCGTTCTTGCTTGGGCTCCGGCGGCCTGCCGGTTGCATCGTCGACAACATCGATGCTGCATGTTTCTCCTGCTTTCATCGTCTTGGTTGCGCCACGCTTTGACGACGACGTACTCGATTGTTTCGACGATCCGGCCGAGGGCTAAAATAAGAAAGAGAGGCGCGCGCGTTAGTACACACATATTTATTCAAATCGGTGAGTTTGTATCACCGGAGGCTCAATGTATATATATATACCTCGGCGCCGGAGGTGGTTGCTACTTTCAGCCGAAGATTATCGTCGTTTATCGACGTTCCTTCGACACCATCTTGCTGACCATGCCCTTCATCTTCACCCTCAAAGTTCAGATAAGAATCGATATCATCTTCTTCTTGTCCGGTCGGCACATATAGAACATCGCCTTTTATGATGCCGAAGATTTGTTCTTCAGCGTCCGGATCATAGTTGTCCATAATCGGGTCAGCTCTATCGTCCGCCATATGTCAGTCCTGAAAACATGTAGTCAAAACAAATTAATTAAGTGCAGAAGGGGGGCGGTGGCGGTGGCGAAAGGGCGGTGCCAAAAGGAGGGGGCACGCGCGCGGATTTTGATTTCGACTTTTCGGGAAGAGAGGCCCGAGAGGCGGAATGCGTTAACTGTAGTTTTTTTTGTTAAGTCAACTTTGAGTTTCTTTTTAGTCAAATTTAAGTCGATCGGCGCGGGGAGACGAAGTGTGAACCACCTCGCGGCACGCGCGAGTTTAAATAGGGAGGGACCTTTGGTCGCGGTTGGGGCGGCGGTGGCGAAAGGGGCGAGGAAGGGGTGGGCCGGAGAGGGTGTCGTTGCGGAAGAGCGCTGCCGGCCCCCTCCGTATACGCGCGCGCGGTGGTTAATAAGTCAAATTTTAGTTAAGTCAAAAAAAAGTAAAAAACTTAGTTAAATTTTTACTAGTTTTTAATTAAAACAACTTAGTCAAAAAAAATTTAGTTAAGTCAAATTTTAGTTAAGTAAAAAAAAAGTAAAAAACTTAGTTAAATTTTTACTAGTTTTTAATTAAAACAACTTAGTCAAAAAAAATTTAGTTAAGTCAAATTTTAGTTAAGTCAAATTTTTACTAGTTTTTAATTAAAACAACTTAGTTACAAAGTAAAAAAACAAAAAAAAAGTGGGCCAGGCGGCGCCCCTTGGCCTTTCTCTCTCCCTCTCTGTTCTTCGCGTCGTCTCTGCCAAGCGCGCGGGTGTGGCGGCGGGCAGCGGGCGCAGCGGCAGCGGCAGCGGTAGGGTAACGAGAGCGCGCGGCGGCCCGAGAGCAGCGGCGGCGACAGCGCGCGCGCGGTACGGTGGCGGCGCGCGGGATCGAAGTGAGGAAGGGGGAGAGGCGCGCGGCGGCGGACGACGGCGACGTACGAGCTGAGGCGGTCGACGGCGGCGTGTGGCGACGGCAGCGGCAGCGCAGTCGGCGAGGGCGGTGGGCAGCCTGACGGCGAAGACGATCTTCGTGCGCGCGGAGACGGAGAAGACGAGATGGGGGCAGCGGCGGTTCGGGCGCTGAATTTATAGTGGGCGACCTTTGGTCGCGGTTGGGGTCACCAACCGCGAGTAAAGGGGTACCTTTAGTCGCGGTTGGGGTCACCGCGACCAAAGGGTATTTTCGCCGGGTTTTTGTTTCCCGCGGAAAAAACCCTTTAGTCGCGGTTGGTGACCCCAACCGCGACCAAAGGCTATTTTTCGAATTAGTTTTCATTTCAAAATCTGAAAAATACATATAATATATCAAAAAATTCAGGAAAATAAAACTAATTCATTTATAAATGTTAAAAATACAAATAATATATCAAAAAATTCAGGAAAATAAAATTAATTCATTTCTAAATGTTAAAAATACAAATAATATATAAAAAAAATCAGAAAATTAAAACTAATTCATTTCTAAATGTTAAAAATACAAATAATATATGAAAAAATTCAGGAAAATAAAACTAATTCAAATCAAATTCTTAAAAATACAAATAATATATCAAAAAAATCAAAAAAATAAAACTTATTCAATTCAAATTCTTAAAAATACAAATAATATATCAAAAAAATCAGAAAAATACTTCCCGCCACTTTCTTCCCGCCACTTTAAATTCTTCCCGCCTCTTTCTTCCCGCCTCTTTCTTCCTGCCAATTTCTTCCCGCCTCTTTCTTCCCGCCTCTTTCTTCCCGCCTCCTGTCTTCCCGCTCCCATTTCTCCCGCCATTTCTCACTACATATATGTTGCCCGGCTTGGCCAGCATTATCACATCTCTACAATCTCTCATCACTCTCTCATGGCTTCCACCGCACCCACTCTAACCTACCGGCAGGTGGAGGAGCTTTGCGCCTCGAACTACCCTTGCCCACCGGGCTACCGCGTCCTCGCCGTGCTGGAGCCTAAGCGCCGGCGGCGTGCCGGTCCCTCCCGTCCCTCGAGGTACTGCGCGCCGGGCGGCCATCACGAACCACTACAACCTCGACCTCACGCCGGAGCAGCGGATGAATCCCCGCCGGCATCCCGATAACCAGCATACTTGGGACGCCTTCTTCATCAATCGGCGTGAGAGGGCGCTCGCCGAGTATGAGGAGGACGGTGCTGCCTCCCGGAAACTTCCACGAGGCCGGCCGTCGGCTATGGTGGTACGGCCGGACTCGCAGAGCGTCATGGACTACATCACGGCCGGCGATATCCCCGCCTGCGCTACCCTCGGTTCGAGCCACGAGCGCCGCCCGACGACAGCGACGACGAGCGGCGACGACGACGCCGGCAACTTAGAAGGCGACGACTACCGGTACAACGGCGGCGGCTATGAAGACTACGAGTATGCATATTATACGCCTAGGCGGGAGTATGACTAAATCACTCCAAATTTCATGTATGCGGGAGTATGACTTAGTCACTCCAAATTTCCTGTATGCAGCGAGTATGACTTAGTCACTCCAAATTTCATGTATGCTATCTCGAGTCAATTGAATCATTCGAAAATGGACACCAAACACATCACGGGTAATATAATTCACATGATTCATTCAACAAAGTTTGGTACAATAAATTATTACACATCATTTCTTCCCTTGTGTCCCCGCTTGCTTACGATTGTGCCGTATCCATGGAGCATCCTCATCATTTAACTTAATGCTTGGGTCGGTGTTCACTTTGAAGGGCGGAATTTCAGCAAACATATTATAATCTTCCGACATGTCCGTCTTGTCCTCCACTCCCACGATGTTTCTTTTCCCCGAAAGAACAATGTGGCGCTTTGGATCATCGCATGATGTACCGATCGTTTTCTTATCTTTCCGTTTCCTCGGTTTGCTACTCATGTCCTTCACATAGAAAACCCGAGCGACATCTTTCGCTAGGACGAATGGTTCGTCAAGGTAACCAAGATTGTTGAAATCCACCATTGTCATTCCGTATTGCTGGTCCACCTTTACCCCACCTCCTGTTAGCTTGAACCATTTGCACCGGAACAAAGGGACCCTAAAGGAGGGTCCATAGTCAAGTTCCCATATCTCCTCTATGTAACCATAATATGTGACCTTTTGCCCATTCTCGGTTGCTTGCATCAAAGCGGACACCACTTGTTTTGGTTGGTGCTCTTTTTATCTTGGGCGATCGTGTAAAATGTATTCCCATTTATCTCGTACCCTTGGAAAGTCGTTATAGTCGAAGATGGTGTCTTGGCCAACATGTACAGCTGATCTACAACCTTATTGTCACTCATTAAATGTTTTCTCAACCAAGCTGCCGAAAGTCTCCATGTGGGCCTTCCTAATCCAGGATTCAGGCTTCCTAGGGTTGTCCGAGCGTAAAATATTCTTGTGTTTCTCAAAGTACGGAGCCACCAAGCTGGAATTGGTCAGAACTGTGTGGTGTGCTTCAGTCAGAGAATGGCCGTCCATAGATATCATTGATTTCCTTCCGATCGTGCCTTTTCCACTTAGTCTCCCCTCGTGCCGCGATTGAGGAAGACCAATCGGCTTAAGGTCAGGAACAAAGTCAACACAAACTCAATTACCTCCTCATTTCCATAGCCCTTGGCGATGCTTCCTTCTGGCCTAGCACGGTTACGAACATATTTCTTTAATACTCCCATGAACCTCTCGAAGGGGAACATATTGTGTAGAAATACGGGACCGAGAATGGAAATCTCATCGACTAGGTGAACCAGGAGGTGCGTCATAATATTGAAGAAGGAGGGCGGGAACACCAACTCGAAACCGACAAGACATTGGATCACATCGTTCGTAATCGTGGTAGAACTTCCGGATTGATTACCTTCTGAGAGATTGCATTGAGGAATGCACATAGCTTCACAATGGCTACTCGAACATTTTCCGGCAGAGCCCCTCAAAGCAATCGGAAGCAATTGCGTCATAATCACGTGGCGGTCGTGAGACTTCAGGTTTTGGAACTTTTTCTCCGCCATGTTTATTATTCCCTTTATATTGGAAGAGAATCCTGACGGGACCTTCATACTGCTCAGGCATTCAAAAAAGATGACCTTCTCTTCTTTGGTCAGAGCGTAGCTGGCACGACCTTCAAACCGTTCCGGATGCCGGTCATCAGGGTCTTTCAAACTTTGCTGGTCCTGCCGTGCTTCCTTTGTATCATTTGACTTCCCATACACGCCCAAGAAGCTTAGGATGTTCACGCAAATATTCTTCGTAACGTGCATCACGTCGATTGCGGAGCGGACTTCTAGGACTTTCCAATATTCTAGCTCCCGAATATAGATTTCTTCTTCCACATGGCTACGTGCCCGTCGGCTCCCTTCGGAACCGATTGTCCGCCAGGACCCTTTCCAAAGATTACTTTCAAATCCTTGACCATATCAAATACCTCAGCACCAAGTGTGTTCCGCAGGCTTCGGCCGGTGATCCGCCTTGCCGTTGTAATGCTTGCCTTTCTTTCTTCTTGGATGACCTTTCGGAAGAAATCGACGATGCCCAAGGTACACGTTCTTCTTACAATTTGGCAAATGTACACTTTCGGTCTCATGTAAGCAGTGCGTGCATGCATTGTATCCCTTATTTGACGAGTCCCGAAAGGTTACTAAGAGCAGGCCAATCGTTGATGGTTACGAAAAGCAACGCTCGTAGGTCAAATTCCTCTTCTTTGTGCTCATCCCACACACGGACACCAGGTCTGCCCCACGGCTGTAAAAGCTCATCAACTAATGGCCTTAGGTACACATCGATGTCGTTGCCGGGTTGCTTCGGACCTTGGATGAGCACCGGCATCATAATGAACTTCCGCTTCATGCACAACCAAGGAGGAAGGTTGTAGATGCATAGAGTCACGGGCCGGGTGCTATGGCTGGAGCTCTGCTCGCCAAAAGGATTCATGCCATCCGTACTTAGACCAAATCTTATGTTCCTTGCGTCGGCTGCAAAATCTTTGAACTCTCTGTCGATCTTTCTCCATTGCGTTCCATCTGCGGGGTGTCTCAACTCCCCGTCCGACTTACGGTCCTCTTTGTGCCATCGCAACAACTTGGCATGCTCTTTGTTCCCGAACAGACGTTTCAACCGTGGTATTATAGGAGCATACCACATCACCTTGGCGGGAACCCTCTTCCCGGGTTTCGGCCCTCAACATCGTCACCGGGGTCATCGCCTCGATCTTATAACGCAATGCGGTGCATACCGGGCATTCATTCAAATTCTCGTATTCACCGCGGTAGAGGATGCGATCGTTGATGCATGCATGTATCTTCGAGAACCTCTAAACCTAGAGGGCGGACAACCTTCTTTGCTTCGTACGTACTGGCGGGCAACTCGTTATTCTTTGGAAACATATTCTTCAACATTTTCAGCAAGTTTTCAAATGCCGAGTCAGCTACACCTGCCTGTGCCTTCCATTTCAGCAAATCCGAGTGTGCAGCCCAGCTTTTCGGACCATCATCGCATCCGGGGTACGGCGCCTTCCTGTGATCCTCTAACATGCGATCCAAATTCTCCCTCTCCTTTTCAGTTTCGCGGCGTCTCCGTGCATCGGCAATGGTCCGACCAAGATCATCAACGGGATCCTCTTCTTCACTTTCCCCTTCACCTTCCCCTTCACCTTCGAGCATCCTCCATGAAAGTATCACCGAAATGAGAAAGATAGCTTTCATCGATGAAATCATCCCCTTCTTCATCTTCTTCCATTATAACCCCTCTTTCTCCATGCTTGGTCCAACAATTATAGCTTGGCATGAAACCGTGCCGAAGCAGGTGCATGTGAACATCTCTTGAGGAAGAGTAACCCTTCCGATTCTTACACTTAACACATGGACGGATAACAAAACCCCCACGCTTGTTCGCATTAGCCACTACGAGGAAATCTTTCAAACCCGTACTCGAACTCGCCGGAGAGTCGGTTACCGTACATCCATTGCCGATTCATCCGCATTATTATAATATAAAATATATAATTAACCATCATGCATTTGTTAAACTAACTAGCTACAAACAATATAAATTAAACAATGAACTACACACACATGCATATTGTATCAATGACGACACATCAAAGGTTCAAGTTGCTAACCGCGATCGAGGAGGAAAAAATAAATGAGAAAGCTCAAGTGTGGCTCCAACACTTCATATCATGTTTGTTTCATGCTCTTGGGGCATTTCATCAAACACCTTATGTGCATAAGAGGAACCAAAAGCAAACCTAACACTCACTTGTGAAGTTTGTGAAGAGAATGGCTCCAAATGGCTAAGTGTTGGCTCCAAATGGCTGGATGGGTATATATAGGGGAGGGGCTTTAGTCGCGGTTGGCCTGGCCAACCGCGACTAAAGGCCTTCGGGCACCTTTAGTCGCGGTTGGCCTGGCCAACCGCGACTAACGCCCCCCACATGCACCAGCTGGCCACCGTGCGCCACGGGCCCAGGCCTTTGGTCGCGGTTCGCCACACGAACCGCGACTAAAGACCCCATTAGTCGCGGTTCCTTTACCTTCGTGACTTATGGGGCTTCCCGGAAGCCTGTTTTTCTACCAGTGCCAGGGTCCCCATCTTCCCTGACCTTGGTGTTGCGTGTGGCTTCTTTGACTGTAAGGCCGCTCTTACTTATCTCGTTGTTCATTGATGTAGTAGTGGTAGTTCATTGATGTGGTACTGCTTAAGGATGTGGATATGGATGTGGTACTGGTAGTGGTGGTAGTTCATTGATCTGCTTGTGCTTAAGGATGTGGATGTGGTAGTGGTAGTTTATTGATCTGCTAGTGCTTGCCATATAGGTGATCATACCTTTGGGCTCCCCTGATCTATCTGTGCCTATTGTGAATGCTCATCCATATGTATGATTGCAAGCAAACCAGCCAGGGTTTGAAAACCTGAGCTATTGGAGTTTGTGCTGAACCGGTTGGTTCAGCTTGTCCGTAGCGGCGTCTGCTTCAACATGGGATTCAAGGAGCAGCAGATGAAGAAGGTAGCCGCGGATGTTCTTGCATTCGCTGGCGTACATGTCACCACTCTTCAGATGTACAACCACATCAGAAACTGGAGGACAAAGTGGAGCGTCATTATGAAGATGAAATCCAATCGCATTCTGGACTGGAGCGAAGATGATTGCTGCTTCTACGGCGGTGATGAAGAGATGGAGGATGAGTACATCCAGGTACGAAGCCTCATTGAGTTCCTGCATAGATCTGAAAGTATATATGTGAATGTCGTCCGCACGAATAGTTATTCCTTGTGGATTGCAGCGCTACCCGAAGCACCGTCAGTACGTCGGCATCCCGATCACGGACTACGCTCAGATGAAGACGATCTTCACGCCCCGATTTGTGTGCAAGGCGCAGCTGTTCTAGCCTAACTTACTGAATAGGGCTATCGACTTCATTGCAGACAACGAAGCAGAGTATGCCGTGTAACGTAAGCTGCAGCCACCGGAGAGGAGGAGCTGACTTAGGACCTGGCTCCACAACCAGTTTCATGCTTAGTGCTTCTGCTTTCTTCGTCATGATCTGCTAATTTTGGGAGGTGATCTTGTATCCCTCCATTACCTAGGACTTGCTACAACCTGATCCTCGGTCTGTAATGATGAACTTGTTCGAGGTGGTATATACTAACCCCGTGTGATGAACCTGTGATGCATCACGAAGTAGTTGATTCGCTCGTGATGCATCGCCTACTAAGTAGTTGCTGTGTATTACCAGCATCTTTTGTGATGAACTGTATCTGATGTGTCGTTATTCAGTACCGGATAACCTCACCACTCTAAGGGAAGGGGTTACCACAGTAAACAGCTATGTGCAACCAAGCACGCTGTGGACTGCACGAGCATCGAAGAAATTAGTGAAAACGGACAACCAAACGGGAGTCTGACTTCCCTCTCCGGCGCAGAAAAGGCCGCCCAGGCTACCAAACGACCCGGCTTTCATGACCCATGGCCCCTTCACGATGCGCAGATAAATTTATCTAGCTAACTGACGCAGTAAGCCACAAATTAGATGCGGGCTACCAAACACGCCCCCAAACGAACGAGCACGAGCTGAGCGGCGGAAAATGGCGAGTCGTCTGTCGAGGAGAAGATAGAAGTAGCACGAATGAAGTTAGCATCCCACGTAGGGACGAACAGTTCAGTCGCGGTCGGGTTTAGTTCGTGTTACCGTCAATCTTTGATTACGGTTTAGGAGGTCCCCCGTGCGGCATATAGTGTTTCATCAGCAAACGTGGCACGACAGTACATGACTAGATATGTCACAGTTTTTGAAGCTTCTTCATGCACTCGCAAACAAGCTTGGTCTATGCTCACCGATGGATTACTTCACTATTAATGGGACACTCATGGCTCGTAGTAGTATACTAAATTTACATGGCGGGCCTCTAATTGATGATTTGATCATGACATTGGCGCGTTGCTCCAAATGGCTTAATAATTCCGGAGAACAAAGTAGGACCCTGGATACTGGATTTGTCACCATAGTGCGAGACGCCCATACTATAGAAGATTAATATCAGAGCAGTCAACGATAACAGGTTTGTGATACAATGCTTCTGTTTAGCTGATTGGGAGAAAGTAATGGAGAGAGGCCCCTGGCTATTTCGCGATTGGGTGCTCGTTACGGCACCATATGATGGTTATTCAGATCCGAACCTGGTTGTTCTTGAATATATGCCTATCTGGATTCAAGTTCATAAGTTGCCAGAGGCATATAGGAAGGAATGAGTGATTAAGCCCTTAATAGAGAGATCGGCGGGAGAGGTTATAACGTTGGAGATGATTCCATCTGGGGCCTTTAAGGGTGACTACGTTCGACTCCGGATTAAACATGATGTAAGACGGCCACTGACGAGATTTGTCTCTATTGTTCTCAAGGTTTAAAATAGCATGCTAAATGAAATAGCGTCGGTCTCCTTCAAACGCTATGGACGCTATATCGTGCTAATTGCGTGCTATATTTTAAATACCGTTTTGAAAAAGATATCAAATGTAGTCTAGAAATAAAGGATTTCGCTAAAAAGTTTGGATATATTTAGTCCAAAAAATGACTGAATCATACATACATAGCCACATACAACAAATAGATCTCGAATTTTTCAGAAGGCTAACAACAGTATTCCACAAGACAACAACATAGTATAAATTATTTATTAAGTATCATCAGCATTAGCGATATTAAGTTCTAATCTAGAAGAGGAACCAACATATTGCAGTTTATCATCACGAAAAAGTGAAAGTAACTTTGCTTGAAAAAATAGCGCGCTAAAGCTATGAAGTTTTAGCACGATATATCATGCTATTTCACAAATAGCGTCATAGCGAGTAAAATTACTAAAATTTAGCGTAGACCCTTCAAATATGCTATTGCGTGATATTAACGGAGAAATAGCGTGCTATTTTAAATATTGATTGTTCTTGATAAGAAGAGATCTTTATTTGCAGTTAAGTATGAAAAGCTAGGACAATTTTGTTTTGCATGCGGCTTGTTAGGCCACGAGTACAAGGAGTGTGGTGATGGGGTTTATGAAGAAAAAAGTCTGAAGTTTGGGGACTGGATTTATGCTGGCGGGCGTGGTCGCGGTTATGCTAATGCGAGTAGCAATACAAGGGGTTCCTTTGGTGATTCCAGACGGTTTGGGGATGGATTATCTGGAGGAAGAGGGGATTTTACAGAAGGAAGAGGACGAGGCCGTGGTGGTTATGTTGATTGGCGCCAGCACCCGGCGAGAGTGGGAGCTTTGGCAACAATGGATCCTGAGCTTCTAGACACTGCTAATAGTCCTAGTAAGAACAAAGATGAGATCATGACAGATGCTGAGAAGGCGGCAAAGAGGAGACTTGAATTTGGCGATGAAAATGCAAATGGAAAGTTAGCTATCATGGCATCAGATTTGGTGGTGGATGGAGTTTTAGTTAATCCGTTATTTGAGAAGGAGGATTCCTCTGATTCTAAAAGGCAGCGGAAGGAGGATGGGACATCAGAAACAAACCAAAATGCAGGATCGGCGGCACCCCTCGAGGGTGACCGCCGGGCACAATGAAAACATGTGGATGCAACTGTCGGGGTTTAGGTAAAACCTCTGCAGTTGGTGCGCTTATGGACCTCCATAGGCGTTTAAGACCAGATGTTTTTTTCCTGTCTGAGACACACCTGACGAAAGCAAGGGCAGTAACCATTAAAAAGAAGTTAGGATATGATCATATGATAGAGGCTGAGAGTGATGGAAGGAGTGGGGTCTTGCTACTGCTTTGGAAAAAAGATCTTAATGTTACCTCTTCTTCGGTTCACTCAAACTATTTGGATATTAGGATTGATGAGAATGCAGGGAATGCTTGGAGAATTACTGGCTTCTACCGAGAGCCTAGTGGAGAGCGTAAACATCTTTCTTGGGATTATCTTTGTGATCTGCATGGCATGTACGATCTACCTTGGCTGGTGATTGGAGACTTCAACGAAATTCTGTCTAATAGTGAGAAGGAAAGTGCAAATTTAAGACCACAAGGATGCATGCAACAATTCAGAGATGCACTTACCCACTGTAATTTGACCGATCTGAGGTTTTTGGGTGATGTGTTTACGTGGAGAAGAGGGCGTATTAGAGAGCGCCTAGACAGAGCGAGGGCAAACCAAGGCTGGCGTGATTTATTTCCTCTGGTTGGGGTCATCAATGAAGATATTTGGAAATCGGATCATAGGCCGATATCGGTTGACAGTGAGCACTTCGATGCCGCCCAAATCAGAGCCATCGGAGGTAAACAGATGTTTGAAGCGAAATGGTTGATCGAGGACTCGTTTGATGATATTGTTGGAAAAGCATGAAAGGATGCCCAAGTCTCGCAAAATATGGGTTTTGCCCAAAGGATCGGAGCGGTGCATGCAGCCCTCCATGCATGGGATCGTCGGGTATTGGGGGAGCCGAAGAGACGCCTGAAGGAGTTACAGGATGAGCTCAATGGAGTGCTGTCGGGCCCTCTCTTTGATGATGCAACGACAAAGGCGCAAAATATCCAAATGCAAATTGAAAATCTTCATGAACAAGATGAGATCAAATGGGTACAGAGGAGTAGGGCTAATTGGATGAAATCTGGGGACCAAAACACGTCCTTCTTTCACAACTTTGCGACGGCTCGCAAAAAAGGGAATTTCATAAAACGCCTGAAAGATGAAGGGGGGGTGGATAGAAGAAGAGAAGGATTTGGAAGTGCACATTAATAATTATTTTGAAAATTTGTTTTCCAGGTTGGTGACTGATCCGGATGAGGAGGTGATTAAAAAGGTCACGCCTTGTGTTACTGACGACATGAATGCAGCTACATGTGCCCCCTATTCTCGTGAGGAGGTCAGGAAGGCCCTGTTTAATATTGGGGACCTGAAAGCTCCTGGTCCGGACGGTCTACATGCTATTTTCTATAAGCGATATTGGAGTCTTATTGGAGAGGAGCTAACTGATGAAGTTTTGATGGCTATTAATTCTGGGGCTGTGCTAGGTGGATGGAACAACACCAATATAGTGCTTATACCCAAGGTTGATAATCCAGAGAGTATATCTCTATATAGGCCGATAAGTCTTTGCAATGTTCTATACAAGGTGATTTCAAAGGTGCTGGCAGCAAGATTGAAAGGAATTCTTCCAGCAATTATTTCACCTACACAGAGTGCCTTTGTCCCTGGACGGATGATTACTGATAATGTGTTGGTGGCTTTTGAGTGCTACCATGCGATAAAGAGGAAGAGGGAAGGAAAATATGGTACATGTGCAATCAAATTAGATATGCATAAGGCTTATGATCGGGTTGAATGGAAATTCTTCAGGAAGATTCTATCCAGATTGGGCTTTGTCCAGGTTTGGATTGATTTGATTATGTCTTGTGTGGAGTCTGTTAAATACCAAGTCCGATTCAATGGGAAAGAGACAGAACAATTCTGCCCAACAAGGGGGCTTCGGCAGGGTGATCCCCTGTCCCCTTACTTATTTCTCTTGTGTGCTGAAGGATTGTCTAGCCTGCTTCGGCATGAGGAGGAGGCGGGTAATATTCTTGGGGTCAAGGTTTGTCGAGGGGCACCGGCGGTTTCTCATTTGATGTTTGTTGACGACTCTCTTATTCTTATGAGAGCAGATTTACAGAACGCCAGGTGTCTCAGGAATATTTTGGAGGATTATTGTAATGCCACGGGTCAGTTGGTGAGCGAGGCAAAATCCAGTATTTTCTTTAGTCCTTGTACACGGGTGGAGATCAGAGAAGAAGTGTGCACTGAGCTGAATATTATGACGGAAGCGATAACGGATAAATATTTGGGTCTACCCCCTCTAATTGGTATGGATAGAACAGACTGTTTTTTACATCTTATTGACAGAATTTGTGCTCGGTTAGCAGGGTACAAAGAGAAGTTACTATCCTATGGTGGGAAGGAGGTGCTGTTGAAAGCGGCGATTCAGGCGATCCCCGCATATGTCATGTCAGTCTTCAAGCTGCCCAAACAAGTAATTAAAGGGATACCAGATGCTATGTCCCGGTACTGGTGGGGAGATGATGATGAACAGAAACATATGCACTGGTTTGCTTGGTGAAAAATGTGTGTTCCAAAGTCGAAAGGTGATATGGGATTTAGAGATCTACATTGTTTCAATCTAGCTATGTTAGCTAAGCAAAGTTGGAGGATCTTGTGTGAACCAGAATCACTATGGGCTCAGATCCTTAGAGCAAAATACTATCCTACAGGTGATATCCTTAATGCACAGCTGAAAAAGGGGTCTTCATACTCATGGCAAAGTATCTGGGCCGGGTTACAAACCCTGAAGCGAGGTAACCGACTAATTGTTCCAGGAAGATTATCACCCCTCGAGGTAATACGGTACTTACAAAAGTATCTGAACTCATTGATCCCGCTACAAGATCATGGGATGAACCTTTGATCAGATCCATATTCAGAAGCGTGGATGTGATGACAATTTTAAGAATTCCTCTCTCGGTTGGAATGATGGATGATTTTGTTTCCTGGAGTGCTACGAAGTCTGGCATATTTTTCTGTCCGGTCTGCTTATCATTTGGAATGGGATCACCAACATGGAGAGAAGCTTCATAGAACTATGCAGCAGGGGTCGGCAAGTGTGAATCCAGTCTGGGCCAAGGTTTGGTCTCTCCGAATCCCAGCTAAGTTGAAATTTTTTGCTTGGGGGTTTCTGCATGGGGCTATACCGTGTAAGGCAATTTTGGCTAATAGACATATTATTACCAGTAGTGTTTGCCCGGTTTGTTTGGTACATTGTGAGGATACCCAACATCTGTTTTTCAAGTGTTCAAGGGCTGTGGAAATTTGGGAAAATCTGGGCATAGCTAATGATATATTGGAGGCTTGTAATGAAGATAGAGAGGGTTCGGGAGCGTTTGAGGCCATGCTCAGACTCCCTGACCAGAATTCGCCTCAGATTCCAGAACTCGGATTGAAGGAGCTTATTACAATAGCTTGTTGGTACATTTGGTGGGAGAGAAGAAAAATTGCTCATGATGAAAAGGTTCAGAAGCCTGCTAAATCGGCGCAGGCAATAGCGGCTATTGCCCTTAATTACTGGCGCGCATTGAAGAAGAATGCAAGAGATCGAACCCTCGGGTGGGAGAAGCCAAAGGAAAATTATGTTAAACTAAACGTCGATGCGGCTTTCTCGTCGGACTCTTGCTCTGGTGCTACAGGGGCAGTGATTAGATATGAGAAAGGGTTTTTATAGCCGGCAGTAGCTGTGGTCTTGAGTTTATAAGTGATGCTACTACAGCGGAGGCAAGAGCGGTTTGGTATGGTTTGATCTTGGCGGGCCAGGTTGGGTGCACCAAGGTTGAGGTTGAGAGTGACTGCTTAGAGGTGATTGATACTATGTTAGACAACGGCAATTTAGTGGGGGTGGCAGCGGCGATCTTTGAGGAGTGTGCTTTTCTAGCTAGGGGTTTTGCTAAGGTGAGCTTTAGTTTTTGCCCCAGAGAGAATAATCAGGTTGCTCATAGCTTAGCTGCTAATGCCAGTGGGTATCAATCTGTCGTTTGGATTGATGAACCACCTGATTGTATAGGGGCTGAGTTAGCAAACGATGTAAAACTCCTCACGATGTAATTCTTTGTGTTGGTAAAGCAGCAAGTACCAGACGCACTCTTTTCCTTCCAGGGTACGTAAGGGGGCTGGAAGGTTTTTAATGAGGCGGCTTGCTAGCTTAATATATATATATATATATGAGTTTCAAAAAAATAGTAGCGCACACTTCCGAAATATTATCTCTTGCCTGTTTCTCTTCCTGATTGATTTTCGTTTCATTTTCGGTCGGAGATCGAGATCGCCAGATCGGGCTTGATCCATGGATATTCAGGCCATCCTAATTAATAGTTGGAGATACTATCCTAAAGACAAATAGTAAAGAATATTTATTATTATATCTTATTAGTACATAATAAATTTTATGATAACCCATAACTATATTAATCAAAAATACTGATACACGTGTGATATGTAAACAAACCAGAATCTCTATTGACCTTATGTGCGAACTAGCCCTATCAAGTCCGTTGATATGCAATAGGAGAAAGATACAACTAACTTCTTTGTCCCATTAAATATCATACAGTAACGTGTAATATACGACATGCAACACTAGAATCAGTAGTCGACATTGCTTATTAGACCTAAATGATATATAATCTATTACAATGAAACCTCCACCATCATCACATACCATGGTTACATTACCAACAACATTTCCACATTGTCATATTCATACTTAGAAAAGTAACATTTTTTAATACACGAGTGATAAGTTATGGCCTTGCAAGTAAAATGATATTAAATAATAATAAATATGACAAGTGATGAACTTAGGGCATCTCCAGCGGCGCGACGCATTTCGGACACCCAAAATGTCCGCGGTCGTCCGTTTGCGTCGTCTGGCGGAGGAAAAAATGGTCGCGCGTCCGTTTGCGTTTGGGGCTGGCTCCAGCGGGGCAACGCATTTTCGGCGCAGGCCAGAATTCAAAAAAGAGGAACTAGCATCAACTTTGCAAGAAATTTTACAGCCGCAAATTGAGGGCTGAAACAAGTTCATCACACTTTGCATATGGTACGGCGCAAAGTGGAGTCCAAAAGGGGCACAACAAGGCCTGAACAACAATAAAAATGTCCAAAAGGAGGCCAAGGTGCTAGGCGCAATCGCGCCGACGATCAGCCGTCTAGCGCGCGAATTTTGGCGCGCCTCTTCATGAACCAGACCCTGGTGTCATCGTCGACGCTGCTCAAGTCTGCTAGCATGATCCTAGTGTCCTCTGCAAGGATCTTGGCCTTGGCGTCCACCCTCCTAGTCTCGGCATCAAGCAATTTGGCCTCGACGTCTGCCTTTTGGATCTCAATTACCTCTTTCGTGAGGTTGTGGTAGATGGCAGCTACGACCTCTTTTTCCAGACGCCTCTTCTCGTACCTAGCAGCCAAGGCGGCAAGATTGTCGGCCATTATCTTCTCCATGCTCTGGGTGAACGCAATGGCCTGCGCCTCCCGGACTAGATCGGCCTTGGTAGCCTTATGGCCTCGGGGACGAGGTGGAAGGGCTGGACGGCCTTGATCGTCGTCTTCGCCGTTGAGGTTGATCGCTGTCCCATTCCTCATAGCTTCGTTGTACGATGCAAAGCTTGTCATCCACTTGTTGGCATCCTTGAGCACGTCCCAGCAATGGACCATATGGAAGCCCTTCTTATGCGTCGCCCTGAACTTCTCCGAGGCGCGGGATACCTACAATCATAGCCGCCAATGATGTACATACAATGATGTAAATAGTGTAGAATGATGATGGTTGTATCGTGTTTACCACTGTCTTGACACCAGCGCAGCTTACGGGGTTGTTAATAGCATGTTCGACCGCCAAGCAGAACTTGCTTGTCTCTTGTTTGATGTAGTTCCATCTTTTTCTGAGGGACTCTTCCGTCCGAGGGCTTGTGATATGGTAGGGCAGGTGCATCCTAGTCTCGTTGTACTGCTGCAAGTCCTTGGCCCAATAGACCTTGCCCTTTTGCTGCGCACCATTAATACAATCATTGCTCGTTGCCAGCCACACTTCGCACAAACACTTATCCTCGTCATCGACGAAGCCTTGTGTCCTGCGGCTCTCCCCCTTATTCTTCGTAGCAATGTCAGTATGTGTTGGCGCGTCGTCGAAGTCGTCGACGGACACGGGTGTTGGCTGCGTCTGCTGGGTGGCGAACAACCGTGCGGTTTCGATGCCCTCCGCATCTTGCGTTGCTGCCCAGTCATCATGCGGGCCAGTCCCGTCCCGATCACCGCGAATGAAGCCGCCGCCGTAGATAATGGCCTGGATGTCTGAGTCATGGCGGTCCTTCCAATAGTCCTACGAATGACCGGACATCAGACGCATGATACACGGCACTCGCACACATTGACAGAGCTCACGTACCGGGTCGTCCATCGTCGGGGCAGGCAGCGCCATTTCGTCGAACAGGATGCGGGGCTGTGGCATGCTCTCCTCCCGCACCTGGCGCGTCTTCTGTGTCGCGCCCGGGCAGGATTCACCGCCTCTAGGCATCCGGTTGAGGTCGGGAACCGCCGCCCCGGTCAACTTCACCGGCGCGGCGGCAGGCCGGAGGCGAACCACGACGCCGGGTGGCCCTGCAAGGGAGCGGGAGTTCCAGGACGCAGCTGCGAACTTACCGAGCTCACCGACGAGGACGGAGGAGCGACGCCGGCGATCCCCTCTCTCTTGACGAGCATGTAGCCCTCCGCTAAGGTCGGATGCAGGGCTACTTGCACAACGCCGGCTTTGATCTGCATCTGCCAGGCCTGCTGGTTGGCGGCCGCGGCAGTCTTGATCTTCTGGTTCTCGCGCCGGCCGTGACGCTTCGCGGCCTCGATGATTTTCTCCTCCGGGGAGAGCACCTTCTTTGCCGCCTTCGTCTTTGCCTCCCGGCCGCCGCCGGTGGTGGCCCGCTTTGCTTCCGCCGGAGCTGCAGCCTCCATTGTGGCTATGGTCGTGGCTACGGGGGAGTGTGGGGCGGCGGCGGGTGCGAGGGTTTGCGCCGCATCCATGGCGGTGGCTGCGGCGGCGAGGACGTCCATCGCTTCTGGACTGCTCGCGCCGGTCTAGTTTGGTATTTCGAGCGGGGAATGGCCAGTGGTGGGAAGAATATCGGCCTCCCTGCCAGTGATGCGCGGGTCCTACGTCTTTTTCGGCGGACACTCGGCGCAACCGTGGAGCGTCCGCGAAGACGCAAACCTGGCGCATATTTGGGCCAGGTTTGCGTCTCCGCGGACGGGCCGGTCACTTCACATCGCCCCGCTGGAGCAGGTCCTATACGCATTTCCGGTCACGACGGACTGATACGTCCAAAACGTATCTACTTTCCCGAATACTTTTGCTATTGTTTTGCCTCTAATTTGTGTATTTTGGATACAACTAACACGGACTAACGCTGTTTTCAGCAGAATTGCCCTGGTGTCTTATTTTTGTGCAGAAAATCAACTTTCAGGAAAATCCCCGGAAATAATTGCAATGGGCCTATTTTCACAGAAGACTTACGGAGCCAGAAGACGAGACGGAGGGGGGCCACGAGGCGCGCACACCACATGGTGGCACGGTGGGCCCCTGGGCTGCGCCGCCCTATGGTGGCGCCGCCTCGGCCAGCCCCCGACACTCCCCTCTGGACTACTTAAAGCCCTTGACCTAAAAACGCACGGGGGTTCGACCAATTTGCCAGAAAACATCCAGAACTCCGCCACCATCGCGAAACTCAATCTCGGGATCAGAAACTCCATTCTGGCACCCTGCCGGGACGGTGAAATGGAGGAGATCATCGACATCATCACCACCGACGCCTCTCCATCGACCATCCATGTTTCCCCCATCCATGTGTGAGTAAATCCCTCGCTGTAGGCTGAAGGGGATGGTAGGGATTGGATGAGATTGTTCATATAATAGCCATAAGATTGTTAGGGCATGGTGCCTAGTATCCGTTGTTGGCACTTTTATGATATTGTTGCAACTTGTTATGCTTAATGCTTGTCACTAGGGCCCGAGTGCCATGATTTCAGATCTGAACATGTTATTGATTCATGATGATATTAATTGTTTTATGATCTTACCTGCAAGTTGTATACACATATTGCTGTCCGGAACCCGAGGCCCCAAAGTGATAGAAATTGGGACAACCGGAGGGGAAGGCTGTGATATGAGGATCACATGTGTTCACGGAGTGTTAATGCTTTGCTCCGGTGCTTTATGAAAAGGAGTACCTTAATTACCAGTAGTTTCCCTAGAGGCCCGGCTGCCACCGGCTGGTAGGACAAAAGATGTTGTGGAAGTTTCTCATTGCGAGCACGTACGACTATATACGGAACACATGCCTATGGTTATTTAGTACTAGGATACTGTTTTACTATTATCTGCAAATGCCTTGCCTTGATTATTACATGAGTTCTCTTATCCATGCAGCGCCCGTTCATCCATCCCTATGCCTACAGTATTTTAATCCTGCTGTTTACTATAATCACTACTGCTTGTCTTTATTACACTCGTCGCTTATATTTCACTACTGCTATCGCTATAAAACTGTTGCTACCGATAAACTCTTGCGAGCAAGTCTCGTTTCCGAGTGCAACTGAATTGACAACTCCGCTGTTAAGGCTTACAAATATTCTTTGGCTCCCCTTGTGTCGAATCAATAAATTGGGTTTTACTTCCCCTCGAAGACTGTTGCGATCCCCTATACTTGTGGGTCATCAAGACTATTTTCTGGCGCCGTTGCCGGGGAGCATAGCTTTATTTGCAAGTTCACGTGAATTGATATTGTTCGCTGCAAATCCTCCATCATGGGTAAATCTCGCGATGCTAAAGTCGCCATATTACCATCCACTACAAGAAAATGTACAACTCTGAGTACCTCTGCTGCTCTTGACTCACCATCTGTGATAAGTCAACTTGTTTCACCACCACAAGCTTCACATGCTGGTACTTCGCTGAATCTGAAAATTCCTCTTATAATTTTAATGATGCTTCTACTGTGCTTGATGATAATGGTTCATTAGGTCCTTTTCTAGATGCTACAATTGCTAGGTCTAGACAAATTGAAAAAACTGAAATTCCTAATGAAAATACTGTTACACTCGTTAATTCACCCGAGTCCGTTGAATACTCTAGTGATGATCTTGATGAAGATTATGTGGAACTTGATGATGATTTTATTGATAAATGTAATGCTACTACTGATGCAAGTAATATTAAAAAGCTTCTTGCACAACGTGTTGTTAGATATAAACTATCTCCCGATCCTAAATTTGTCACATCTCCTATAAACATTAAGGATAAGGATTATGATTTTTCTCATGATTTATCTCATATATCTATTGTTGAGAAAAAACCTTTTTGTGGTACTGAAAAAGAAAGTGTTGTAGAGCACATGATTGAGCTTTCTACTTTGAGTAGCTTGTTTTCTGATGATACCAAGAAGCGTACTTATTTTGTTGCTAAATTTTTTCCTTTCTCATTAAAGGATGATGCTAAAACTTGGTATAATAGTTTGCCTCCTGATTCTATTGATAGTCCAAATGGTTTGCTTGATGTTTTCTTTCGGAAATATTTTCCTGCTAGTGCTCAACATATTGCTTTGCAGAAAATTTATAGTTTTGACCAGGAAGATGGAGAGAAATTGTCTGGAGCTTGGGCAAGGTTTTGCTCTCTTCTTAGAGCTCGGCCTGGACATGATTTGGAAAAGCATGACTTACTTGATATATTTTATAGTGGACTAACCATTGAGTCTAGGGCATACCTGGATAGTTGTGTTGGTTGTGTTTTCAGGAAAAGAACTCCAGACGAAGCTGAAGAATTAATGGCTAGAGTAGGCCAAAATCATGATGATTGGACTACACCTGAACCAACCCCAACACCAATATTGAAGAAGAGGGGTATGATTAAATTAAATGATGAAGATATGAGGGCAGCCAAGAAATCTCTTAAAGAGAAAGGTATTAAATCTGAAGATGTGAAGAATTTACCCTCCATAGAAGATTTATGTAAGATAACTCCCCCTTCATCCACGATTGAGGTACATTCTCTTCAACGCTTTGATAAAGAAGATATTCCTTACTCAAAACCTCCTGATGAATGTTTAGATGAGTTTGACAATTATGTTGTTAAGCAAGATAATTTTAATATGAGAGTAGAGAATCATTTAATGGAAAATTCTCAAGCTATTAGTAAATTGCATGATATTGTGGAGAGAACCTCCAATGACGTTAAGATGCTTGTTAAACATTTTAATATGGTTCAAACTCAAATTGATCAACTCACTAAAGTGCAAAATGACTTGTTAAAAAATACTTCTAAAGAAAAACATGCTTATGAAGTAACAACTAGAGGTGGTGTTTCTACTCAGGATCCTCTATATCTTGAGGGGCATCCCAAAAGAGTTGAACAAGATTCTCAACGAACTAAAGAAACTAGCGCTCCTTCTAAGAAAAAGAAGAAGAAACATAAAACTGTTGTAGAATCCTCTAAGCCTGTTAATGATCCTAATAGTATTTCTATTTCGATCGTTGAAACCGAAAGTGGTAATGAACATGATAAAGATAATGATAAGAATGATGTTTCTGATAAAGAAGAGGTTGAAGATGAACCTGAAAAGCATGTTAAAAATAAAAAGTATACTAAAGAAGATTTCATCGTTATGAAACATTGTAATGAAAGAAAACCTTGGGTTCAAAAGCAAATGCCTTTTCCTGTTAAGAAACTAAAGTTAAAGGAGGAAGAACACTATAATAAATTTTGTGATTGGATGAAACCTTTGTTCCTGCAAATCCCTTTGACTGATGCTATTAAATTTCCTCCTTATTCAAAGTATATGAAAGATATTGTCTCTAACAAAAGGAAAATTCCTAATGAGGAGATTTCCACTATGCTTGCTAATTACTCTTTCAATGGCAAGGTTCCAAAGAAGCTGGGAGACCCAGGTATATCGACTATTCCTTGTTCCATCAAGAATAATTATGTTAGAACTGCTCTATGTGATTTGGGAGCAGGAGTTAGTGTTATGCCTTTTTCCCTTTACAAGAGAATTTGTTTAGATAAGTTGATACCAACCGATATATCTTTGCAAATGGCTGATAAATCTACTGCTGTTCCTGTTGGTATATGTGAGGATGTTCCTGTTCAAGTTACTAATAATTGCTTAATATTAACTGATTTTGTTGTGTTGGAAATGCTCGAAGATGATAATATGTCTATTATTCTTGGAAGACCTTTTCTTAACACTGCAGGGGCTGTTATTGATTGCAATAAAGGAAAAGTTACTTTCAATGTTGATGACAAGGAGCATACTCGTTTATTTTCCCAAGAGGATTGATAAAGTATATGGAGTTAATACAATTTCTAATTTGAGAACTATCAAAGTGGGAGTTATTGATTGTCCTATATATGAGCCTAAAGAAGGATATCAAAATATTATGATTGGGTCCATATCAATACAATATAAGGTAACATGATTGATTTGAGGTTTATTTCTTCTTATGTCATGTAAAATTTATTTGGTGGCAAGACTTGACCAACCTTGTTAACAAGTACATTTTATATGCATGGAAGAGCTAAACAACATTTCTTTCTTTCTCCACACTTGTTTACTTTCTGTAGTACTATTTGTTTTGCAAGATGCTTTAGTTGTTTAGAAGTTTGAAAATCTTTTTCTCGCCTCGTAATAGTTATTTTAACACCAGAAATGTGCATTTTTCGAAGTTTTCAAAAATTTACAAAAATTATACTGCTGGTCCTATTTTTCAAAATGCAACCTGGGAGTGCCTGGGGCTGACCAGTGGGGCACCCCAGGGCTGCACCCCATGTGCCGGCGCGGCCAGCAAGGGGGGCGCGCCACCCTGTGGTGAGGGCCCCACCTGGCCCTCCACTCACTCATCCACCTACCACTCCACTCTGTTTCACGGGAAAACACACCACCATTATTCAAACCCGAGTTTCTTGCTGTTCTTGCTCGAGATTTTCGATCTCCTTGCTCAGCCCATCTTTGCTGCTGAAATTTGGAGTATTGATTCTCCGGTATGTGACTCCTCCGATTATCCAAATAATTTTTTGTTTAGTTGAGTATATCTTGAGTATTTTGCTGTTGTAGGTAACATGTTAAGTGAGTTTGCATGCTTGTTCTAAGTTGTAAAAATTAGTTTTGATGTATGTTTAGTACTCTATTAAGTTCCTATAGTAGTTTCCCTCATTTATATGTCTCAAAATCAACTTTTATAATGATTGTTGAAAAATTTCAGAAAATGGAGTGGAATAGACACCAACTCAATCAACATGAATTGGAGGTGCATGAAGTTATGAGAGTCCACCGTGAAGAGGGAGTATACCCCTCCTACTATCCATGCACCGATTTCATGAAGAGTGCATGAATTTTTCAAGAGGTTCAAAATCTAATTTCTAATGCAGGGTTAGAAGATTTTGTTGTTGGTGAACCTTACCAATATGCAAAACTAACCATGTCAGTGGTGCAGGATTTTGAATTCCATTGGTCCCAACGTAACCCCATGGTTCGATATAAAATCTACAATAAAACTATCAACTTGCCCTTTGATGATTTTTGTGCAGCTATTAAAGTGCCACAATGGGGATCATGTGAGAAGATTAGGGGGCTGCCACGGCAACTCTTGAGTCTATACGAGATGATCTGTCAAGGGAGAAGCTTCTCAGATGAGAGTGGTAAAATTCGTAGTATTCAACTCCCATCCATTCGCTATTTTGATTACTATATCACCAAGTGCGTTCTTGCTAGAAAGAATGCAAATAAGTTATCCATCCATGACTTGGTTTTCTTAGCTGCTGCATTGCAACTTGATAGAACTTACAGTTTGGGTGCTTTGATAGCTTTTAGGATTGCTACTAACCGTGATAAAGGAGGAATTTGTGGAGGTCTCATTGCCTCTCGTTTGCAAGCTATGCATGGTGTAGAACCTCACTCTCTTGATGTTCAGCTCTCTATAGAGAAACTTGATATTGTTTCCATGATAAAACATGACTTTGTTTCTAATTGGTCTCATTTGAATAACCTGTCCTATGAGATAACCTTTTTCAAGAAAAAGTGGAGAATAACTAAATCTGAAAGGCTAGTTGGATTGCCTGTACCTGCTTTATTTAACCTTGATTCCAGGGAAAATTGGTCGGTCACAGAAGATGAACTTGATGCATACATAGAGAGGGGCGGCCATCACGCAGGGGACGGCATGGAGGAGGCCGAGGAACCCCTCGACTTGTCATCCGACGCAGCAAGTTCTTCACATCAGCATTTTGGGCATGTGGAGCCTTCATCCTTTTCTTCTGCACAGGGAACTTATTATGACCACGCCATGTATGATCCACCGGCGTGGAACCCTGACCCTCGCTGGGGTTGATCTCCACTTAGGCCAAAATCCTAAGCTTGGGGGGAGGTATGCCGGCATCACTCATTCATTTCATATTACAATTGCCGGATATTTGTACATACTTGTTTCGCTTCTAATGGTTGCCTCTAATATGAGGAAGATGATATTTGGGGAAGTGCTGTCTAAAAAACAGATTCTGGACTGATACTAAATAAATTCCTAAAAATAGCCAGAACGTTATTTTGAGAAGCCAATTTTTGTGCATGTTCCCCAGGTTATTATCTAACTTTCATTAGTTGAGCACTTTTCGAGTTGAAGAGCGGAAGATTTTCGAAAAAAATAATTACTGTACTGCTGTCAAGTTTGACGGATTTCTGCCACTTTGTGTTTGTGTGACTCTTTTAGTTTTCATTCTCTTGTTTTTGCTTTGTTTCTTTTCTAAAACACAAAAAGACCAAAAATATTACTGTTGTTTCTCTTTACCATTTGTTTATTTGGTTTCTTATTCCTATTTTTCTTTATTTACTATCGTTGGTTTGCTATGAGAAAATCCAAAAAAAATTTACTTTCGTTCTTGTTTCCAATTCGAAAACACCAAAAATATTTGTTGTTCTTCTTCGGTTTTGTAAAGTTTATTATGGAGTTCAGCGGTCTCCGGTGGTTGGAGCTTGGTTTTCATTTCATATTATTCAAGCCACACAAGTGAAAGGCAATAATGACGATTTACGACAACTCGAGTGTGGTGAGAGGCTGGTATAAACTCTATTTGTTTTCATTTTTGTACATATACTCATCCATGTGAGCAAGCTTAGTTGGTTCATGTGAGGTATATGTCATTTAATGAAAGTCTAGTAGTTCATGATCTCTCATGTTTAGCTCCAGTTATTAATAATGAGTAGCATGTCATAAATATTTGCTTGCATTGTTTTATTCGTAGATAGGTATGACATTGTGGTATCCTCCTATGAATATTTCATTTGAATTGACTTGGCACATGCTCACGCATGCATATGACTGAAAAACAAAGGTCAATTAAGCCTCGATGATTTACTTTGCTTCAGAGTTCTCGTATCACTTTTATGCCTCCGTTAATTTTATTTTGTCGCAAGCATGATTATGACAGTTATTGCTCTCTTGATTGTCGCTTCCCAGTCTATTGCTAGCCTTCACTTGTATTGAGCAGGAATGCTGCTCGTGCTTCCAAACCCCTGAAAACCAAGTTATTCCAAAGTGTCCACCATAAATACCTATGCATGGCATTTCAAACCATTCTAAGTAAATTTTCATGTGCTACCTTTAAAACCTTCAGGGTACTTCCCAATTTGTGTCAATGTTTTATAGCTCATGAGGAAGTATGTGGTGTTTTATCTTTCAACCTTGTCATTTACTCCTGATAAACTTTCACCAATGGACTAGTGGCACATCCGCTTATCCAATAATTTTTCAAAAAGAGCTGGCAACGGGGTGCCCAGCCCCAATTAATTAACTTTCATTAATAATTCTCTTCACATGTTTTGCCCTGATTTATCAGTAAGCAACTTAATTTGCAAATAGATACTCCTCCATGGTATGTGAATATTGGAAGGCACCCGAGGATTCGGTTAACCATGGCTTGTGTAAGCAAAGGTTGGGAGGAGTGTCATCCATAATGAAACTAAAATACATGTGTAAACAAAATAGAAGAGGGATGATTTACCTTGCTGGTAGAGATAACGTCCTTCATGGGAGCCGCTCTTGAAAGTCTGGTTGACGAGGTAGTTAGAGTTCCCACTACCATTCGTTGACAACAACAAACACCTCTCAAAACAATTTTACTTCTGTTTTAAAAATGAAAAGCTCTAGCACATGTTAATCTCTGCTTCCCTCTGCGAAGGGTCAATATTTTACTTTTATGTTGAGTCACCATCCTTTCTTTGAGCACCTTCTTGAGAGCATAATTGTCATTCTTAGTGTAATATGCTTGTCCTAGAATATAGTTAACTGTGGTATAACTTTGATGCTTTTATCTTTGATAATCTTTACTTCAAGTCTTTCCATGAAATTCAGAGGTGCCTGGGCATTTATGTTTTGCTGTACAAATACGGGCAAGCGAGATACCACTTTATCATATCTTTTTATGAACATTGCAATCCTGCTAATAGACATGATTCATGATGCTTATTATTAGTTTGTTGGTATCTTTTTCATGATTGACATAACTATTAGATGACTTTATTTGCATGTATCTTATTATGAATTGCCTAAGTACTCGTCCATATCATGAGAATATTTACATCATATGAGCAAATGTGTTCGTGAAAGTTCTTTTATCGCACTCAGTTAATTGAATTGCTTGAGGACAAGCAATAAGCTAAGCTTGGGGGGAGTTGATACGTCCAAAACGTATCTACTTTCCTGAACACTTTTTCTATTGTTTTGCCTCTAATTTGTGTATTTTGGATACAACTAACACGGACTAATGCTGTTTTCAGCATAATTGCCCTGGTGTCTGATGTCTACGGGAGCTTCTATTCTTGTAGACAGTGTTGGGCCTCCAAGAGCAGAGGTTTGTAGAACAGCAGCAAGTTTACCTTAAGTGGATCACCCAAGGTTTATCGATCTCAGGGAGGAAGAGGTCAAAGATATCCCTCTCATGCAACCCTGCAACCACAAAGCAAGAAGTCTCTTGTGTCCCCAACACACCTAATAGGTGCACTAGATCGGCGAAGAGATAGTGAAATACAGGTGGTATGAATAAGTAGTAGCAACGGCACCAGAAAAGTGCTTTGCCCCAGTGACGATAAACAAGCAGTAGTAACGCAGCAGAGTAGTAACACAAGTAAAACAAGTAAACAAGCAGCGATAGCGATATTTAGGAACAAGGCCTAGGGATTAGACTTTCACTAGTGGACACTCTCAACATTGATCACATAACAGAATAGATAAATGCATACTCTACACTCTTGTTGGATGATGAACACATTGCGTAGGATTACACGAATCCTCAATGCCGGAGTTAACAAGCTCCACAATTCAATGTTCATATTTAAATAACCTTAGAGTGCATGAAATATCAATAAGACTAAACCAAGTACTAACATAGTATGCACACTGTCACCTTCACACTATGTAGGAGGAATAGATCCCATTAATACCATCATAGCAATAGTTAACTTCATAATCTACAAGAGATCATAATCATAGCATACACCAAGTACTAACACGGATGCACACACTGTCACCATTACACCGTGTAGGAGCAATAAAACTACTTTAATAACATTGCTAGAGTAGCACATAGATAAATTGCGATACAAAATACATTGCAATCATAAAGAGATATAAATAAGCACTTCACTATGCCATTCATAATAGTGAATAAGTATTCTGTGAAATATAGCCTAAGAGACCCACACGGTGCACACACTCTCACCTTTACACACGTGGGACAAGGAGTCTCCGGAGATCACATAAGTAAAACTCACTTGACTAGCATAATGACATCTAGATTACAAGCATCATCATATGAATCTCAATCATGTAAGGCAGCTCATGAGATTATTGTATTGAAGCACATAGGAGAGAGATTAACCACATAGCTACCGGTACAGCCCCGAGCCTCGATGGAGAACTACTCCTCCTCATGGGAGCAGCAGCGGTGATGAAGATGGCGGTGGAGATGGCAGCGGTGTCGATGGAGAAGCCTTCCGGGGCACTTCCCCGTTCCGGTAGGGTGCCGGAACAGAGACTCCTGTCCCCCAGATCTTGGCTTCGCGATGGCGGCGGCTCTGGAAGGTTTTCCATCTCGTGGTTTTTCGTCTCAGGGGTTTCGCGACGGAGGCTTTAAGTAGGCGGAAGGGCAGAATCGGAGGGCTGACGAGGCGCCCACACCATAGGGCGGCGCGGGCCCCTCCTTGGCCGCACCGCCTTGTGGTGTCGCCACCTCGTGGCCCCACTTCGTATGCTCTTCGGTCTTCTGGAAGGTTCGTGGCAAAATAGGCCCTCGGGACTTGATTTCGTCCAATTCCGAGAATATTTCGTTACTAGGATTTCCGAAACCAAAAACAAGCAGAAAACAAAGAATCGGCACTTCGGCATCTTGTTAATAGGTTAGTTCCGTAAAATGCACGAATATGACATAAAGTGTGCATAAAACATGTAGGTATCATCAATAATATGGCATGGAACATAAGAAATTATCGATACGTCGGAGACGTATCAAGCATCCCCAAGCTTAGTTCTCGCTCGTCCCGAGCATGTAAAACGATAACAAAGATAATTTCTGAGGTGACATGCCATCATAACCTTGATCATACTATTTGTAAACATATGTAGTGGATGCAGCGATCAAAACAATGGTAATGACATGAGTAAACAAGTGAATCATAAAGCAAAGACTTTTCATGAATAGTACTTCAAGACAAGCATCAATAAGTCTTGCATAAGAGTTAACTCATAAAGCAATAAATCAATGTAAAGGTATTGAAGCAACACAAAGGAAGATTAAGTTTCAGCGGTTTCTTTCAACTTGTAACATGTATATCTCATGGATAATTGTCAACATAGAGTAATATAACAAGTACAATATGCAAGTATGTAGGAATCAATGCACAGCTCACACAAGTGTTTGCTTCTTGAGGTGGAGAGAGATAGGTGAACCGACTCAACATAAAAGTAAAAAAGAATGGTCCTTCAAAGAGGAAAGCATCGATTGCTATATTTGTGCTAGAGCTTTTATTTTGAAAACATGAAACAATTTTGTCAACGGTAGTAATAAAGCATATGAGTTATGTAAATTATATCTTACAAGTTGCAAGCCTCATGCATAGTATACTAATAGTGCCCGCACCTTGTCCTAATTAACTTGGACTACCGGATCTTTGCAATGCACATGTTTTAACCAAGTGTCACAATGGGGTACCTCCATGCCGCCTCGTACAAAGGTCTAAGGAGAAAGCTCGCATTTTGGATTTCTCGCTTTTGATTATTCTCAACTTAGACATCCATACCGGGACAACATGGACAACGAGATAATGGACTCCTCTTTAATGCATAAGCATGTGGCAACAATTATTATTCTCATATGAGATTGAGGATATATGTCCAAGATCGAAACTTCCACCATGAATCATGGCTTTAGTTAGCGGCCCAAAGTTCTTCTCTAACAATATGCATGCTCCAACCATGAAGGTGGTAGATCTCTCTTACTTCAGACAAGACGGACATGCATAGCAACTCACATGATATTCAACAAAGTATAGCTGATGGCGTCCCCAGAAAACATGGTTATCGCACAACAAGCAACTTAATAAGAGATAAAGTGCATAAGTACATATTCAATACCACAATAGTTTTTAAGCTATTTGTCCCATGAGCTATATATTGCAAAGGTGAATGATGGAATTTTAAAGGTAGCACTCAAGCAATTTACTTTGGAATGGCGGAGAAATACCATGTAGTAGGTAGGTATGGTGGACACAAATGGCATAGGGGTTGGCTCAAGGATTTTGGATGCATGAGAAGTATTCCCTCTCGATACAAGGTTTAGGCTAGCAAGGTTATTTGAAACAAACACAAGGATGAACGGTACAGCAAAACTCACATAAAAGACATATTGTAAACATTATAAGACTCCATACCGTCTTCCTTGTTGTTCAAAACTCAATACTAGATATTATCTAGACTCTAGAGAAACTAAATATGCAAACCAAATTAGCAAGCTCTAAGTGTTTCTTCATTAATGGGTGCAAAGTATATGATGCAAGAGCTTAAACATGAGCACAACAATTGCCAAGTATCAAATTATCCAAGACATTTTAGAATTACTACATGTAGTATTTTCCAATTCCAACCATATAACAATTTAACGAAGAAGAAACTTCGCCATGAATACTATGAGTAGAGCCTAAGGACATACTTGTCCATATGCTACAGCGGAGCGTGTCTCTCTCCCACAAAGTGAATGCTAGGATCCATTTTATTCAAACAAAACAAAAACAAAAACAAACCGACGCTCCAAGCAAAGTGCATAAGATGTGACGGAATAAAAATATAGTTTCAGGGGAGGAACCCGATAATGTTGTCGATGAAGAAGGGGATGCCTTGGGCATCCCCAAGCTTAGACGCTTGAGTCTTCTTAGAATATGCAGGGGTGAACCACCGGGGCATCCCCAAGCTTAGAGCTTTCACTCTCCTTGATCATATTGCATCATACTCCTCTCTTGATCCTTGAAAACTTCCTCCACACCAAACTCGAAACAACTCATTAGAGGGTTAGTGCACAATAAAAATTAACATGTTCGGAGGTGAAACAATCATTCTTAACACTTCTGGACATTGCATAAAGCTACTGGACATTAATGGATCAAAGAAATTCATCCAACATAGCAAAAGAGGCAATGCGAAATAAAAGGCAGAATCTGTCAAAACAGAACAGTCCATAAAGATGGATTTTATTAGGCCACCAGACTTGCTCAAATGAAAATGCTCAAACTGAATGAAAGTTGCGTACATATATGAGGATCATGCACGTAAATTGGCTTAATTTTCTGAACTTGGGGAAGCTGGTTTTCATGATCTTTTTGTTTCTTGTTTACACTAGTTTGGCATAATGGACAACAATGAGCTTCTTATTCTATTTCATGATTTAAAACATGGATTGTTTGATGCGAAAATTAAAAAACCTATGAAATCTTATTTGCATGCTGGTAGTAATATTAGTATGAACGCTTTGAACACCATTGTTGATAATGATATAGAAAGTTCTAAGCTTGGGGAAGCTGGTTTTCATAGCAATAGTTAACTTCATAATCTACAAGAGATCATAATCATAGCATACACCAAGTACTAACACGAATCTCAATCATGTAAGGCAGCTCATGAGATTATTGTATTGAAGCACATAGGAGAGAGATTAACCACATAGCTACCGGTACAGCCCCGAGCCTCGATGGAGAACTACTCCCTCCTCATGGGAGCAAGCAGCGGTGATGAAGATGGCGGTGGAGATGGCAGCGGTGTCGATGGAGAAGCCTTCCGGGGGCACTTCCCCGTTCCGGCGAGGTGCCGGAACAGAGACTCCTGTCCCCCAGATCTTGGCTTCGCGATGGCGGCGGCTCTGGAAGGTTTTCCGTCTCGTGGTTTTTCGTCTCAGGGGTTTCGCGACGGAGGCTTTAAGTAGGCGGAAGGGCAGAGTCGGAGGGCTGACGAGGGGCCCACACCATAGGGCGGCGCGGGCCCCTCCTTGGCCGCGCCGCCTTGTGGTGTCGCCACCTCGTGGCCCCACTTCGTATGCTCTTCGGTCTTTTGGAAGGTTCGTGGCAAAATAGGCCCCTGGGACTTGATTTCGTCCAATTCCGAGAATATTTCGTTACTAGGATTTCTAAACCAAAAACAGCAGAAACAAAGAATCGGCACTTCGGCATCTTGTTAATAGGTTAGTTCCAGAAAATGCACGAATATGACATAAAGTGTGCATAAAACATGTAGGTATCATCAATAATATGGCATGGAACATAAGAAATTATCGATACGTCGGAGACGTATCAGTGTCTTACTTTTGTGCAGAAAATCAACTTTCAGGAAAATCCCCGGAAATAATTGCAATGGGCCTATTTTCACAAAAGACTTACGGAGCCAGAAGACGAGACGGAGGGGGGCCACGAGGCGCGCACACCACATGGCGGCGCGGTGGGCCCCTGGGCCGCGCCGCCCTATGGTGGCGCCGCCTCGGCCATCCCCCGACGCTCCCCTCTAGACTACTTAAAGCCCTTGACCTAAAAACGCACGGGGTTCGACCAATTTGCCATAAGACATCCAGAACTCCGCCGCCATCGCGAAACTCAATCTCGGGATCAGAAACTCCGTTCTGGCACCCTGCCGGAAGGGGAATTGGAGGAGATCTCGGGATATTCATTGTTTTATGATCTTACCTGCAAGTTGTATACACATATTGCTGTCCGGAACCCGAGGCCCCAAAGTGATAGAAATTGGGACAACCGGAGGGGAAGGCTGTGATATGAGGATCACATGTGTTCACAGAGTGTTAATGCTTTGCTCCGGTGCTTTATTAAAAGGAGTACCTTAATTACCAGTAGTTTCCCTAGAGGCCCGGCTGCCACCGGCTGGTAGGACAAAAGATGTTGTGCAAGTTTCTCATTGCGAGCACGTACGACTATATACGGAACACATGACTATGGTTATTTAGTACTAGGATACTGTTTTATTATTATCTGCAAATGTCTTGCCTTGATTATTACATGAGTTCTCTTATCCATGCAGCGCCCGTTCATCCATCCCTATGCCTATAGTATTTTAATCCTGCTGTTTACTATAATCACTACTGCTGTCTTTATTACACTGTTGTTTATATTTCACTATCGCTATCGCTATAAAACCGTTGCTACCGATAAACTCTTGCGAGCAAGTCCGTTTCCAGTGCAGCTGAATTGACAACTCCGCTGTTAAGGCTTGCAAATATTCTTTGGCTCCCCTTGTGTCGAATCAATAAATTGGGTTTTACTTCCCTCGAAGACTGTTGCGATCCCCTATACTTGTGGGTCATCACAGACCAAAAAGGTCGCTAAGCGACCATTTGCGTCACGCCGCTGGAGATGCCCTTACATGCTCGATGTAATGCATTTCAATGTATCAGACTGACCGGGACCTCGGGTTCTGAAAAGTAGCATCCTTTGATGCATGCTTTAGTGGATTTGGTGTTATTACCCCTTATGTGATTATTGTGGTTTAAAATTTTAAATTTGAGTTGATATCACAATTTGAATTTATTTAAAGAATAAATATTTCATTTTAAACTTCGAAAGAGTTAATAATTATGATAAATGGATTTTCTGAGATTCTTTTTAAATAAGTAAGAAAATAATTTTTATATTTTCTCTTAAATTATTATGAGGAAAATGGAATTTTAGTTCAAAATTTACCTTCAATTTTTTTCCTAAATTGTTCCTTTTTTTACTAAAAATTAATAATTTATATATTTTTCAAATTATTTTTATTTCAGAAATTTGAGATTTTGAAATTTTACTCAAATAGAATTTAAAGAATTAAATTCTAATTCATAAATTTTGATTTTACTACTTTTCTATTTTTTCATTTATGGATTTTTGTTTGGGATTTCAGGGTTTGCTGAATTTATGGATTTTTGAAAAGAGTGAAATGCCCCTTGGACCCACTGGTCGGAACAACCAACTAGGCCGACCCTTGTTAGGACAGAGCAGCCTCGCTTGCTCGCCCACGCGTTAACGAACCCTGACCCCAATCCCATATCTGATCTGGCGACTCCCGCGATTCCTCAGTGTCGTCGCCCTCCTCTGGTTGGCTCTGGCCGCCGGTCGCGTTCGACGAGCTGCTCGATGCTCTATCATTTGGTCTGCTTCAGTTTGATGGGCGCCCCTTCGACTCCTCCTCACACAAACGCTAGTGTCATCTTCCACTTTCTTGCCCGAGTGATCTATGGCAGGTTCTAACGGTTGCTGCCGCCAAGGCCGCCGCGGCAGGGACCCGGGTGCAGGATTCCCACCCCTAAACACTCGCCCTCATCGGGCTGCTTCCACCTCGAGTTCTTTGAGTTCGCCGTCCTCATCAAAGAGGACCCTTTCGGTTCAAAAAGGCTACCAGACAGGTTTACCTGACATCTTGCTGGTCGGGAGCCAGTTGGCGTACACTTGTGGGAAGCGAGTTGCAGCGAGTGTGGGTGGCCTGTCGATGTGTTGTTCGACGGGGAAGGCCACATGTTCTTCCACACTGGCTGGAGGAAGTTCGTCGTAGCCCACAACATGGAGGTCGGTTGCTTGGTGAACTTCAAGTGAGATGGCGACAACGAGCTCAGGGTGAAGTTCTTTGACGACACATCATGCCGTAGGCGCTACCATGCAGACAACAACAACGACGACAACGGCGATGAGCAGACACGTGTAGTTTAGTTTTCCGGATGTTCTTTCTTTGCATCGAAGATGGTGAGGGCCAGCAGAAGCCTCTATTGTAGGTTTATATATTTTCTCCCTTTGCAACAATGAATACGTGAAGCATAACCTTCTAGTTTGAGTGACTGGGTGTTCTTTCTTTTTGCAGCAAAGAAGGTGAGGACAATCACCTGCCTTTATTCTAGGTTTCATCGATATTCAACATTTTGCAACTATGTAATATGAATCCCATGTAATATTTCTATCTTAAAATAAAGCCTATGAAGTATTTCACTCTCAATCAAAAATTATTTTGTTCTATACAACCTTTTAAAGGGTTTCGTATCGGGATCGTCGGTGTATGCAAACATCTCTCTTCAAATTGGTAATCAGGTGCCGGCTTTTGACAGTAAAGCACTGTCGATGCACCTATCTGCTCCTATTTAGAAGTTAGAACACTCCGGTCTTAGGGCATCTCCAACGGGGCAACGCAAACGGACCTGCCCGGATAAAAAACACGCTCCAGCGGCTAGACGCAAAACGTCCGCAGCGTCCGTCCTGACGCAAACGTGGACCAAATATGCGACAGGAATGCGTCTCTGCGGACACGTTCGCGCGTCCGTTTCCGTCCGTTTGGTGTGCATGCAGCCTCTCTCATCCTTTAATTACGCATGCGGTCATTCATAGCCACATAAATAGAATCTTTCCCTCTCTCTCCTCTCTAATCACGCATGCGGTCAAATAAATGCGTCCCTTCCGATGGAGAAGGGGCAGACCCATGCGGACATGCAGACGTTTTTTTGTATCCGTGCCCGACGCAAACGGACATAAATATGTGTCGTCCGGTTGGAGATGCCCTTATTAACATTTTTTTTACTTTTGCACTTTGCATATTGTGCATTCGATTGGCCTGGACGGAATGGAACAGCGACAGTGTGGTTGTCCTAGGTAACTTGACCCGTGCAAACACCATGTTGCGGTGAAAAGACGGCTGTGTCGGAGCGGCAGCTTTAGCGCCACGCTGAGTGGTGCGTCGTGGAGTTCGGGGAAAACTGGAACAGGACGGAGAAAGGCTGATCCGCGGCCGCGCTTTCCCGGCCGATTTGATCTGCACGCCCGAGCATGTTTCCGTTCGAGAAAGAAAGATGAGATGAGATGCGTCTGCGACAGCGCCTCGCGTCGCGGTCGACGGGAATCCGCTGCTTTCTTCGCCGTCGTCTTTCTGTCCGCCGCTTGGCGCGGCGCGGCCTCGCCTAGCCTCCGTGCCGTGGCGTCCCGTCCGTCGCGTCGGCGGCATGGCCGGCCTCGACGGTGCATCGGCCGCCGCGAAAGGCATGGTCGGAGGGGTGGGGAGCTAGCCGCCAGGGGCCGTGTACCCGGCGCAGGACGCGTGGTGGCTGTGTGCGTGATCTCGTCGACCGTCGACCGGTGTGGTCGCCCACGCGCGGACGGCGCCGCGCGGCGGGAACGGGTGGTACGCTGTCGCGTGGCGCGCCGGCCCGACGGCCGATGCGTGGCAGCTCTGGCCAGCTCCGGCGTACAGTACGTGCGCAAGCTAGCGCTGAGCACGCTTGGCTGGTTTGGCGCAACGCGCGCGTACCTCGGCAGTCGGCACCCCTGCCCTGCAGTTAATCGACTGCCACTCAGTGTGTATACACGTAAAACGGCAGTACTCGCGCACGTACACGAGAGGTACGTGACAGCAGCTACTGCCATACGCACGCACCACGCCTGGTGCTGGTGTACACATGCGGAATACAGTCACCCTAGTTATTGCTTGGGCCGCATTCATTCACGCAGTGGGATCTACGGCGCCGGCGGTTAAGCCTTCTCACGTCTCGAGTACCGCCACCACCCTGGTGTTTTCCTGTCACTCTCGTGTTCGTGTGTGCGTCCACGCCTATACGTGTCAGCCTACCGACACAGGAGAGGAGCACGCACGCTGGTACTACTATATCATCAGGCTCGTAAATTTTGGCTGGATTGCAGCATCATTGACTTCTTTAGATCTAGATTGCGCGATGAGTCTAGTGTCAGAGTAGCTCCAGGCTCCAGCCCTAAACATGAGCCGTATCCACGCTCATGGGTGCTCCAGCACGAAAGGAATCCAATGCCCAGCACCCTCGCTCCCTACGATTTAGGGCGTGTTTGGTAGGTTACATCCTCTTCATACAGTCTCGTGAAAAGCAAAAAAAACTCGTGTTATTGGATAGGGGTCAGGCTCCTCTAGGAATCGCCAAATCGGAAATTCTTCGAGGGCCAGGCTGAAAACCAACAACGTCGTATGCGAGTGGGTTCGGCACGAGATGATGGAAGAACGCGAAATTCCAGAGGCGTTTCGAGATTGGGGTCACCTCCCTCATTCGATCACCATGTTTCATCGGTGTCCAAAGGGGTGAAATGTGGTTTAGATATGCTTCCCTCATTCGGTCACCATGTTTCTTCATGTTGTGGCTCGTAACCATAGGTTTAGAGTTACACACAACATATTCAACTGCAAGCAGGTGGTGTATGCAACTGATTGCTCCAACTGCAGGAGATCAATTGTAGTACTTTTCATTAAGAAATGTTGTCGAACCCACGAGGAGCTGAAGGTATTGGTTAGCAAAATCGACAAGAAAGCAGTAATAATAAAGTAACAGTTTTCGTGTTTTTGGGTGTATAGTTTACAATAAAAAATAAAGTGCAGAAAGTAAATGCACTCGATAGGAGAAAAGCCCAATCCTCTATGCAGGAAGAGGACAAGCTCAAATGCGTGTTCTTATATGAGACTGAAATTTTCGAGGGCGGCATGAATTTACTGGCATTTAAGTTCTAAACAACATGGTAAATATTTAGCTTTATTCAGTTAGCGACTAATTAGGTGCAGCCATAGATATGTGCAAACACACCCCTTATGATGGGTTCTAGAGCCATTTTCATGTGCAAGTATAGGAATCATTAAGACACGAATGTCCCACCATAGCAATATGATCATTGGTCTCCGACATAAACCCCTCTAATGCAACACATAGTATTGGAAAACGGTTTCTGTTAGTCCGTCTCTTCCAACACTAATGCATTAGACTGAAGTGCAGTCCTATGAGCCCATATAGGAGGAGTATTATGCAGTCGATGTTCGCATAAAACCGTCATAGAACAACATAAAAGATAGAAAACTTGACCAAATACTCATAGCACATTATATAGAATCATAGCCAGATCATCCTATGCTCTCAGGAACGTGAGGAATTACTCCCAAGTGTCAAACATGATATGGACCAGAGATATAATGATTTCAACACGATCTGAATATAAAATATCCCCACCAAATAATGATAAAGTGCCAATCACAAACATCCAACAACACATGGTTCAATTCAACACAAACTATGAGGGGAATGACGTCGATCTCGTACATGGAGATGGTGGTGATGATGGTGTGCTAATGGAGATGTTGATGGAGATACCTCCTCCCAAGCCAAAGAGGAATGGGGATGTCGATGATGTTGATTTCCCCTTCGCCGGAGGCACCGGTGCAGCAGGATCTGCCCTCTCCCGGAGTAGGAGAAGACTTTCGCCTCCGGCCGCCGCCTCAATAAATCTCGGGAAAATATGGCTTAGGTTTTTTGGGTAAAACGGAGGCTCTAGTATAAAAGGGGCTGAGATGATGTCCGAGGTGCAAACAGACATGGGTGACGCGCCCAAACATGTAGGGCGCGCCACCTGGTGCCGTTTGGCCCCTCGTGGCTTCCCTCGCGCACTTTTTTCACTCACGGTCCTTCTCCGGGTGAAAAACTGATTAGATACTTTTCTCTCAATTTTTAGCGATCCAGAAAGTCCTGAAAAAAATAAAATACGAAAATGAGGTTTTCTGCCTCCCATGAATTAAATACCAGTGAAGGGGACTTTGTACGAAAGTCTCGGAAATCGACTAAAAATGCATAGAAAATGATGTATGGTAGGAAATAACAATGGAAACTAACCATATATGTAGCAGTAATGATGATGAAAAATGCACGTATCACCAACTCAGTGGAGATATGATCAAGCCACTGATGGCTATGCACCTCTGAAGATTTAAAAAAAACTGCACATGGTGGTCGTAATTTAGGGCGAGCGCTAATTCTGTAGTTTCTTTTCATCATACGACTACTATGGTGGCTCGATCATGACCATTTGTTGTTTTCTAGATAGGATTATATTGGAACCATCGATAGTACTCATGTGACAGCTAGGATTCGGAAAGCTCAATCTTTGGGGGGGGGGGGGGATGAAGCACTATATCAGCCAAAACGTGATGACTACTGTGGATTACGATGTGAAGTTAACGATGGTATAGCTGGTTGGGAAGGAACTACTCAGGATGCAAACATTGTAGCTGACAGCTTGGCTCGGACTGATGGGCTAAACATTCATGATGGTAAGTTCTAGTACCTAAAAGATGCTTGACATGCATATCCACATGGTATTCTACTACCTTTTTAAAAGTACAGGTACCCTATGAATGAGTTGAGGGCAAGGAACAAACTGCGGAATGCCAAAGAAGGTTATGCGGCTCCAGATGCATCAAGATGAAGGTTCTGCGTCTCCGTCTAGATATGTTAGATCCAGACGATTCCAAAAGCAAAGTTGTATATCTTAATGATACAAACAACTTATGTGTTGAGCACTATCTCATCCAGGACCGTCTTAATACATCTGCAAGCACATCTTCAAGTTCAGGTGTGATCCATCACGTAGAAAGTTAGCCGGATCTTATTAGTCTCTGTGGGCGCACCGTAATTAAGTTGGATCCAAATGACTCTAAAAGTAAAGTTGTACGTTTCAACTATACGAACAACTTTTGTGTTGACCATTTTTTATATGAGATCATCCCAAGAACATTCCGACTAACTTTTTTATATGATGTCATCAGTGTGTCTCCAACTTCACCTGAACTAAGTCGGCAAAGTTTGTGCCTTAGACCTAGAGAATTTGGGGTTCATCCTCCACGAGCATAAGGTGACAGATATGCCATGGATTTGTTTATGCACCGAGATAGCCACGAATCCGACTAAGTAACAATGATAACCACGGATCCATCTAGTGAAAAATGATTATGAATTCATCTTGCGACAAAAATGAACATAGATCTAGCTTGAGATCAAAGACAAAAATGAACATAGATCTAGCTTGAGATCAAAGTTGCCATGGATCAGGCTAAGAATTGAAGTTGCCACGTATCCGACTAATTCATATAGGTCCTTCAGTTTTAACAGTTCTTGATAAGAGGCCGAAAAGAGGTGCTAAGAGCATCTCCAGTCGCGTCCCCCAAAGGGATTTGGGGCGCGCCGGACAAAAAAACCGTTCCAGCCGCGTTCCCCAAAGCCCATTTTTGTCCGGCGCGACCCCATACGGTGTCCGGCGCCCCGAGCCTGTCCCCGTCCCACAGGGGATGCACCGGGGACGCCGGACACAACGAAAAGCGCGCGGGGAGTGGCGGGGCCGACTCGTCAGCGGCACAATAAATTTTTAACCTAACCGTCGCCTACCTCGCGACGGAAGTTATTGGCGGTGCGGCTCCGCAGCCGACGCAGCCGACGCGTCCCGTCGCGCCTAGCTCCGCGTGCCGGCGTTAATGCGCGCCACCGCTCCCCGCCTCCCTCCGGCCTATAAAAGGGCCGCCTCTCATCGTCCCTCTCACACACAAACCCTAGCGCCTCTCTCCTAAACCCTAGCCGCCACCATCTCAACAAGACTCGACGCTATGTTCGGTAGAGGCGGAGGCCGGCCTCGCGGCCGTGGTCGTGGTCGTGGCCGCGGCAGAGCTGAACGCTCGCCGTCGCCTTCCACGCCGCCGGCTTCATCATCGTCGGAGATGGACGTGGAGCCGGACGTGCGGTTCGAGTTCGTCCTCGTCCTCAAGGGCGACCCGCGCGGCATCCAACGGCTGCCGGACTCCTTCGCCGACTACGTCGCCGGCGACGATCGCCCGCGCACGATGCATCTGCGGGAGGCTGCGTGCGGCTACTACTGGTGGATCGTCGACGTGATCTACGACGCGTGCGGCAAGATGTACCTCAACATCGGCTGGGAGAAGTTCGCGCGGCACCACAGCCTCCAAGCCGGCTTCATCCTCCTGATCTCCTACTTCGGCGACAGGGACATGAGCGTCAAGGTCTTCGACGAGACGCGGTGCCGCCGGGACTACCAGGGTGACAGCACCGACGAGGACGACGACTGAGTGTTCTTTCTTCGCAGCGAACACGTGCACGGAGGTTTCTGGATGTTCGCCTCATCGGTAGAACCAACAAGGGCACCATCCTCCCGCTGGATTTTCCGGCTTTAGGTGACTGGGTGTGCCCTCGAGTGTTCTTTCTTAGCAGCGAACACAGGAAATCTTCGATGCACGGCCTAGTTAGGTTTAGTTTCTTTGCAAAATTTTATATTTGTGTCCACCATGGTTCAAACTATGTATTAGTTTGTGGAAAACCATGTTCCAAATTGTGTCTTCCTGTAAACCACGTTCCCAATTATGTATTAGTTTGTGGAAATTGAAATAAAAAATCAAAAAAAGTATTTTAAATGTTTGGGGCGGCGTTTGGGGGACGCGGTTGGGGAGTGACGTCCCCAAAAGGCGGCACGAACAAAACACGTCCCCCAAACGCTCAATCCGGCGCGGTTTAGGGGATGGTTTGGGGGACGCGACTGGAGATGCTCTAACAGTTTGGCTGGCTGAGTTTGGAAACTGGAGATGGAGAGGTTCGTCTGTTGCTCATAATATGTAGCGCTAAGCCTGATTACCAGCTCCGTCTCTTTGCAACCTCGCCGTGGCTTCCGTTTCGAATGTTCGCCGGCCGTCGTTCGTGTGTTGCTCATATCTAGCGCTAAGATTGATTACTCCAAAATTTGTCCTCTCGTGTACTGTACCCACCAAATAACTTGGTTAAGAGCATCTCCAACAGAAGCTGTAAACTAGCGCTGCGCTAAAAAAACCGTCAATATACAGCGCTGCGCGCATTTTTCGCGCTCCAGCAGACGCTGTAAAGTAGGTCGCGCTGTAAATAATTTAGTGCGCGCGCCAGTTTGCGCTATCCAAAGCGGCATATCTAGTGCGCCGGCTACCGCGCGCTGTAATCTTTCAGCCCGATCTTTTCCACCGCGCGAAGAAAACGACTCGAAACGTCTCTCCCCTTCCCTCGCTCCACCCTCGACCCGATCCGCGCTCGCGGCCTCCGGCGGGAAGAAGCAACCGAAATTGAGGAGAGGGACGGCCGCGCCAGGCGGCGAGGAGTGGACGGCCACGGGCCCGGACCCGGCGCCGGCAAGCCGATGCACACACCGTCCTCGCTCCTCCGCTCCCCGACCGTATCGAACCGCTCCTCCTTCCGAGCCGTCTTGCTCGAGGACCCGGAGCCCGACCACAAGAAGGCGCGAGCCATCGCAGCCACGACGGGCCAAGGACCTCCACCACCCGCACGGCCTCCGCCCCGCCGCGACCCACCCGGCCCTCGTCCTGCTCGCCCTCCCGCTCGCGCTACTCCTGCTCCTCGTCCTCCGCGACCACCGGCGCCGGCGTCTACAACTTTTTTTTTTTTTGCGAGTGTCTACAACTTCTTCTGCAAGGGGAAATATGAGGGCGAGTGCTACGCGGGGGAGTGGTCGGGCGGGCAGAGCAACGGCGTCGGCCGTCGGGGCCAGACGTGCTCCGACAGTCCGACGGGAGCTCCTACGTCGGGGAGTTCAAGCGCGGAGTTAAGCACCGGACTCGTCGCCTACTACAGCACCGAAATTTTCTGCACCGATTCATCGCACTGCTCACTGTTCCATTCCAATGTTCATAATAGACTACTCCGATCTGAAATCTGTTTTAGGAATGTACTAGTTCTGAAATTTATTTGATTTTTTTTAGATTTATTTGTGGTATGTTTGATCTTATTTGTTGTATGTACGTTGAAAAAACTTGTTTGTGGAGCTCTATTTTACAGCCTCTGGCGAAGTGTTGTTTTTGGCTTCTTAATTGTGCTGTAAAATAGAGCCTCGATGAGCTCGCGTCAACGCCGCTGCGCTATATCCGGATCGAGCACAGCCATGAACGACTTTTACAGATGGGCAATTTTAGAGCCTCTGTTGGAGATGCTCTAAATGGGCATCTGGATGGGGTCCCGGATGATAGATTAGCGGATACGGACAGGAAAATCGGCTGCGCTAATTAACAATTGCAGGTTGGTGGACCAGATAGCGGCGTGCCGGCGTACGCTGATACCAGCACCCATCATTGCCGACCCAACGTCCGACGTGTCCGTGGAGCGCCCGACTGTTACGGCACGGCGGCGGTCTGTCGGAGCTCGGAGCGGCGGGACTGAGCTGAGGCAGTGCGTGCCACGGCGCCGCGCCGGGGAGGGAGCCGTGAATTTTGTATTGGCCTAGTCGCCGGCCTCAGAGGGGGAGACGGCGTGTTCAGCCGTCCAGGGGAGTCAGCTAGCACGAATGAGATCAGCATTCCACGTAGAGATCAACAGTTGAGGTCGCGATCGGGCATAGTCCGTGTTACTGTCATCTTTGATTACTGGTTTTAGGAGGTCCCCCGTGCGGCATAGTTCCTCGGCATGCGTGGCACGACTACAGTATGACGAAACATCTCACAGTGTCATCGATTCGTGGTTGTGTCTAGCGAGAGATTTGCACTGAATAGCACGAGAGACGCTGCGAGACACCGCGACAACTGTTTTGTTAGACAAGACTGCCTATGCGGCTATGCTCACGAATGGATCGCTCCACTATTATTAACTCAACACGCATGGTGGCACTATTCCTTTCCTCCGAATATAACAGTCTCAAGTTTTTCTAGATACCAATGTATTTCATCCGTTTCACAAAAGTTGCCTAAAATTTGCTTAATTTTGGATATGTCTAGAAATTAAATACTACCTCTGTCGACGTCTAAATTTTGATGTACATAGACGCTATTTATAGCGTCTAAATACATCTAGATTTAGACAAATCTCAGACATTTCTATAGACGGGGAAGTATTATCTAGATACATTTAAAATTTGACGAACCTGAAATAAACTTGATGAGACGGATGGAGTATCTACTACTAAAATATATCTGCATACATCCGTATCTAGAGAGGATTAAGATACTTATCTTTGAATATATTGAATTTTTAACATGGGGCCTCTAGTTTGATTGTTTGATCGTGACACTGCGCGTTGCTCCAAATGGCTTAATGATTGCGGAGAGCTAAGTAGGACCGTGGATACTAGATTTGTCAGCAGAGTTTAAGATACACATATTTTATATCCTTTTAATCCTTCGGAATGTGCCATGTCAATAACATACGGTTGTAATATGTGTATAGCCAGAGTTTGCACCACGCTAGAGCAACTCTAGCAGTTCCTTCGAAAACCATGCTGGAGTTGCGTCACGGAGAACATATCTAGTGCTACCACCCTTTTAGGTGCTACCGTACAAAAAACGTATTTTATACGTGTCAAAAAATTATACGAAAAATTGTGAGTGCTCATGAAGCATGTCCTAACAACATCCCAAAATTTCATATCCAAAATCGATATGGACACTGAGAAACAAAAAAGAGAAAATCAGCATGAATTCCAACCTCAGCGTTTAGGGAATACTAAGAAAGGACATTTTCACATGTACATCTTTTTTGCTTTTTTCTTCTTCTTTTGTTTAGGGAATGCTAGAATTCCAACCTCCGATCCACAAGGAATATAATCGTGCCACTTTGGATTGAATGAAATCCATACAAACTTTGGAGGGACCTTAGAATTTTTTCGTATGGTATTCTTTGGATCATAGGATTGGAGTCGACAAATTTCTATGGAATTCAATGTTATGCCCTAGGAGTCTCAAATATGAGATCAGATCTTTCTCTTTGAGAAGTCCCATGCACTTACATTCTAACTCTCTTCCATGCTTATGCTAATAAACCGTGGTTCTAACTCCGTAGTGGGCGCTGTCATAGAGTGGTATGGTAATACAGTATTACCTTCGTTCTAAATACAAGTTTTTCTAGAAGCATAGAGGGTGTTGTTATGGTGGGTGCTATTATAGTTTTTTTTTGTTTTTGAGATGGGGTGCTATTATAGTTGGTGGTGTCATGTAGTAGTAACTTATATTTTAGAACGGAGGTAACAGAACATTTATTTTATAAAGTCATTTATGTTTATTGTGAAGCGCTATGTCAACTAGATACATTTAAATATAAAAAAACTAAGACACTTATTTTGAAACGAAGGTAGTACGATCGATCTCATGGCTGTGTGCAGCGAGCGAGCAATTTGCACGGAATAGCACGAGAGACGCTACGAGACACTGCGACCGCGATGACTGTTTTGTCAGGCAACTCGCACGCGCACGCAAACAAGATTAGAGCAAGTACAATAAGGCTTAGTCAGCAGGCTATAAAGATTTAAATATACTATATGTGCTTAGTTGGAGGAAAGAGAAGAAGAGAGAGAAGGTGGGTGGGCTCTAATGCAATAGCAATGCCTAAAGACATGCTTCCTACGACTTTGTGAGACTAAATAGTGGGCCATGTATTGATAAAGTAGTGCATTCTTAGAGCTAACTATTGTACATGTTAGCTATATATTGGCTATAAATGACGTGGCATATTGCTTGTAGCTTTCAGCTGGCTATACTATTGAACTTGCTCTTAGCCTATGCTCACGAATGGATCGTTTCACTGTTAACGGGGCACTCATGGCTCGTAGTATATTAACGTGGGCCTCTAATTGATGATTTGATCGTGACACTGGCGCGTTGCGCCAAATGTCTTAATGATTCCGGAGAACTAAGTAGGACCCTGGATACTAGATTTGTCAGCAGAGTTTTAGATGCCCATACTTTAGTTAGCGCACCCGGCTTCTTCAAATATTGTTTCCTTTTGCAACTAGGTCTAGCTAGAGTATGCATGTGATTGGCTGTGCTTCTTTCCTTGTGTAAGATATCTTACGCTTTGAACTGAACCAATTTTTTGCGTCGCTTTTTTATTTGACACCAAGCATCGACACTACGGAACCGCACCTTAGGCCTCTTAGGGTGTGTTCGGTTCGTGTCACCAAGTGAATGTAATGGAATGGTTCCGCATATACCTGTTCATACCTTGGGCCGCGCCGGGCCTCGGGCCGGGCCGGGAAAGCCCGACTGCAGAAAACTAGGCCCAGGCCCGGCCCAGCCCGGCCAAAACCCAGAAAGCCCGTCGGGTCGTCGGGCCGTGGGCCGGGCTCCTTCGTTAATCGCTGTTTTTGGATGGCCCAGGCCCAGCCTGGCCTGGGTGTCGGGCCAACATTTTCGGACCCAGGCCCGGTAATTTCGGGCCGCTCGGGCCGGGCTGCCCATGGCCAGCTATGGTTCCGCACCTGGATCTCATTCCGGTGTTCAATTGAAAAATGAAACAAAACGAGATGGTTTCTCAAAAGAGAATATTCCATCCAGAGCTCACCATCACGCCTCCCAAACTCACCATCGCGCCTCCCTCCTGGAGGTTTCCCTCGCAAGGTCGGTGAACTTCAAATTGGGTCGAGAAATTGGCCGAAATTGATGCGGCCCGCCGGAAATTGATCGGCAAATTGGATGGATTCTGAGTGGCGTGGTTTAATTTGTTGTACTTATGACCTTCTCTCATGTACATCTTTTGTTTTTGTTTTTCTTTTGCTTAGGGCTTCGATCCAACAAGGAACATAACCTCGCCCTTTGGATTGAATGAAATCCAAAGAAATTTTGGAGGGACCTTAAAAATTTCCCTATTGCACTCTTTGGATCATAGGATTAGACTTGACAAATTTCTATGGAATTCAATGTATGCCCTCGATTAGTCTCAAATATGAGATCAGATCTCCCCTTTGAGAAATCCGATGCACTTACGTTCTATATCTTTCTTCCATGCTTATGCTAACAGACCGTGTTTTTTTTTTTTTTTTTTTTTTTTTGCGAATGAACAGACCGTGTTATTAGCTCCATAGTGGGTGCTGTAATAGAGTCGCATGATAATATAGTAGAACCTTTATATACTATTTTGTAGATTCATTTTTCATTGTGGAGCGCTATGTGATGATAACACATTATGTATGTTAGTCCAATCGTCTCTCTCTATTCTTAACACATTATCTTTTTCAATGGGTAACATGCATGTTACTACAGCAAACAAGTAATTAGACTAGATTTAACTCCGGTGAGAGTCAGGGGTAGTACGCTCAAGCTCTCCGTGTCACCGAGTGAAAAGAGCCTTCAAGTTCAATTGGATATAGCCGTGTACAGTTTGCAGGAGCAGGACGCAGGGAGCGTGGTACATGTTGGGTGGTGTTGTTGCTACGGAGCCAACAGTGACGTACGAAGTTTCGGCAGTGACTGCACATGGATCGATAGATGGAGAATCTTTGGTCAGCTCAGCCTACTCTACACTACACACAAGTGAGACATCACGCAACAAGGAGAGGCGACGCAGAATCGGGAGCTAGTGTGGTACGTAGCGTCGCTTCCATGGTTCAATCAGTGTTGAAAAAATTCAGCGTATATTTTGTCACGAGGGGAAAGATCTATCCTTGCCTAATTACCAGCCCAGATCGATGTTTTACATAGGAATAGGAAGTTTATCCCAACGCACGTACACAATCCTGTAGATGTGCAGCAAGGATCCATCTCTTCAGTCATGTACAAGCTATCCATTTCGTGCAGTTGTCGTAAGCTGCTGGCTGCTGCTGCACTGCAAATCTGATCCCTGTAAGAAACATGTTCTGTCCGCTGTTCAGGATGCCATGGATGTAGCTCGGACGGAGCCAAAAGAAGCAAGCAAAGTTACTGTAGGTCAGTTGGATTCGTGCAACTATTTACATAAGTGAAACTTGTGAATGTTCTGTAATTTTAAAATAGGACATCTCCCGCGACAACTGTGTTGTACTCCGTGAGTTGTAATACTGAACATGTACAAGAAAGCGAGGTAATACCAGTGCACCTGGACAGAGGCATACTATGCGAGAAGAGAAGTTACGGCATTGCAGGGCACGAGGTAGCTGATAACACTGGTAATGGTCTAATGGAGCAGGCAACTATGTACATGCGTGCATTGTGCCTGTTTGTTAAAACATTCTGAAGATTTGGGTATCTCTTGGAACGAATTAACAAGTCCTGCAAACTGCCTTAGACAAGACAGTGTGCGTAGAACGGCGTCCATGGTAAAAGAAAAACGACGAGGGAGATACAGCGTCCACGTTTTGTTCTTACGACCCATAGAACAAGTAGAGGCAGCATGGTACTGCCTTTTAAAAAAAGGTTAGCAAGAGCAGTAATGTACATTCCAAGCAAACTCCATTCGTTCACTAAATGACAAAGCTAGCATTGTGCTCGAAGGAAGAAAAATATGTGAACCTTGCACGAATAGCAATGAATCTTGTGAGTTTTTGTGTCCATCATGTCGCACTGAAGTTTAGGTTGCACGAGTTACTATCAACATATCATACTATAGGAATAATTTTTCTGTGACGATGTGTTCCTTATTATCTTCGAAACAATTAGTTGCATCACAGTAATAGGACATAGTCTTCTGTGGCAAGTATACTGATAAGCCAGTGACGAAAAAATTCTGATCAGAACCAGATACAACATGGATGAATTATCAAATAAGTTAACAAGATAACACACAAAACGATAGTTCAAATTCCATATAGCAGGTAATTTGCATGTGTGTGATCAGAGTATATAGCAGTCAGTACACAAGAAGACCATCTAATACAGGGTGCGGTTGAACTGAAAATACGCGGTGGCACCCGGGTTCGGGAGTACCTAAGTTTCTGTAGTAGTACAAAATTCGTATTTCTAGCGATCCAAAAATTCCGAACAATTTTTTTGCATATAGAGGACATACGTATGTATGTGTGTGCTATTTTTCATACTCAAATTTACAAGTATGTAGCTTAGGAAAAAATAACAAGTTTCGGATAAATAATACGAAGGAAACTCACTCGTATAATAATTTCTGCACTTAGGGGTCAAAGAACCACTTCTGTTGCACCAGAAAGTCTGTATCATCCTTGAAGCAATACTTGCACGAACAGCGATGAATCTTTGTGAGTTTTCGTGTGCATCATGTCGCTCTGAAGTTTAGGTAGCAAGAGTTACCATCAACATACGCGTGTCCAAGAATAAGGAATATCATACTATATGACATAGTTTTCTGTGGCGATCAGGCGATGTGTTCCTTATTCTCTTGGAATCAGTCATAGTACATAATCTTCTATGGCGAGTATACTGATAAGCCAGTGACGAAAAATATCTGATCAGAAATCATCAGAAAAGACACAGAACAGATGAAACAACAAGTCAAATTCCATTTTGGGATATCCTTCATAATGAAGGGATTAAATTTACACGAGTGTGGTCAGAGTACATAGTAACCAATGCACAAGAAGACCATCTAATACAGGGTATAAAACAATGAGAACAGGACCATTTTTGCACGCAGAAGTCTTGTATCATCCTTGAAGCAGCACTTGCACAACAACAGAATTATCAAATAAAGTCACAGAGACACCACTGCTGTGTGGCGCAGAATTTTCCATAAAAGCATGATATGCTGTTTCCCGCTAGCGAAACCTGCGACGGAACATTGCAGTGCTGGTAAGGAAATTATGTGACAAGTATATACATCTAGGCCTGTATTTGCAGTATCAATCCTAGATGAGTTCAACAGCATCAACCGAAAACTGAAACACACTGGCGAACAGCACTCTGATGCTGTTGACTGCTTACGAACAAAAAGAAAAACTAGTAATTACATTTGGCAGTAGTTCACCATTTTAAAAACTGAGCTCAATTATTCATACACCATGTAATAACAGATAACTTGTTTCATGTAAGTACTAGAATATATTTCGTGTCAATTTGCAATATGTACCATGACATATGGCTCAAGGAAGATAGATGAGATTTTAATTTAAAATGAAATAGGAGAATTAAGCTAAGTAATCACATACAGATTGTCGACAACCCATACAATTAATTATGTATAACATTGTGCAGAACCAGTTATTGATTTATCAAGCTTCCACACAAACATCACATGCAAGACTGCAAACACTAATAATAGAATGTTACCTGGATGGGATTAAATCAACGTTTTCACATACTGATCGAGATGTTTATTGAAAAGTTCACACCTGCGAATAAAAATATGCTCAGAAACTACAGAACTGAATCAAGTAGGTAGCAAAACTGAAAGTTGCTGTGTATGGATATCAATTATCACCATGCAGCAACAAAATATGTAGTTCGGGTGTGGAAATACACTTTGGCTCATAAGGACTTGTAGAAGACAAACACATGTACATTGTGAAGAATAAAAATTGAATATTTTTTGAACATTTTTAAATGTGTTTTCCGTAATGGGAGCATCTAGTCCCGTGAGCTAAAAGACCGCCTCCGTTTGGGTGACTCTAAATTAAAATTGGCACCACAGCTTATTGAAATAACTATATTAGGAGAGAAATATATGAATAGCTTGAATGGCCACGTTTTAATAGTGATTATAAATATGAGTTCTCGAACACTTCTCAAGCAAATCAACTAATATAGCACTTATGGCTGAATGAAAAACCATAGGTCTTCCTTGATTTGTTCTCATATACGAAATAAATTCTACATAGATAGGATTCTTGGTATGGTAGGCAACTCGGCATGAGATCTTAATTGTTACTATGTTTATAATAATTCCTTGACTTTTTCCCCTCTTATTTGGTACAATTATATACCAATTATTCAGTTATGAAATAAAAAGGATACCTCATATAAATAGTTGAACAAAATATGAAAATGATCCCATCCTTTCAAGCCTACTCGTATTAACAATTGCTTTTACCTAATCATGCAACTGCCATTTTTCCAATGAGAAGCAGAACTTACTTGATTGGGCTGCCAGGAGCATACAGAGGATTCTTTACAACATACTCCACATATAAGCTGTAGATATGCTTCAGTGCATCTCGTTGATCACCAGTTCTTGGATGGGTAAGTAGAATAAGCTATATAAAGTGGCATTGTCAGTGAGTGGAAATAGTTTTGAACAGATGATAATTACATGGATATCTGCACAACAGCTACGACGCTAAAGGTGGACGGTGACAATCATTATTAAGGCATATATGTATAGTGGAACAGGTCTGCATGAAACAAGGCTGCCTTGATGCTTCTACTATTACGGCTCACACTACATGGTGTTGACTGAAGTGACAGAGTTGCTGGATTGCATTAGTTTGAAGTCACTCGACCCAATCTTCTGAATTTTCATAGATATGATGTTTGGTCAAATCTTAGAGTTTTCATAGATAGGATGTTTGGTCAAATCTTAGAGTTTTCATAGATAGGATGTTTGGTTATCCAGAAAATAACCTTCATTTAACAGAAGCTAACCAAGTTATTTCACCAGCCAAAATAAAAGCATAATAAATTTGAGAATGGAAGACAGCAGGGTAAGAAAATAAATAGCACATCAACTAACCTTTATACCAGATGGGCTCTCCATGTAGTTCAATTTATAAGTGTTTGTTTTGAAGCTATGAAATGAGCATCCCTGACCTGGCAGTAGTGGCGCCCCAAGATTCCCATTTTCTGTTCTGCATATGCAAGAGTTTCATGAGCTAACTGTGACTCTAGGATCATAGATGTACCAAAAAAATCCATTGACAATTGCTATTTTCTAGGTTATACTGTTATTTGGGAAAGAGACGGTAGAGGAACAGTGTTTGGGAATAAATTTTTGTAGGTTATATACAATTATTGCAGTGGCTATAATTCTAAAAGGTTTACCCATGTCATCTCACACATTTTGACACTCATAAGTGCATATTTGACCAATTTTTTTAGACTATACCTACCATCAACTTCCATAGGCATGTACTATACAAACAAGCAAGTGACAAATTTTGAATAATTCTGGCGCTCATTACATTCGCTGCATGTATGTGAAAAAACAGAAAGTGCTGGGGAGGAAGATCAAATGTTCCCTTTTGATAATTTTCATGTCAAAATTCTCTTGCGTGTACCATAGGTAGAATAGCTTCTAATATTATGGCGACATGAACAGAAGTTCTTTAGGTCTCTGTCTCCCTTAGACCTTTACCTTCAGTCCTCACTTTACCCCAGTTCCTCTTAATTTCTAATGCAATGTCCTAGTAAATTTTCTTTTATCAAACTAGTCATAATGTGAATAGCTCTTGCCGGATCAATTTGTGGATTAGCATATACTGGAACAATAAACTAACTGGATCTTCATTTCAAGAAAAGTCCAGTCCGTTGCGTGCAAAATATAAATTCTAATATCACGGCAACATGAACAGAATCTCTTGAGGTCTGTCTCCCTTAAACCTTTACCCTTCACTCCAGTTCATCCTCTTAACTTGTAAGGCCAAGTCCTAGTACATTTTGTTTTGTCAAATTAACCATAGTGTGAAAGTCGTGGATTAGCATGTACTACTACCAACAAACTCACTGGATCTTCGTTTCAAATAAAAATCCAGTCTATGAGTATCTGCCGACAATGAAGTCTAATTTAGGGAACTCAATGACATCATGTGAAGTCTAATTTAGGGAACTCAATGACATCATGTGACCACGATCATCTCTAAATCATTGGCCTAAGCAACCTCCACCCTCAGAGCAGAAACGGGAGAGAAGAGGTAAAGAACACGTACGAGGTAGGGTCGATCTTGGCGGTGAAGGAGCGGAGGGAGAAGAGGAGGCCGAACATGAGCTTCTGGTCCTGGTTGCGGGCGAGCGTGCGGAGCGGGCGGTGCCACTCGCGGTACAGCAGGCAGACGCCGTTGCGGTTGAAGATGTAGATCAGCTGGGCGTTGGCGCCCGTGCCAGTCCCCGGAGGCGCCGCCGGTGCAGGGCTGGAATCCGGCGCGACCGACGTCAGCGAGGATCCGCTGAAGAACTGCATCGCGTAGGCTGCTGGCGAGGCCGGCGGAGGGCGCGGCGGTGTGGCGTGGATCTCCGGCCGGAGAGGGACAGGAGAAAATGGTGCGGAGTTGAGTTGTTGCTGCTGGAGAAGATCATGGACTGGCTAGGCCCCCGGTAGTAATGAGCCGATGTCCACATGAAGCCCACACTAGTTCACCTTGGTTTGAGGCCCAGGCACACAAGGCCTATAAGCCTCGAGAGAAACATGCAGTCCGGTACACCCCAAGCGGGGTGTTGGGCCGGCCCCGTTTTCTCATTTTTTTTTCTATTTTTCTGTTGTTGGTGTTTTTTCCTCTTTTTCTTTGACGCGATAACCGCCGACCTGGTCGACATATAGGGTTTTCCTGAAACTCCGACCGAGGAAGGACATGAGAAAATATGCAAAGTGAAGTTGTTGTGACTAGAGAAGGTCATGGACATGCTAGGTCCTGGTAGTAATGAGCTGATGTCCACATGAAGCCCACATTTCTTTTAGTGCAGTTTTAATTCTTTTCTGCTCTCTTCATCCCACAATATATTATGTTACTAGATAGGTTTCTTTTAGATAGGTTTCTTCTTTCTTGTGGTGATATCTTGACATTGAAGGCGGCGTTGATCAGTAGTTCTCATGTTTCATTCTTTATTGTGATCTCGAGTTTCTCTCTTGACACTACAATTAAGTAACATTGCTATAACCCAAGGATAAACTGTCTTCGGTTCTTGGATTCTTGTACATCAAGATCATGGACGGCTCAGATCAGTCTAGATGTGCACCTAAGGTTTTCTATATTAGTGATCAAATGTTAACCCAAGGGCTACCATTTCTAAAAGTGTATGGACACCATTTGGCCAATCAATTATGTTTAATGAAATATCTTCGTTCCAGTTTTTCATGTATGATTTATTTGGTAATCAATAGTATTGATCTTAGATTTCCTTACTAAGGAAGTTTTAGAAATGGAAATGTCAATTGGCAAAAAATGTAACTATTTTTTTCAAAATGATGTACTTTATGGAAAAAGTGTAATTAGTTCCTTAGTGAAAAAGCATTTTTTGCCCCAATTCGCGACAAGTATTTAGGGCCAGGGGGAGTACTATCCTTCCCCTACTTTTCTCATTTTGTGGTTATCCATAAGCCAATTATAGGATAAGAAGGTAGGTTAATTCAACAATGTAAACTCAAACATCGATACAAAAAATCTCATAAGAATTAAATTAGTAAATTCTAACGATGAATAAAGATGGATAGAGAAGAATTGGTTTTAGAGCTGGAGCTATGGGGAGCTTGATTTTTTCAAATTTTGAAAACAATATTTCAAAGTTTTAAAAAATCTGAATTTTTTTGTAGATGTAGATATTGGTGTAATCCACCAACCTAGGAAATCTCGACCCAAAATATCTATTATTCTAGTCTTGATAGAAATTAAAAAATTCTGATAGAATTCGGAGGATTTAAACTTTGCACCGTTCGCTACTTTAGACGTTAGACTTGGTCATTTTTATGCAGCCCAAAATACGGGCTACTTCGAGTAAGGTTTTTTCAGGTTGGTAGAGTATATTATTTTCTACATTAATTTTCTTTTCAAGAAATTTCATACTTGAAAATACAGTTTGTAGCTAATTCAAAATATACTCCGGATGTAGGAATAAGATATTTTTATTCATTCATCCATTATTGTGTCCTGCGTCGGCGCGGGAGAAAAGAAGCACGACTAGTAGCACCAGACTCGAGTGTTCGATAGCCAGCACGCATTAGGGATGACGCGTGTGCCCACCCGTCGCCCTCGTGGTGGTCGGCTAGCTTCTTCCGTGTCGACGCGCGCCTACCACGCATCCCCTCTACGTGTCTGCCGACTGCCGCGTAAAAGCCCCGACCCTACTCCCATCCATGCCTTTATATTCCAGCGATCTCGATGTTGCATCAAACTAGCTAGAAACACGGAAGAACTTTGACAGCGATCCGCCACACACATCAAGAGCTAGAGAAACTCGCGACGAGTGATCGATCAACCGAGCAACATGGCGCAGATGATGGACAAGGCGAAGGGGTTCCTGGCGGAGAAGGTGGCGCACGTGAAGAAGCCGGAGGCGGACCTTTCCGACATGTCGGTGAAGAACGTCGGCCGCGACGGCGCCACCCTGGGCGGCCGCCTCGACGTGCGCAACCCCTACTCCCACACCATCCCGATCTGCGAGATCAGCTACTCCCTCAAGCTGGCGGGCCGGGAGGTGGCGTCCGGAACCATGCCTGACCCGGGGTCGCTGGCCGGCGACGACACCACCAGCCTCGACCTGCCGGTGAAGGTGCCGTACGACTTCCTGGTGAGCCTGGTGAAGGACGCCGGGAAGGACTGGGACCTCGACTACGAGATGCGCGTCGGCCTCACTGTCGACCTCCCCGTCCTCGGCAACTTCACGCTGCCGCTCACCAAGGCTGGCGAGCTCAAGCTGCCCACGCTCTCCGACCTGTTCTAGACTGCGCGCTCCGTCCTAGTGTGCGGGGTGATCACGACGACCGGTCCCCTGCTCTATATTTGTATACTCCGTAGTACCTACTCCAGATCACGGTGTGGGTTGTCCATGACGTGATGACGTGAATGTATTATGTATTTCCGAACTTTTGGTGAGTACAATAAGCACACGGGTTTACGAAAACCAGTTTTGGCGAGTCGAGTCCTCGTTAGATTTGGGTGTATTTAAGATTTTTCTGTTAGTAACTTTTTTTAACTGAATCTTTCGGTGACACTTGCTGAAATGGTCCTGGCGCAAATGGTAAACCTTTCTGTGATGATGCATTTCTACAACGCCAATCGTTCGATTAGAAACGTTTTATTTGACCCCGCCGTAAGCAATTTGTACGTATTTTCACACGGATTCACTACCTAGCTATACATTAACATAGATTATTCTTTGTCTCCATGATAAAAATGTTCTTAATTAATAGACGGAGATTTGATGCACATGGCGCCATTGGTCTCGATATTTTTAAAAATTGAAAATTATAGTTTTAAGTTTTAAAATTATATTTTTAAGTTGTAAAAACTTCTGAAAAAAATACGCATATAGTCAATGATATCTCCCACAAATGTATAGTAAATCAATTTCAAATACCTTATAGTCTGAGTCGCACAAAAATAACAAAAGTGTAGATTTAAGTAGTCATTTTAAATCAGATTTTGTTATTTTTATCTAGCATAAAATAAAATGAATTTCGAATTGAGATTTTGCACGATATTGGGATACATCACTAACAATCTCTAGAATTATTTTCATATTTTTGATAACCTGTAAAAATACATTTTAAGATTTTAGAGCTCAGAAGCCGCAAGCACTTTCCGTTAATTATTCGTTGTCTCCTGAGGGCATCTCCAACGGACGTTGACGTCCGCGTTGTAGCAGGGCGACGCATAGTGATCTGGTTGTTCGCAGTGACGCAAATCTGATCTAAATATGCGTATCGGATGCATCTCTGCGGACGCTGCGTGGACGCGCAAAGTGTTCGCTCCAGTACTGCCGCCGAGGCGTCGCTTCGGTAGTCTGCAGCCGCGTAATAGCGACGGCCACGCGTGTCACGTGAGGCGTCGCCTACCTTTGCGCATGAAGTAGTGGTGATGTCACGCGTGCCGCGGCCGTCGCATGCCTCCGGCCTATATAAATAGGGGCGCGCGCATCTCATCTCACACATTAAACTCTAGCCGTCGCACAACCTTCACCGTAGCACCGCTGCCGCTCAACCTCCACCTTTGCCACCATGAGCTGCGCCGACCGTGGCCAGGCTGCCGCGCCTCAACCTTCACCTCTGACTCCACCTTCCCCGGCCTCGAGCTCCGACGAGGAGTTCGACGACGACAGCACCGACGACCTCCTCGACCCGGTCAGGGACGCCAAGTTCCTGGCTAACGCGGAGAAGGAAGCAGAGGAGGAACGGACGGCCCACATGGAGTTCGATGCCGAGATGGAACCCCGGCCGCTGCAGAGGACAACGACTCCGACATATCGTGGTCTTTTGATGACCCTGATGCGCCTACCCCGGGGAGAAGGCGGCGGAGCAGAGGGAGTTAGTCGACTCCTTCGAGACGCTCAAGAAGGCCGAGGAAGTCGCGAACGAGACGTTGCGGCGGTGCCTGCTAGAGGACGTGGCGGCGCACCGAGCTCTAGCGGCCGCACGGCATGCGGCGGAGAAGCAGACAAGGGAGGGACGCAACAACGGGGCCGGGCCGTCGGTGTCGGGGGGAAGACCCCGGGTAGGGCAATGGACGCAGAGCAGCCGGCTGGCACTGGCCGGCTCGCGGCAAAGGCCGGCTGAGGAGCAGCCGGCTGGCGCCGTGGCCGGCTGGTCCGGAAGCCGGCTGGCTCTAGGTCCTAGCCGGTCTGGCTACGGCCGCCAATGCTGTAGCTGGGCCGGCTTCTACAAGCCATATCCGACTAGGGGTTTGTACCTCGGACCGACTCGAGGCTGGCGAGTCTTGCACTCGGAAGGAACCGGGTTGGTGATCCGGGTTCCCAAAGTCCACGCTCGACTTCACCTTCCGTAAAGCGCGGGGCACCGTGGAGCAATAGTGCCACGCGCCGGACAGGCCATCATGGCCAACGACGATCCGTACCGCTACGGTGGCCGATGGCGACAGGGACACCTCCTCTCCATACCGCCGACCTCGGCAGCCGGATGGGACAGGCCATGAGGCCTCAACGGCTCCCGACGTCACCGCCTCGGGAAGGAGCGGAAGCCGGAGCCGGCCAAGCCGGCCGCAAACTATAGGGTCTTATATGTAAAGTGCCGGCGCCTATATAAGCCGCACTACCCCCTCTCATGTAGGGGATCGATCATTCTCACTTCATTCCACCCTTAGCGCTGCCCCGTGAGAGAGACCATCGTCTCCCTTAGCCTCCCGGGAGCAGCCGGACATAGCTCTAGGAGCATCATTGTATTGTGTGATCATCATATACACTCTAGCAGGAGTAGAGGTTTTACCTCCATCGGAGGGCCTCGAACCTGGGTACGTCGCCGTGTCGCTCGTCCCCATACCCGCATCCGGATACCGTCGTGAGATCCCTCAGGAACCACCTTCGATTAGCCACCCTATGGCATATGCCGTGACGATACCACGACATTTGGCGCCCACCGTGGGGCCTTCAGCATCCGCGGCCGGTGTCTTCATCCGGACGGGCCTCACCATCACCACCGGCGAGCGGGTCGCTTCGAGCTTGATCCGGAGATTCGGCTCCCTCGACCGCATCGCCGACAACGCCGGCTGCGTCGCCGACAGGCCATTCCTCGCCGGCGGCGACATCATCAGCTTCGGCGGCTTCGACGTCTACGTCGCCACCGTCGCGCCACCACGCTATCCGCGCCAGATCCTGCGCTGCGCAAGCCCTCCCCCTGGAGCCGGCGCCAGCCTCACCGCGGCCAGCCCCTGCATCATGCACGAGGTCATGGCAGCCGGCGACGAGCAGCCCGCCAAGTCCACACGCGTTCGCGGCCCCGACCTGGAGCGCGACGTCGGCGGGCATGCATCCGCGTCAGGCGCAAAGCCGCCACCACCACCATCCCGGCTGGAGCAAGTCCGGGCAAAGTTGAGCACTCCGCTCACAACCGGTGCCGGCGCCGACGTCGCCACCGTCGAGGCAGACTTGGAGGCGCACCGCGTGCTCCTCCTCAGGCAGACCGAGGAGCTGGCTGCTGCTAAGCGCCAGTGGGACATCACCCAGCGCGAGTACAACCGCGCCCACGGCCTCACCCCAGGCGGCGACAACCCCAGCCGAGCTGGCCAGATCCGCCGCAGAGGCCGCGACCTAGGCGCCGAGATCGACCGCGACGGCACCGACGCGCCGACTCCGTCGATGGAGCTGCCCATCTACAACACCCCCGACAAGAACATGCTCGCGGCGGAGGCCGCCGCAGAGGAGCTACACCGCCTCGAAGGCGAAGAGTTACGCCGCCAGACTACGCGGGTGACTGAGTTGGTAAAGGCTGCCAACAGGCAGTCGAAAAACCTGTGTACGCCCAAGACCCTAGAGCTTCTCACGCTCGTGGTGCCGCAGGCAACGCCAGGGACACAGCCGAGTCCATCTCTCCGGCGCCAAGCCGGCGCAACGACTCCCGCGCCACACACGCGAGCTCAAGCCGGCCGAGCCGCCCGCCAGGCGGCGGCAACAGCCGCAGCCGGGCCCCCACAAGCCGGAACCAGGAGCAAGACTCCGAGCCCCGACGCCCGCACCGGCCGGCTCCGGAGGCCAGCGGCGCGCGCCAGCCGGCCCATACCCGGCTGGGCCCGCGCATCGAGCCAGCAGACGCCCGAGACCGCCTCGACCGGCTGGTCGAATCCCGCATGGCGGAAGAAGAGGACCCAGCCGGCCCCAAGTGCTTCGGGCCCCGCATCGCCAACGAACCCATGATCGACGGCTTCCAGCTCCCGCGCGACACCCCCAAGTACGACGGCACCGCCAAGCCGGAGGACTGGCTGCTGGACTACTCCACCGCAGTCGGCATCGCCCGGGGCAACAAGCGCCGGGCGGTACGCTATTCTCCCCCGATGCTAGTCGGCTCCGCCCGCACTCGGCTCAACAACCCGCCGCCGGCAAGCATCAACGGCTGGCTGGACTTCAAGGAGGCCTTCGTCAGCAACTTCACCGGCACCTATCGCCGGCCGGGTCGCCCTCAACAGCTCGAGATGTGCAAGCAGGGCCCGGACGAGACGGACCGCGCATACCTGACGCGCTGGTGCGAGATGCGCAACTCCTGCGAGGGTGTTATCACCA
>NC_061513.1:246686990-246707111 GCF_022539505.1 Lolium rigidum | reverse complement strand
AGCGCGACGGACCGAAAAAAACGTCGTTGGACTTTGCCCGACGCAGTTTCCACAACAGAACCCATATCGTCGGGTTAGGCCCATAGGCGACGAAAAATACCCCTTAGCGGACGATTTTGAGACGTTGTCTATCAGAACTTTTCTTGTAGTGCTCGCCGCCCCACTTCGTTATCCTTTCGGTCTTCTGGAAGCTTCGTGGAAAAATAAGACCCTGGGCGTTGATTTCGTCCAATTCCGAGAATATTTCCTTTGTAGGATTTCTGAAACCAAAAACAGCAGAAAACAGAAACTGGCTCTTCGGCATCTCGTCAATAGGTTAGTGCCGGAAAATGCATAAAAATGACATATAATGTGTATAAAACATGTGAGTATCATCATAAAAGTAGCATGGAACATAAAAAATTATAGATACGTTTGAGACGTATCAGGGCGCACCCTCGAGAACGTCATCCGCGGCATCCGCAACGGCGCTCCAAGGTTAGAGACACCGTCGTCACCGCCACCGTCTCCTCGAGGAGGACCACCGCAATGGAAGCCGAGGAGGACGACGTACTCGTCCTCCTCGCACTCTTCTTCCTCAGGACCGGTGCGATCGACGACGTCCTCGTCGTACCGCTCGGCGCCCTACACCGTCCCCAAACGGGAGGTGAAGGAGGAGCCGGTGACGCCCGTGAACACGAGGCGTGGCAGCAGCGGCAGCTGGCGGCAGCAAGGGAGGCGCGACGGCGCCCTCCTCATCCCGAAGCCGGAGGTGAAGGAGGAGCCGGAGGAAGCGTCGCGAGCGGCGGCGCGGCGGAGTACGAGCGGTAGCAGCGGCTCATCGCCAGCAGCGACGACCCCGAGGACTGCCCAGGTCTGCGGGCGACGTTCTTGGCGTCGCTCAACGACAAGGACACCTGGAGGGGCGATGTCGAGACGGCGATCGCCATGTCCATCTGCGACTCCGGCAAGCCGCTCGTGGACCTCACCGACGACGGCGAGGCAGGACCAAGCGGCTTGGTGAAGGACGAGCCCGTCGACGAGCCCGTCCCCGAGCGCGTCAAGCAGGAGGTCGTCACCGACGAGATGTACAACTTCCAGCAGTACTACGACGCCTCCGGCCGCTGCAAGTACTTCTAGATTAGGTTTAGTTTAAATTTAGTCAAATTTCGTTTGAATCTATGTAAGTTTGGACGAATCTAATCGAATCTGGTTAAGTTTAAAATTTCCGAAATTTTGTTTGGGGGACGCGACTGGGGAGCGACGTCCCCCAAACGCGGCACGAATGAAACACGTCCCCCAAACGCTCAATCCGACGCGTTTTGGGGGACGGTTTTGGGGACGCGGCTGGAGATGCTCTTAGCATTCAAGCTACGACTTTTAGTAGAATAGAGTTTTCTTTTTATCCTCAAAATGCTAATAAGGCAGCTCATGTTTTAGCAAAGGAATGTGCTAGCCAACCATCTGTTTGGTTTGAGGAGCCACCTAATTTTATTACTTTTGTTGGTGGATGATGTAAGTGTGCTTTAATTAATATAGGTGTGCAGTAGAGTCCTGCTGTTTAATCAAAAAAAAAATCAAATGTGACTGCAAGATCCCACAAGTTAATGATGACATGGCATCCATAACTTGTGTTTTTAAAACATTGCAATTAGTAGAATATTGTATTTTTTAGAGAGGTTATCTTTTGTGAGTAGTGGTGGACCCATGATTTTCATCAAGGCCTGGGTGCATTGTAAGTCCGGCCAAAATTTCATTAAAATAGGCTGCGCCGCTGGCCGGAAGCCTGAGCGCGTGCTCGGGCTTAGGGACGGTTGGGTCCGCCTATGTTTGTGAGTATGACTTTTTTTATATATAGAAACCATATGAAGATATTGATCAGTGGTACCTTTAGTTTCCAAATGTATTGTGAGTATGATTTTTTTGAAATGTTTGGATAAATGCTAGTTGGTGACACATTGACACCACATCATCATTGTCTTGTGGGGCCTTGTCGCCAGATTTGCAGTTAGCCAACTTAATTCCTGATTTAAATATATGTAATGTTGGTGGTTTTGCGTAACATAAGGTAAGTTGAATGTTTTGTGCAACTATGACAACGATAAGTGATGGTTTGTACAATTCCTATGAAGCCAGGAAACACTGGGAGAGCTTAGTTAAGGCAAACCCGGGCTATCCACGCTAGCCTAGCTAAGTAGCAGATTTGATTTGCCTATGTATTGATAAAAGCCAGCTCAATTCTAAGCCTAATCTTTACCTCTTCTCCTTTTGGCCCGCTCAATTTTTCTGCTAAAGCTCACTTTTTTTTATTAAAAAATAGTATGGGAATGATGTGCTCATTAGAAGAAGTGAAAATAGGAATATTTTTATTGCCAGGAAGGATGTATAGGCAGGGAGTAAACCTAAATACAGCCAAGTAGGGGCATAGGCCCCCACATAGAAATTTGTTTTCCTTAATATTTATGCATATTATATGAAGGAAATTACTTAAATTTTGAAAATCCATGGAAGAACACCACTAGTCAGAATCTTTTCTGGATCAGTCCCGGGTAGTGGATAGCTTGGATTTTTTTTTCTCAACACTGCTTGTGTGATTTTTTTGAGATTTCTTTTTCAGGTACGTAGTAGTTGACTAGAGGAGTGCACTCCACCTGTATCTGTCGTTGTGACATATTTATTTCAAAAAATTGGGAAGTCACGTGTTCAAAACTCACCCCGGAAGGTTCATGGCGTCGCATCGCTTTTGCATCAGTCACCCCTGTATGAATCATCGAAGCAAATACGAAAATTCTTCCTCCGAAGAAAAAAAATACAGAAATACGGAAATGTTTCCTCCCCAATTTTTTTTTTGGAGAGATACTGGAGCGTCGTTCCTTCGCGCATTTTGGTCAGTAGATTCATTTTGGGCCTTTGTTACTGACTTGGGAGTAGACGAGCGATGAGCCGATCAGGTCCAGGAGCATTGGCTGTTTGTTTGGGCCAACGGGTCAGGGTTCCTGTACTAGGGATCAAGCATTCTCCTCACAACGCCGCTGGCAGCCCAGAAGCTTAAGACGGAACTTACTCCTTCCGGTCTCTTTTAATTGACTCGGATTTAGTACAACTTTGTACTAAATTGAGTTAATTAAAAAAGAACGGAGTGAGTAGTACCACAGGTCTTTTTTTTTGAGTTCGAGGTAGTCCATACCTGCCGCCCGATTAGATAGAAAGAGTGCTATGCACAGAATGATCCAGTTTATAAGAAAAACCGGGTCCAAAAACCATACATTGCCCGGTTTATAAGGAAAACCGAGACAAAAACCACACAAACGAGGGGCCCGTCATCCACACAACGCGGCCACCAATGCAAGAAAACACACCTCTAGCTTCGGGACCGCCGCCCCGACTTACAAGCCACAACGACCTCCGCATTGCCCGGAGACGAACCAGCTGGGTCGACATCCTCGCTGTCCACACAGATCTCCAAGTCGCCACCCAAGCACCATGCCTTCGGGGCCGCCAGCCCGACGTAACAGCCAGATCGACCATCGCATTGCCCGAAGTCGATCCAGCCAGGTTGACAAATTCGCTGTCCGCACAACTCCAAGCCGCCACCCAATCAAACGCAAGGCCACGTTTTAGCCCCATATGACCGTTGCTGCAAAGAGGCCCAAGGCCCCCGCCTCGGCACACCCCCGCCGTCCGGGGCCGCCGCCCCAGCTTCCACCTCCCTAGCCACAGAGACCTCTCGCCCAGCCGCTACGAACCAACCGCACCGCGAGGGCTAGAAGGCTCCAAGGCGACGCCTCCAACAAGATAGCAACGCGTCCATTGCCATCGCCCGCTCCCGATGGAGTTTAGGTTTTCACCCGGAGCTTCTAGGACCCCTCGCGTCGGTCGGAATCAAGAGACTCCACAACGACGCCAACAAGAAGGAGAACGACGCCCAGAGGTGCCGCCGTCGTCGGCACGTACCGAAGTCGCGTGCAGAGCTTTCGCCCGGAGGTCGACCCGACCATGAAGCAAGATGGAGCAGCAGGCCAGGCGCCGATGCACTGTGGCCGACCACCAAAACTCCGCTGCACACCCTCACCACCAAGACCAACTCCTGGCCCGGCTGCGCCTGCCGTCCCTGCCTTGAGCAGCCGAAGCCACCGCCCTCAATGCGGCCGCCATCAGCACAACAAACCGCGCCGCCGCCGTGCCCACCCGCCACGGCCCAGATCGGGCCCGGAACGGCCCGCCCGACCACCACCTCTGCGCAGCGCTATGCTCGCGCCGCCGCAAGCCGCAACACCCCGTCTCGCATCATCTTCGCCGCAGCAGCAGGCGGACCCCCAGGGCCGCCGCCCTAGCTCCCTCTTCCCTTCCGGCGACGCCCCACACGGGCCGGCCTCCCCCAGCCAAGCACACACGGGACCCCCTCACCTCCTTTGGAGATGAGGTCCGTCGCCACCGCGGCAGTGGCCAGCGGCAGCGGCAGCAGAGGGGCGGCGCAGGCGGGCCTATGGCGGTGGCGGCGCTAGGGTTCGCTCCCAACGTCGCCAGGGGCGCGATGCGAGGAGCGGGTGTGCAGCCTTTAATTTTTTTTTCTATGGTTAGTACCACAGGTCTTGAAGCAGCCCATTTAATTGCCTTTCAAAATGAAGTACTGTCTCCATTATAAACTATGGCGCTGTTTTTTTTATCTTCCACAATCAAAGGATTTAGATTTGTTGCAGATATGCACCACTGATCTTGTTTTTAAAATAAATAAATAAAATTATATTTTTGAGTCTCATTTTTTTCGAAAAAAAACCGCATATAATCAATGATGCATCCCACAAACGTGTAAAATATTAATTTCAAATACTTTATATTATGAGCTACACGAAAATGAAAAAAATTGTAGATCTGAGTAGCCAGTTTCAAAATATCCAAAAGATACCAGATTTTCTCATTTTTGTCTAGCACAAAATAAAAAGAATTTCGGGTTGAGATTTGCATGATTGTGAGATATATCACTGACAATGTCCACCATTATTTTTAGATTTTTTGATAACTTATAACTTGTTTTGTTAACTTTTTTAAGATGGTAAGAGCACTGGAGCTCGGGAGTCAAAAGCACTTGTTAGCTTTTTGTAGTACTAACAAACAATGGATGCTATAGATACACGATATGTCACCAACGATCATAGAATAAAAATTAAAAGAAATAAATAAATTATCGAGGTCTCCGAACTCCTTTTCTTCTTTCATGACACAACCTTGTAGTTTTATGAAGAAAAACAAAGATAGATACCAAACCATAGGCATGTAAATATCAGTGAAGGTTCTTCCATAAATTTAATTGAGTCGCAATAGCAAGACTATGTGTACGCAGAGCCATTAAACTAGTCAATCAACATAGGCAAAAGTAGCAACACCAGCAGAGAAAAACAACTAAACAGTTTGGTCGACGTTGTTGGAAGCCAAGAGTACAAATCACCATTGTTGAACATGTAGCAGCCGGGACAAATATTGCGAGGATAATCCTCAAGATCTAAATGCACATACCTGAAAAAGTTATAATCTTCTATCACCACCATTGATGTTGAGAAGAATATCTCGTCGTCAAACCGAAGATCACTTATTGCAAATGATGCCATCTCCATTAAGGTGGAGGCCAATACCAAAATCCTAACTTTATCTATTGATGAGATGACTACTTTTTGTTAAACTCCACGCAAAGATTGTATTCTCCACCCCTCTCGGCGCCATCGAGACCGACCGACTGAAGGAGGGGAACCGATATATCGTGGAGCTGGAGGTGACACTAGTAGTTTCTTAGGAGGCGGTAGAGGGACGTAATGCTTCTACACGTCTATCTTAAGCGGCGTAGATTTAGTTAGATTTGATTTGTATACGGATAAAAAGTTTCAATGGAGACTTTTCACTCATTTTTTTAAATGCAACGTTTAACTTAAAAGGGAGGTAGTAGTAACAAAAATATTCTCTCCACTCCATGAAAGTTGTCTCAGATTTAATAAAATTTAGACGTATTTAGATATAAAAGTTGAGACAAATTTCGTGAAACTAAAATAGTAGCCTGTTTATCTGTCTCTCAAAATAAACATCATAACTTTCCGGGCGTGGACGTGTGGTCAATAGGTAGCTGACGGCTGACGTGCAGATTCTGTGTGATTTTCTTCTTTCATGACACAACTTTGTAGTTTTATAAAGACAAACAAAGATAGATACCAAACAATAGGCATGTAAATATCAATGAAGGTTCTCCCATAAATTTAATTTGAGCCGCAATGCCAAGGCTATATGTACGCAGAGCCATTAAACTAGTCAATCAACGTAGGCAAAAGTACCAATACCGGTATGGCAGAGAAAAGCAACAAAATCGCTTGGTCGACTTCGCTGGGAGCCAAGAGTATAAATCACCATTGTTGAGAATGTAACAGCCAGGGCAAATATTGCGAGGATAATCCTCAAGATCTAAATGCCCATACCTAAAAAAGTTATAATCTTCTATCACCACCATTGATGTCGAGAAGAATATCTCGTCATCGAACAAATGATCGAAGATCACTTATTGCAAATGATGCCATCTCCATTAAGGTGGAGGCCAGTACCAAAATCCTAACTTTATCTATTGATGAGATGACTACTTTTTGTTAAACTCCACGCAAAGATCGTATTTCCACCCCTCTCGGCGCCAACGAGACCGACTGAAGGAGGGGAACCGATATATCGTGGAGCTGGAGGCGACACTAGTAGTTTCTTTGGAGGCGGTAGAGGGAGGTAATGTCTCTACACTACTACCTTAAGCGGCGTAGATTTAGTTAGATTTGATCTGTATACGGATATAAAGTTTCAATGGAGACTTTTCACTCATTTTTTTAAATGCAACATTTAACTTAAAACGGAGGTAGTAGTAACAAAAGAAATTCTGTCCAGTCCATTAAAGTTGTCTCAGATTTATTAAAATTTAGACGTATTTAGATATAAAAGTTGAGACAAATTTCGTGTAACTAAAAGAGTAGCCTGTTTATCTGTCTCTCAAAATAAACATCATACCGTTCCGGGTGTGGACTTGTGGTCAATACCTAGCTGACGGCAGACGTGCAGATTCTGTGTGATTTCCTTTGAAACAGCATATGCGTTGATTTCCTTGGAAATACTATGCGTTGGCACGGGCTAGTTTGCGTCCTCGAATCAGGTTGTGCTTGCGTGATCTTTGGCTTCATCGTGATCAGCAAAAGCCTTTGCATTCGCTCAAAAAAATAAAAAGCCTTGCATCTCGGCGATTGTTTTCAAACGCAAAGCGCCAGGATTCCGGTGGTGCATCTCCACGCAAGGTTGCGCGCAGCTCTGATTCCCTGTGGGACCCGCTTGACCATAGCAACAAATCAAAAGACGCAGGGCAGGGATGATGAGATTCCGAATGCTAGCAAATCGGGTGGTCCTCATCAGGTACAGCAGAAAAGCGGAGCGGGGGCGCAGGGATGGGGTGGTGCCCGCCACGTTGATTCCACGGTCCTTTTCTGCAGTCCTGCTCCACTCCTCTTGTGCCTCTCATAGGAGTGTTATCACCATGACCTGTGTTTAAATTAAACCACCAAAGGTATTCTATACTCGATGATAAGATAGATCACAAGATAACGTTTTTTCTATTGAAATGAGGTTTAAACATGTACTGCACCATACTTTTGAGTTTTACGGTCTTTTCACAAACTACATACCATAGCAATTCCCTTATTAGCAAACACAAGTTACGTAAACACATAAATGCCATGCGTTTTCTTTGGTAGTTATTATTTTGTTTGATTTTCTAAAAAGGTACGCGGTAGAGGAATCACCTAAGCCGATTTTTTTGGAAAATTAATAAAAACCCAAACACTCGTCCTTGAAGATTTGGACCTGAGTGGTTGAATTTAAGATCAACTTTCCTAACGAAGTGAGCTAGGTCACTTCTTTAAACATTGGTGAACCATGGAACATTTTGAGTGTCTACTTTTGTAAAATGACGGAAAAAATACTCTCTTGGCCTCTATATCCAACAATGCATACATCACACTGGTTGTACAGAAAGGCACAAGAGAAGTTTGATCCAGTTACAAACCATGCAAAAAGATTCCATCCAATGGATGAGAAAATAAAAATTTGGAAGTGAGTGGTTGAATTTAATATGAACTTTCCTAACCAAGTGAGCTAGGTCACTTCTTTAAACATTGGTGAACCATGGAACATTTTAAGGGAAGCACATTTGGTGCACATGAGCACCAGTGCTCTCAGGTTTCAAAATATTTTGAAATCGTGTATTTTTATTTTAAAAAATCGTCATATTTATTTTATGAATAAATACACATGTCATGAATACTCGTATGAAGTTTCGGTAGAAATTGCATTATATTTTGAGCTACATGAAAAAAAAATTGTGGTTACGTTTAGGAATAGATATTTCTCAGAAATTTGTCTTTTTGTATAGCTCAAAATACAACATATTTTTCTCCAAAATGTGTACCGTACATTCGGAATGTTTATATGTATGTGGGTACTTAATTTCAATTTTTAAAAATTCAAAAAATATGAATTTTTAAAACCAGGAGCACTTGTGCTCATGTGCCAAACACACTTTTCGCATTTTAAGTGTCTACTTTTCTAAAATGACGAAAAAAATACCCTCACGACCTCTACATCCAACAATGCACACATCGCACTGGTTGTACAGAAAAATACAAGAGAAGTTTTATCAAGTTACAAACTATGCAAAAGGATTCCATCCATTGGATAAGAAAATAAAAATTCCGTTGGCTAAATATCAAGAACAAAATTCTAAGTAAAGATAACATGTTCAAGAGAGGTTGGTTAGGTTTAGCTGCTTGCCAATTTTGTGGATGCCACGATATTGTACATCATCTTTTTTTGAAGTGTTTAGTTGCATGCTAAGCTAATCCGGAATATGATGAAATGTGCTTTTAATTATAACTATATGCCTTTTTTGGAATTAGTTGGAAGAACATACTTGACTCAATGCATGATCTATTAATTGTTTGGCTTCTTAATTTCAAGAAACCTAACAAACAAGTGTGATTACTATAGAAGTTGATGTTGTATTTTGGACCATTTGGATGTTTTCAAATTATGCATGTTTCAATAACAAAAAGTGATTGGTCCATAGGCAACTATGCATATGGTTATTCGTTGCCTAAACTCTTGGCCCATGTTGTAGACAATTTCCAAAACAAGAGGTAGTGGAGTGAGGATAAAACTCTTCGGGAAGGTCATAAATCAGGCCTTCTTTTTGGAGAATACGCTATGATAGGTGGAGACTGGCTTTTCAGAACCTGGGTGCATGTGAACCCACTTTTTCAAAAGTGCGTTTGTGATGTAGAAACATGTTTTAAAAATTGAAACACAAAATGAACGCAAAGGTGGTCTCAAACATGTGCCCTGGACATGAGTTTCGTGACGAAAAAACCTTTTATTTTGCCTCGGCAAAAAAGTGAAATTTTGCAGGACTATATAGCAGTATATATGTGACGTATTTTATCATTTTTAGTTTTGAAATAAAAAAGTGGTTTCTCCGCGAAAACTTTCTACGCACACATGGAACATGCATACGTACCCCGTTATTTTTATTTCAGAATTTTTTAACATTTGGAAAATGCATTTCTCACCTGGGTTCACGTGCACCCATGTTCAACTAGAACTTTTTCATGATACGTGTATTTTGTTTCATAGAAGAAAGGCCAAGATGGCCGGTACAACGCCAAGTAGGCTACCACGATACAAACATGGCGCCACACTACTGAAACACAACCCACAATTACTAAACAACGAGGACACTCCTTGCACCTTCTCCGCCATGAATGGTAGAGATGATATCGAGATCCCTGACTGCATCATGCCCGAAGGAGAGTCTTTAGGATAACACAACCCCTAAACTCTTGGCACATGTTGTAGAAAAAAAAATCCAAAACAAGAGGCAATGGAGTGGGGGTAAAACCCTTTGGGCAGGTCACAAATTATGCCTTCTTTTTATTGGAGAATACACCCTCAGAGGCGTATATTATTTCATAGAAGAAATGCCCAAATACTTGTTATACCATCTAGTAAGCTAACATGACACCACACTACTTAAACGCAACCCACCACTACTAAACAAACAAGGACACTCCTTTCACCTTCTCCTCCATGAATGGTAGAGAGGCTAGACACTAAGCTCCCGAACCACGCCACGGCCGAAGGAGGGAGTCGTCGAAAGGTTGACTCGGCCTGTAGGAGATCTGCACGTCAGATGGGTCCGTAGGAGTTTGTTCACTTGTATCAATTTATGATCGCTCTGTGATATGGGTACCACTTGTGTTCTGCCGTCGAAAACAAGATGTAGGAGTATGTTCACGTGTTTCTGTGAAGTTGACCTTTTCACTTACTTATTTTGAAATGTTGACTTTACCATTTTGTTTTGCGAGACGGTTGTGGTGGTATATATCGCCGTGGGTGTTTTCCTTGACTAGTCGTGTACCCGAAGCATTTTCCTCCAAACTCAACTGGCAGGGCACATCATTGGTCCGTGGCGAAAGCACCGGGCCGTCCACCCTGAATCTCCGTCGGCCGCTCTCCACCGTCCATTCCAAATTCAACGCTCCCAGTCTCCCGATCAGACCTAAACCCCATCGCATCTTATAAAACCCCACAACGGCGGACCTCCTCCCCGCCGCATTCCCCGCTCCACTCCCCACCACCACCGGCACCAACCCCTTTTCCTGCGCCGAGAGAGCCATGGCGGAGCACGCCGAGGACGCCGCCCACAAGCCGGAGACCCTGATGGAGAAGATCGCCGACAAGCTCCACGTCGGCGGCGGCGGCGACCACCACTCCTCCTCCTCGTCCGACTCCGACGCCGACGAGCGCCCGCGCCCCTCGGCGCCGCCCGCCCCCGCCCCCGCACACGCCCCCGCCTCCGAGTTCGCCACCGCCTCCTTCGCCGACACCGCCTCCGTGGCGGCCGCCGACGCCAAGGACAAGATGTTCCGCCTCTTCGGCCGCGAGCAGCCCATCCACAAGGTCCTCGGCGGAGGCAAACGTATGGCCCCTTCACTGATCTGATTACTGCTCTCTTTTTTTTTGTTTATAGCGGTTTTGCTTCCGAACGCGTAGATCGGATCGGGGTGTGTGGATCTGGGTGGTTTGATTTTCGGGCTAGATCTGACAACTGATTGGGTACAGCAACTGTGCAAGTTAGCAAGTGGGGTTCTATGCTTTTAGGGAAGATGCGTTTGCTTAGATCTGCGGTAACTGTGCGCCACCGAAATCGACGCGACTAGAGTCACCTGATTCGTCAATGCAGGTTATCTTCGTAGGAAATTTGCTGCTGTTGTTGTTGTGTGATCTGATCTTTAAGATTTACCCCCTTTTAGAACTATTTATTTATGCTGTTGAAATGGATGCCACTGGTTTGGTCAGCCATTAAGCTTATGCTCGTCATGATCTGTATGAGGCCAAGTGGTCTGCTAAGACATTATATCTAATCTTGTACTATCGTATGCTGCTATTCTATCCTGTTTGCAATGTTGTCTGTCAGTGTGCGAGGATTAACCTCTATGGGTCTATAGCATCTCCATGAGTGATAATATGATTGTGGTAGAATGATACGCGTGCTGTGATGTTCCTTGCGTTTGAATTTATGAATGTGGTTGCGTGATCCTGAGACAGCTCAGTGTTCCAATCGCTTGGTGTTATGCTATCAAATGCTTGCCTAGTTAATGCTACTGTGTCCTGGCTAGGGTATGTATACTAGAGGCATTGCTTGTTCTTTATGACAATTATCATCGTATGAATGTTCGGTTTAGCAGCTATTAAGGTTAAGCAAAGAAATTAGCAACGTCACCTTATGTCAAACTGGGACAGCATTTTTGATATGTAGCTCAGCTTAAGTATATGTATAAAATTTACCGTAGTTTCGGAGCACCTGCACGCATCATTAGTTGTTACACAACACAGTAAAACTTATTTATCGCAGTATGCTAGATATGTGTTTTTGTTTTTTTGCTTTTAACTTCGCTTGCTAAGCGCAGGATGAAAACATGGAAATTTAGAGGGGAGGTGAACATTGTCAGCTCATGTTATTTAATTTGTAAGCTGATGGTAATTTGATGGTTTCAATCTTCTTGCTGTATTCATTTTATTTTTCTATTTTGCAGCTGCTGATGTGTTTATGTGGAGGAACAAGAACATCTCTGCTGGAGTACTAGGTGGTGCAACTGCAGTCTGGATCATTTTTGAATTGCTTGGCTACCATCTTTTGGCTTTCCTTTGCCATGGTCTCATATTCTCTCTGGGTATCCTTTTTCTCTGGTCTAACGCCTCATCATTCATTAACAAGTAAGATATCTTCCCCTCGATATCACAGGCTGTACAAAATGCAAAAGATATAACGCTGACCCTTGCAAATTTGAACACTAGTAGTACTTGATAGTAAGCTCTGAATTCTACCGCCTATTTCAGGTCTCCCCCACAGATCCCTGAGGTTTTCATCCCTGAAGATTTGGTTGTCAACATTGCACTATCTACACGTTATGAGATCAACAGAGCCTTTGCAAATCTTCGCCAGATAGCTCTTGGCCGTGACACAAAGAAGTTCCTTATTGTATGTGTCTTCTGCTATTGTTTACCTACTATGTTACATCAAACTTCTCTGTCTGATTTAACTTCTTTGCAAAATCGTAGGTGATCGTTGGTCTATGGCTGCTGTCCATTCTCGGGGGTTGCTGCAACTTCTTGACCCTGATTTACATTGGTAAGGGACTTCTACCGTTTTGTACTGAACTTGCTTTAGAACTTCCAAATATGAAGTTGGCTAACATTGGATAATTCTGCTCTACGTGAACAGTTTTTGTAGTTCTGCACACAGTCCCAGTCCTGTATGAGAAGTATGAAGACCACATTGACTCCTATGGTGAGAAGGGGTGGATTGAGGTTAAGAAACAGTATGCTGTGTTCGATGCTAAGGTTCTGAGCAAAGTACCAAGGGGCCCCTTGAAGGACAAGAAGAACTAGAGTGATGTGATATACCATCTGTATCGAATGATACTGACTGGTAGGTGCTTCTCAGGAAGCATCGTGGTATGAGCGCCAAATTCGTCACCTATTGTCTTGTGTCATGTAAGCCTGTTTTATTGTCTGCAGACTTCTAGCCTGAGTAGCTTGCCCTCCGACAGTAATGCAGATGCAGGACTTGTTTTGCTGTACCGCTGTTTGATTTTTGATCTGTTAAGATGTCGCATGTTTAGCATGGATATGGTTTCCGCGACACTGATTTTGCTACTTGCATTGCTGCAGTTTGGAGTTTGATGATGTCTATGAACTTGTTGAGTTTAGATTTTATCTACCCTGTCTCTATTGTAGCATTATTGAAAATCAACTTCTTGCTATATATTTGTTTATGGTACAAACTACTTGTACGGCATTTATTTGGCAATATCACGTCAAGGCCTTTATAATCATTGCATAGTGTCTGAAAATGGGACAATTCAAAATGGAGCCGTTGGGCCTGCGGTTTATCACTTTTTTTTGGTTTATCACTTTGTTTTGCATCGTGATGCATATCTTACTCTATTGTGTTTCAGGTCAAGTGTGTCCAATATCAACACTAATTGTAGTGAAATTCATAAACATAAGCTCTGATACCATTTTGTGTCCAACCACACAATCTACACGTAGTGTGAACTACCTATACAACAAACATGGCAGATTGGTGGAGATGCACAAAAAACAACAAAAATGAAACCAAAATACAACAAAAATCTGCTCGGCAGATTCATTATTAGTGTAGTACAACAACACAACACAGGCAAACTACACTTCAGGTGGAGAGAAACTGTTCTTTCATGTTCTGAGAAAGAAATCCTGCTTTTATAGCCTGATATTCTTTTCCTCCCTAATATCCTCTATTTTGACCGATGAACTTACACTCCAGGCTCCAGGCCTATTTTCTCATGGTTGTTTGCCGTCTATTCTAGTTTCCAAATTTATGTTCATACACAGGATATTCAGAGGAAGTATGTCAGCTGTTCCTTCTTCCTCGAGCCTCCTTCACCATACAACTCATTCCATTGCTTTAGTTCACCCATTATGGAACCTTCAGCAGCAAAACTTGCGGCCACCTGCAATCCCAAGTTTGCGAAACATTAATACATATGCATGCATTGATGAATTATACTTGGACTGTACTAGAAGATGGGTTCACCTGGTTCTTTGCTTCTTTCAAATCTTTCATGTTTAATGGCCGTAGAACAATCTCCTTTTCCTTTTCTTTTATCTTTGAAGGATCTAACGGAGTGCCTCCTTGTTCAAGTTTCTTCTTCTCCTGCATATATTTGACCGTTACTTTTACATAAAAGTTTGACAGTTTTTTCATGGAAAAAGCTTAAGTTTGATGGTGGTGATGAGAATACCACTTCCTTCTTCCTTTCCTTCTGGATCAGTTCTCTCACAGGGCGATACGCTGCTGTTGTGCACAGGTTCTGCGGGGACAAACTGAGTCAGTTGAGAAGTTCGTTTAGGTTGAGAAAGATTCATGTCACATGATACTTACCTTGAGATCACTGCCACTGTACCCTTCAGTCATGGTTGCTATTTCCTTGAAGTCCAGTCCTTCATCAACTTTTTCCTTTGACAGAAGGTTCCTCATAATCATTTCCCGATTTTGCGCTGATGGCAGACCTACCATGATTCTATAAAACCAAGAGAGTACGCGCTTCAGGCATATAATAATGAAACGGTAACAGATACAAAGTCAAGTCATTCATTTCAAGGAAGGGATGCAAACCTGCGCTCAAACCTTCTGATGATAGCCTCGTCAAGATCGAAAGGACGGTTGGTCGCAGCAAGAACAAGAATCTTTTGATCTGATCTTGACAGAAGACCGTCCCAGTGTGTCATAAACTCGTTCTTAATCTTCCTCATCGCCTCATGCTCTCCAGCTCTGTTTCGCTGCCCAAGCATGCTATCAACCTCATCGACAAAAATGATAGTGGGTGATACTTTAGCAGCTAATGTGAACAATGCTCTAACATTCTTTTCGTCTTCACCAAACCACTTTGACGTGATAGTCGACATCGATACATTTATGAAACTTGCTTGAGCTTCATTTGCAATAGCCTTGGCTAGCATCGTCTTCCCAGTTCCAGGAGGACCAAAGAGTAATATACCTCTACAGGGCTTAAGGAGACCGCCCTTGAAGAGATCAGGCCGTCGTAGAGGTAGCATGACAAGCTCTTGAAGGGATTCTTTGATGTCATCCAATGCACCAATATCCTCAAATGAAACTCCAATTTCATTTGCAGGTATGACTTCTGGTCTGATGCGCTTTTCGAACTCATTGTCTGGGGGCACATCCTAAATAAACAAATTAGAAGCACGGATGGGTATATTAGTTTCTTCAAACTTGCAGAGCAACATAAATATTGGCCAACAGTTATCTTACTGGTGCTTTTGCGGGTGGAGGTGGATTCTCTGCTTTCTTTGGTTCTGTCTTGCTCTCAGGAGGAGCAGGAGCAGCGGCGGCAGGAGCTGCTGGTGGCAGCAAAGTTGCAGGTTTTGTTTCTAATTTTGCGGCACTTGGAGCAATTCCCTTTTCAGCAATCTATGTAGGTGATGCATGATTGTTAATGTTAAAATATTCCAAAATGATCTGTAACATATCAATTGATACACGTCTTCTGTCTTTTTTTAAATATATAATAAAGCTATTTAGCAAACTTTGCAAAATCATTAGATGCTTATGCCAAAAATCTATCCACCTTTTTGAAAAAAATAATAAATAGATATGAAGAAAACAAGTAGCAGAATCTAAGAATGTCTAGGAATAAGAGCAAACCTTTGAAGCGTCAGTATGTTTTTCCAACTTCATAGTGTCCTTATCGCACATCTTGTTCTCTTGAAAAATTTCCAATGCATGGGACAAGCTGCACCATGAAAGAGTCATAAACTGAAGATGAGATGATGAAACCAACATACGACAACAAAAAAACGCAGCTACCTTTTAGCAGATAGAATTAATTTTCCATTCCTGTACTCTGGGTCTTTGTTATTCATCAAGTGGTAAGAAACTGCAGATACCACTATCTCCTCAATGTATTTACTAAGGCCCATTGTATCAGATAAGCATATTGAGCTTAAATCAGTACACTCAAGATCGTTTTCTGCAAGAACTTCTGTAATATGGTTCCGATTATCTTGAAACTGAATAATCTTCATATCTTCTTCTAACTGGGAGTTCCAGCTTACAAGGCGATTCTCATTTTCAGGTGGCTTGATGTCTATGTTATATGGGAATAAAGCAGATAACCTGTCATCCAACTCATCCTCATCATCAAAGTCCATATCCACAATTCTTGAGCCGAGGAGTAGCACCGGCCCTTCAAGCTTGGTCAGTAGTTTTTCAAACAAAAGATACATCTTGGGGGATTTGTGAAGAAACTTTTCGACATCTCTTATGTAGAGGACAATCGGGGTCTTCTTAGACACTGAATGCAGAACCTTGTATAACGCTTGTACCAAAATTTTCTCATCAAAGGTCCAGCTGCTAGCACGTCTGAGAGGAGCTGCAGTGTTTGTCGTAGAGAAAAAGTGCACAGTGTGAAGCAGCAGCGCAACAAGAAATAGGGAAGGTAGTATCTACAGTAGGATAAGCAGTGGAAGAAATTCGGCAAAAGATGATACAGCTCACATATGCTTCTTCGTTATTTCCAACTTTGTGCATGAAATAGTGTTAGCTAAAGGGAAGTAGACTTCCAAACATCTATTCCATACCTTCTAAGTAAAAATGTTGAAGTGTGTAGGATAATGTGAACATTGAGGTGTATCGATATAAAGTACATAAACAAAATACTACTTTTAAATTTGTGCCGTACTTCCGTTGTGACAATAGTAGCATTTAGATGTAGTTTACTACCTTGCAAGTCGGAAATTAATACCAGGTCATCATTTGGCATGCTAAGCAAGTAAGCAGCATACATGAAAAATAATAATTTCCTCAGGGACACGAAATCTATACTGTGCCACTGCAAGTCTTTCAAAAGGATATGCTGACCTGAATTACTTGAAGGGCCCTGCGATGACAGGCTACTCAAATCGGATGAAGTAGATGCGTTTCTTCTGAGCTTGGGCAAGCTGTTCGTACTGTCAGAGCTCCTGGAAATTGCATAATGAAATAAGTGACTATTTTTTGTGTTTCTGTTCTGGGTCCATTATAGTTTAATTATCCCACACCTTAATTTCATGTCTGTCATACTGTTTTGTCTGCGCATACTTCCTGCATCATAAAACGGAAGTACATTAATGAATATATGTAATTTCTGAAAGTAGAATACACACCTTGGAATCATGTCCTACAGTCCATGAAAGCAACTGAATCCAGTGAGAGCAAATAATAATTTTTCTTTACAGCATTCAGATTTCATAAAGGCCAAGTTATGTAAAGTCAAGTGTAGTGGCTCAACGCTTAGTTGGCAGGAAATGCAGTGGATAAGAAAATTATTTTATTTTAAATAAACAGAAACTTAATTTATTTCTCAAGGAAGCAGCAGGAACTCAATCTAGTCTACCAGTTCGTCAGGTCTTGTAATTCTCCAGAACTTCATCGTCCAAGTATTTGTTTCATTTTAAGTCAAATGCACACCACATACATAGGATGTCAATATATGAGACAAGGCATACATCCTGTCTTCTATGAATAGAAATGAACTCATGATTTGAGGATTCTAGTGCATGAAATCACTAAATTAGTGCGATATTGATATGAAATCACTATATTAGAGTAGGTATATTCTCATCAACTGGTAAGCACTGACCCGGGTTCCACAGTTTTTTTTTACTTATTAGGTAAACACTGAAGTAGGCTACTAGAGACAGCAAACAAAAGCCTGGAGCTGTTGAGCACTACCACTAAAGAAACTGAATAGTTGAACAATATGAACTAAATGCTCAAGCGTCACCTCTGGATTGCTCCTTTTGTGGAGCCCTCGTAAAAGATTGGAGTAATCCAGACATCTTTTCCAGAGTCGTCTCAGAGATGGATCTTGTAACAGGCTGATAAGAAGAAAATACTCTCTGGTTAGCAGTTAGAAAAGATCTACCGAAACTCATTTCTCTTGAACTAGGAAGACTTTGACACATGGGCGCAATAATTTCTAGTCACCCGCATACGGATATCAGAAGACTGGAGGCTGTTATGGGAACATATTTTAAGATGAAAAGCAGAACCAGTGGTATGTCAAGGTCTTTACCTGGTCGCTGACACCAGTTCCATATTTGCCATGAAGCTGCAAGGAGGAATATTCCATTACATGTTTATCCCCACTGAAGGAAACATGCTCCTGCCAGACTCACCTTTATGAGAAAATCTGTAGGATCCAGCAACAGGATTTTCGCTTCAAAATAGTGCGCGAGCGCCTTGGCGAGCATCTGCTGGTAAAGCTCTTCAAGAGAGGAACTTGGTCTTAAATTTAGTCCGAAGCAAAGCAACAGTGATTAAGGAACTCCTTGAAATGTTGTGATGAAGATTGATTACCTGCAGGGCCTGACAGCAGGATCGCACGGCTAGCTGGAGCGAGATTCCTGGTGTACTTAGAGATCTCTGCTTGCTTCAGGTGAACATAGGCGGCGCTCGTCAGCACAACACGAGTTTGCTCACTGCAAATGGGCGTGTTGGAGGGGAAAAACACACATCGATTATCTGTAATAGGCGAAAGACAGAGTAGCCAATACAGATCCTAAGCCTAACGTGTGCGATCTAGCGCTGATCTAATGTGGGTGAGTGATTATCGGTGTGGATTGTGGAACCCGTTGAGGACTCAAGGTTTCATCAGAAAAGTGACACCAAGACGCTTCGTAAATTCATTATCTCTGAACTGTTTTTTTCCCTGACTCAGGCAACATCCTATTTTCAAGCGATCATGTGGCTGCCTTTCATGGACATCTTGGAAAGCAAAAACGTATTTGACTGCTATTAGAAACTGAAAAAATGTAAAAAAAATCAACGAGGTACGCTAGAATATCACTCTGAAGTCTGAATCACTCATTTCTTTGACAGCGTCCAGAAGCAGAGTCCCTCCCTATTCGGATCTCTCATTTGTTTTACGAATATGCTTTTTGCTAAAGGATTGGGGGAAACTAAGTAAGATGTCGCAGAAGCGACGAAATAAACAAGATCACAAACATAGATGGCTCCCAGCCAATTATGAATTGAGACAAAAGCTTTAGAATTTTGTAAACACAGTTATAAGTTGTCCAAGTTGCCACAAATATGTCAAATCTGCTCCATGAACATCACAATCATAGAAAAATGAAGGGATTTTTTCTCCCCAAAAAGAGCCGACCAAAAAACTGAGATGATGCAAGGTGGCGGGACAGTTTGATGAAAGCTTGAGCGTCTTCGTGTTTCCTTGGTGCGCAGCCAGTCTCGCCGTCACACATACCTCCGACATCACCATGGTAGTATGGGAACGTTACCTGAGGTAGTATGGGAACTCGTCGAAGGTGACCTTGCTGTCCTTGCCGTCGATGACGAGGCGGCGGAGCTCCTGCTCCACCCGCTCCAGCGTCACCCCTGCCCGCGCCGGACCTCCCGACCCTCCGCCGGCCCACGGCGCGGACGCCAGCCCCAGCCCCACGCCGACGCCTATCCCGATCCCCACCGCCGACATCACCATGTGCTTCCCCTCCATGCTGCCCGGCCGCCTCTTTCTCCGACGGCGATGTGTGAACGGACGTTGAGTCAGCACCAGAGCTCCTCCGGCGATGTCGTTTGCCTGACGACGGTGGCTAAAACTAAAAGAGGGTGCAGAGGGATCAACGGGGAACGGACGATGACGACGAGAGCATCGTCAGGCTAATAATGGGTGGTTTGGCGAGATGGATGGGAAGGGGAGGGGGTGGCGGGCCTCTCTGCTCGCTCGCTCCTTGCGGGGCTGCCGCGATGCAGGCTTCTCGTCGCTTCTCCGATATGGCATGCAATGGAGAGCCGGCACGCGGGCGCGTACGTGTGCAGTGAGCTGTGTAGTAGTATATCAAAGGGATCAGGATGGGCATGGGCCTGGCGTGTGTGTATCATTGCAGTTGTTTGGGGAGGTGGCGTTTACATGCATGGCCCTTTCGGTTATAGGGCCTCTGGATTTAGCCAAATTG